>NW_028327172.1:98438494-98745578 GCF_987537825.1 Furipterus horrens
AAAAAAACTAAAATAGAAATAAAAATTTAAATAAATATATATATATATATACAAAAGGAAAATTTTTATTCAGTTCAGCCTCTGTGTGTCGTCTTCTTTTTCTGGACCCACAGCTGGTCTAATGAGGTGGACCAGAGGTTCCTGATCTTTGCAGATTTGGCGCTTGTTTGGAGCCGGCCGGGGTGCTTTGCACGCGTGCACATGCACGCACAAAGTGGCCTGTGCCTCAGGCCTGCCAAGCCACACCCCAGGAGTTGGTTTCTCACCCGTTGGGTTGGGGCCCTAGACACTCGTGCACAATGGAAGTGAGTGTCTGTGAGTCACCGCCGCCCACTGTTCCCATGCCGCAGCCGCCCTTGGTTCCTGCATCTGCCTGGTTGGGCACGAGCAGAGCTAGCGCAAGTGGTCTGCGCTCTGGCCTGGCACCCACTGGAGCTGGCCAGGGGTGTCTGCCCACGGTCTTCTGCGTGCCCAGAAGGCCCTTCCTGCGCCCGTTGGGGTACTGAACTTATGTCTGTTGGGGTGTGTCCGAGGGGCACCTCGACACAAGGCCCCGCACACCTGGGCCAATGAATGAGGGCAGTTCCCTGTGCGTGCCAGCGCAACCCAAGGGGAGGGTTGGGGAGTGGGCAAGCACACTTCCACGCCTGTGCTCCTCAAGAATGTCCTATCACTGCCGGCCTTTCCTCCCCTCTTCACAGTTCACAAGAGAAAAATATAAAGGAAAATTATGTTCTCACATGCACAGCAGTACGCTGTTTCTTGTCTTTCAGCACCAGATGCCACCTGGCCCAGTCCTGTCTCTGCCAGTGGGCAGAGATCTGCTCTCCTCCTGATTCCTCTCTGGGGAACCCCGTGGTTGCCAATAAGACTTTGTGTACTTCCAGCTTCTCTGCCCTGGCTGGTTTAGCTCAGTGGATTGAGCGTCGGCCTGCGAGCTAAGTGTCGCTGGTTCGATCTTCCAGTCAGGGTACATCAGAGAAGGAAAACTCTGACTCCAAAAAACCTCCGCTGCCTTGCGGCGTACCTCTTCAGGGGAAAGGCTAAGGGAGTAAACCCCGACAGAAAATCCGGAGCCGGAGTCCCTAAGGCGGTTTGACGTTGTAGTCAACACCGGCAACTCCTGCGGCGCACCTGAACCCAAGCTGTATTGACTCCGTCTTTCCCTTGGACCCTTCAGCTGCGAAGAGAGGGGGGGTCTGCTGCATGGGCAACAGCAGACCCTCCATATTACCCTGCCCAGGCTCTGTAGCTTCAGCTTCACTGGAGAGGACACTCCAGCATCATCGCAAGATGTCGATTCAACACGGGAGGAGACAGATACCGTGTCACTCCCGAGTCGGACTGCACAGCCATTCTCGGCGGTGCAGATAGACTCTTAAGAAGCTACACCATCGTCTCTCGAGACGGACGGCTGCCGACGACGACTTCCAGCTTCAGCTCAGGGAGCCAACCCAGTCAGAAACCCCGTCTCGTCCCTTTTTCCTCCGCTGTCCTCACCAAACAGGTCGTTCCCAGATGGTTTTCTCTAATCCAGCCGTGCCAAGGCTTGACTGCTGCCTGTGTCCAGCTGTTCACTGAGATGTTCTGTCTGCAATTAGTTCAAACTACAGACGAGTCTCAGGAACCAGAAAGCACAGCCTCCCCTCACTCCTCCACCATCTTCCTCCCCTCCCCTCACCCCGTCAAGTTACTTTAAGTGTAAGGTTAGATTGTGTATTTGAACTTCTTCTTGTTTATTGAGATAGGCCTATAATGCTATGAATTTATCTCTTAGGATTGCTTTCCCAGTGTCACACAGATTTTAGACTGTTGTGCCCTAATTTTCATTTGTTTCAAGGTATCTTTTGATTTCTTCCTTGATTTCATTGTTGACACCTTCATTGTTTAATAGCATGTTATTAGCTTCGATGTCTTTGTGTATTTTTCAGTGTCCTTCTTGTGATTAATTTCAAGTTTCATAGCGCTATGGTTGGGAAAGATGGTTGATATGATTTCAATCTTCTTAAATTTATTGAGACTTGTGTCCTAAATGTGGTCGATCCTAAGAAACGTTCCATGTGCACTTGAAAAGTATGTATATTCTGCTGTCCTGGGGTGAAATGCTCTGAAGATATCAATTAAATCCATTTGATCTAGTGTGTCATTTAAGACTACTGTCTCCTTGTTGATTTTCTGTCTAGAAGATCTATCCATTGAAGTCAGTGAGATGTTAAAATCCCCAACTATGACTATGTTTCTGTCTACCTCTTCCTTTATGTCCATCAAGATTTGCTTCACATATTTAGGTGCTCCTGTGTTGGGTGTATAAATGTTTACTAGGGTTGTATCCTCTTGTTGGATTGTTCCTTTGTCACTATCTAGTATCTGTTGTCTCTTGCTATAGCCTTGGTTTTAAAGTCTATTTTGTTGGATATAAGTACTGCTTCCCCAGTTTTTTAAAAATTTTCCGTTTGCATGAAATATCTTTTTCATCCCTTTACTTAAAGTCCGTGTGTATCTTTCAACCTGAGATTGGTTTCTTGGAAGCAGCATATATATAGGTCTTGCTTTCTTATCCATTCAGCTACCCTATGTCTTCTGGTTGGAGCATTTAAGCCATTTACATTGAAGGTGATGATTGATAGATATGTATTTAGGGCCATTTTATTGTTAGGCTGTTTTTCTATTTCTTGTTTGTTTTCTTCCTCTTCTTCTTCCTCTCCTTCTCCTTCTCCTTTTCCTCCTCCTCCTCCTCCCCCTCCTCCTCCTGCCCTCCTCCTCCTCCCCCTCCTCCTTCTCCCCCTCCTCCTCCTCCTCCCCCCTCTCCTCCCCCCCCCTCCTCCTCCTCCTCCTTCTTCTTCTTCTCCTTCTTTTTCTTCTTCTTCTTCTTCTTCTTCTTCTTCTTCTTCTTCTTCTTCTTCTTCTTCTTCTTCTTCTTCTTCTTCTTCTTCTTCTTCCCCTTCTTCTTCTTCTTCTTCTTCTTCTTCTTCTTCTTCTTCTTCTTCTTCTTCTTCTTCTTCTTCTTCTTCTTCTTCTTCTTCTTCTTTCTTCTCCCTTTAACATTTGTTGCAGTACTGCTTTGTTCTTAACAAACTGCTTTAGCTTTTGCTTGCCTGGGAAGCTCCTTATTTCTCTTTTAATTTTAAATCATTGCCTTGCTGGGAAAAGTAGTCTTGGTTGCAGATGTTTGCTTTTCATCACCTTGAATAATTCACACCACTTCCTTCTGGCCTGAAATGTTTGTGTTTAGTAATCAGATGACAGTGTAATTTGTGCTCCCTTGTAGGTAACTACCTGCTTTTCTCTTGGAGCTTTTAGGATTCATGTCTTGTCTTCAAGCCTTGTCATTTTAATTATTATGTGTCTCAGTGTAGAGCTCTTTGGGTCCAACTTGTTTGGGGTTCTCTGAGCTTCCTGGACTTGTGTGTTTTTTTCCTTCACCAGATTAGGGAAGTTTTTAATTATTATTTCTTCAAATAGGATCTGGATGTCTTGCTTGCTCTCTTCTCCTTCTGGTATCCCAATGATGCAGTTGTTGTTACACTTTATGTTGTCCCAAAGGTTTCTTAAGCTCTCCTCATTTTTTAAAATCCTTTTTTCTTTTCTTCTTTTCTTTTGTTTTCTTTTCTTTTTTTCCTTTTTCTCCTCTGCCTGGATGTTTTTTCTACCTTGTCTTCCAAATCACTTGTTTGATCCTCTTCTTTATCTAACCTACTGTTTATTCCTTCCACTATGTTAATTATTTCAGATATTGCATCCTTTATTTCTAACTGGTCTTTTTTTATGTTTTCTATGTCTTTCTCATGCTGTTGGGTATCCTTATAATCATTACTCTGAATTCTCTATCTGATAATTTCTTGCCTCCATTTCATCTAGTTCTTCTGGAGAATTCTCTGGTTCCTTCATTTGGGGTCTGTTTCTTTGTCTTCCCATTTTGGCTGCTGCTTTGTATTTTCCATTGCATTTATTTTTTAAGTACAAATTTTTCTTTCTTTTCTTTTCTTCCTTTCTTTCTTTCTTTTTTTTTTTTTTTTTGGTGCTGGTTATTAATTTTTTGCCTCTCAACTTCAAAGTCACTCTTTCAGACTGCTCTGTGAAAATGAAACTTGTCCCTTTAAGTATTTTTTCCTCTGCCAACTGGCACTGAAGCTTTCTTCAGTAGACTGTGCTGACAGGACACTGCAAGGAAAAGGTTTTGGTTCCTGATCCCTGTTTATTAGACTAGGTGAGCTCCTGCAGAGCACACAGCTCCAGTGCCAGGCTTCTGCAGTGAGTACAGATTCCCCAGCACCCAGCTTCAACAAGGCACCCAGGATTGCCAGTCCTGGCAGTTTTTTAGCAGAGCATTTCTAGTGAGACCCTTCCCTGCGAAGAGCTTTTCCCAGCATCCTAAAGGGTGGATTTCCAAGAATTTTCAGAAGGTATAGTTATATAAAATTCCACTAGTGAGCACTACAGCAATTTCTGTCATTCATGAACTACCACTGGCCCGGGCCCCTCAGCAAGGTCAGATCTCAGCCCTGGGTAGGAGAGGACTCTTCACTGGCTGCACTGTCTCAGTCTTAGGGCTAGTGATTACTCTTTATATCTGCTATTTCTATATTACTTAGAGTCTTTTTACTTCTTCCTAGTCAAACCCTCATTACTTGAATCTCTTGTTATAGTACATAATTCTTTATATTAAACTTTCCTCTGTTTAAATTATATTGTGGTTTCTCTCTCCTGTTTGGATCCAGACAGATGCAAATATTTTTCAAATACAGAATATCCCTTTTTATTACTGTAATTCCCTGCTGAAAAAAATTAAGTTAGGGCTTTATCTCCATGAATGTAACAGGCATAGTTATTTTACAGTTTGTGTCTAATAATTGCAACTTCTGAGTATCTGTGAGTCTATTCCTAGAGTCTTTTTTGTGCTGATTTTCATTTACTTGCCTCATTACTTCATGTCATGGTTTATATTTGATTTTGTATTGACAATTAATTGCAGTTTTACAATTATTTATAGAAATAATTTGTGGTCAAGCATGATTTAACTTTCCTTAAAAAACATCAAGAGATGTTTTACTTAAGTTTCTGCCAGTGTCTTAGGCACACTAACCAGTATTTTCTCAATATAATATCAATTGAAAATTTCTGGACAATCCAGAGATCTTTAGAGCAGGCTGCAGTTGATGCCATGGTTACTTCAGGTTTTTCTTTACTTCCAAGGTGCACCACTTAAAGGCCCCAGTGCTAAGCACATGAGGTCCTTCCTGTTGGCTGACCCTCGAGTCCAATGTTTGCCTGCATAGCCCTGGAAAGTGTCGCAGTATTGTTCAACCACTCAACCATGTCTTCTGGGCCAGCAAATGTCCTCTAGGCAAAAGCAGTCCCAAATACTAGACTTAATTCTCTGGATTCCTGTCTCATCCCAGATCTTACCCATGTAACTCTTCACTATCTTCTAGGTCTTTGATGCTCAGGAAGGCTTTTTTTTTTTTTTTTTTCTTTAATATGTCTGAATTTTTTGTTGTTATTGGCTTTAGCAAGAGAATTGGAGTGTTAGGTATTTCAGCTCAGACATCATAATAAAAACGGAGTCACCATTTATTTTTGACCTAAAACCAAGTCTTGATTATGTGCTGTGGATCATCCTTAAGCTTAGTTCATACTTTGGAGCATCACTTCCCTCAGGAAACTGTCTTTGAACATTCATCCTCACTTCCCATAATAGCCGTTGCATATTTAATTGTCTTTTATATCTAAACTGTGAGTTACTTGAGGGTTAAAACTGTTACATATCTCTTCTTCATAGTCTTGGTGTCTATCTTGGTGCCTTGTATGTAACAGGAATTTAATGATGGCTACATAAATGAATGAATGACTAATAAAGGCTTTATACTGATTTCTTAAATTTTTGACATTTCCTTCAACAAGTTGCTTTTATCTTTGAGAATAAGAGTTCAATCTGTCCTTCAAGGACTGAATCTTGACAAATACCTGAGAAACTTGCTCAGACTTGTTAGAGACTCGTGCTTTTTCCCCTCTTTCTCACAGAGCTAATCTCTGCTTCACTGAGAGCTTTCCTTTCCAGGGATTCATGTTTCAGCAAGTCAAGTGGCAAATGAGTAGACATTAACTTGGTGTCAGAAAGAAGTCAGCCTGGGACCACAAAATACATTTTAAAATCCACACAAAGAGAATTCATTTATTTAAAATGTTTCAACTTTTTAAAAAATATTTTTGCAAGGACAATATGAGGTAAATGCGTCTGTGAGTGTGTGTGTATTTCTGTGTGTGTGTGTTCTTTTAAAATGCACTTAAGCAGAGGTCATTTTCTTTTATCAGGAACTTGCTCTTCAGGAGTGATCAGTTCACATTTAACCTAAAAGCCACATAGCAGAGTCAGCAGTCAGCTACCACAAAGGCTTCAGTAGGAGTCTTACTAGGAAAATGAGTGTCATAAATAGCTTTTCACTTACAAGATTATTGTCTTGTGTGAGGGGAGGTGGAAGAGGGAAAAAGGGATAAATGGAAGCAGAAAGAGACTTGCCTTTGTGTGATGGGTGCACAATGCAGTGCGCAGATGATGTGTTATAGTGTTGTACACTTGAAACTTGTATGGTTTATCAATCAATGTCATCCAGTAAATTCAATAAAAAATAAAAGTTTTCTAGAGTAAAACAATAAGTAAAATAAAATAAAATTAGTGTCTCGCTAAACTGTATGATGGATGTAAGAAATGGGCACTTTTCACACAGAAATAAAACAAAACAGAACACCCCAAGTTTTGTTAGTGTTACAGGCAAGTCTACTTAATGGAGGAATAGATCATTCTAATTTTATAAAGACTTTTCTAGAGAAAAGAGAAAATTTACCCCAAACTAATTTCAGAACGCAAGCATAACTTTGATTTTAAAATTAATAGGAATAGTAACCTGTAAGACCATAAAAAAGACAAAGATGTCCACTTTCACCATGTCCCATCAACATGTCCCAGCCAACAGAAGTCAAGAAAAAAAATTCAAGTCATGAGAGTTAAAAGGAAGAAAGTAACATAATAATATTTCAGGCTGATATGACTGTTTTCACAGAAAAGTGAAAAGAATTAACATATAAATTAGTATATATAAAAAGGAGAGATGATCCAAGGTCGCAGAGGAGTAAGTGGAACCCAGGACCAATCTGGAATTACAACTTAATTATGGAGAAGTCATCTGGAATAACCAACTGAACAGTAGCTGTAGAGAAGTCTTATAACCACAGAGAAACAGAAGCGGCCACGTCATCACAACGTGACTGATAGAAAATGCGGAGACGTGAAAGGGCTGGCTGGGCTCTCATGGGTGGCAGCTGAAGTGACTGAGAAAGAGCTCAGCAGCCAGGGGTTCCCTTCTGAGAAAGGCAGGGTCTAAAGCCCCAGCTGAGCTTCCCAGACTATAGCAATAGAGTGGAAAGTAAAATAGTATCTGGCTGTGAAATGTGAAAAGCCACAGGGTTTTTTGCTGGCCTGAAAGAAATAGCTGGAGACAAAGAGCTCCTAAACTGATCACATATGAAAATATTTTGGCACCCACTTACCCTGGGCTCAAGCAGAGGGAGGGCACAGAGGACTAGAGACACTTGGGAAGAATTTCGGGGGGGGTGGCCTTGAAGAGAGAATCGAGGGAGCAGCCTACCAAATCCCAGTGCTGACTGATTCCCCATACTGCAGGCAGACCATTGCCCTCCAAGTGGCATCAGCCTGAGGGGAAGCAAAGGCCCCGCCTGTAGGAATTAATCTGCCCCACCCTCAGTGCTTAAGCCTGATGGCTGATCACAGATTGAATAGATTAGTAACTAAAGGAGACAGACAAAGGCAGTAGACCTGTGGTAGTCTACAACAGGCTGCCTAGGCCCAGACTGGGACATGATCAGATGCCACAAGAACAGATCCAGGAAGTGCAGATCAATCCAAGAAGCAGCAACAAACATGGATTATAGGGAAGGTCAATTAGCTCAGCGACCTGAAAGAAAACCACAAAGAACTCCAGGGAAACTACAAGAAACTTACTGAGAATTACACCAGTATTAAAAAGGACACAGAAACTATCAATAAGAGCCAGAAGGAAATGAAGAATACAATTTCTGAATTGAAGAACACAGTAGAAGGAATTAAAATCAAGCTAGAGGAAGCAGAAAATTGGATCAGTGAACTGGAACACAATGTAGAAAAAAATTCCCAGACAGTGCAACAAAATGAAAAAAGACTGAAAAAGAATGAAGAGGTTTTAAGAGAGCTGAAGGAACATGAAATGTAATAATATTTGTATCATAGGAATACCAGAAGGAGAAGAAGAGGAGCAAGGAATAGAAACCTGTTTGAAAAAGTTATTACAGAAAACTTCCCTAACTTGATGAGAGAAAAAGTCATGCAAGTTCAGGAAGCACAAAGGGTCCCAATAAAGATGAACCCCAACAGGCCCACTCCAAGAGACATCATAATTAAAATGGCAACATAGAAAGACAAAGAGAGAATCCTAAAAGTGTTACGGCTACATAGGCGAGATTGAACACTCTGAAGAGGTGTATAAAGTTAAGCAAAGGATTTTTAATAATGGCCAGGAGTTGGGCAGACCCTGAGCAGGTCTCTAACATGCTCCAACCTACAATGGAGTCTAAACGCTGGGTTTTTATACTGGTGCAGTCTCTTTGTTTCTTCTTTGGCGGGAAACAGCCTTAGGAAGAGGGGGCTGGGCAGGACTGCAGGAATGTCTTGGCAGTAACAGGAACAGAAATTCGCAAGGCTAAAGGTTATCTTCGACGGCAGCATAGCTCTTCAGCCAGGGACGAACTCCCTGTGAAGCAATTTATTTTCAAAGGGCTAGACGTTCTGCAAAGCACAACCTTCACAAATGTTATAAACCAGACACAAGCAAGCAAATGGGAGGTGATAGAGGCTGAAGTCCTTTTAGCTTGTAAATCACTAATTGCTATAACACTCCTTCTTACATTCCTTTTTCCAAGGCCTTTTAGCAAGTCCTTGCTACTTCTTACAAAGAACATTTAAAGCCCTTACATACTTACATATTGAAACTTTTTACAGGAACTATTTGGTGCCCCTACAAAAGCAGCAAGAGAGAAACAGCTAATGACACACAAAGGAGCTCCAATAACACTATCATCAGATTTCTCAACACAAACACTACAAGCCAGAAGGGAATGGCAAAAAACAGTCCAAGGAATGAAAAGCAAAGGCGTACAATCAAGAATACTCTACCCAGCAAGGCTCCTATTCAAAATGAAAGGTGAAATAAGGAGTTTCTGAGACGAAAGAAGGCTAAAGGAATACATCTCCTCCAAACCAGCACTACAAGAGATGCTAAAGGGTCTGCTTTGAGAAAATGAAGAAACAGAGAGAGACAGAGAGGAATACAAGTATAAAGGGGGGAAATGACAATGTATAAGTACCTATCAATAAAAACCTTAAATGTAAATGGGTTAAATGCACCAATCAAAAGACATAGGGTAGCTGAATGAATTAGAAAGCATGACCCACATATATGCTGTCTATAAGAGACCCACCTCAAACAAAAGATCTTCACATACTGAAAGTGAAGGGACGAAAATAATTATTTCAAGCAAATGGACATGAAAAAAGAGCTGGGTAGCAATACTTGTATCAGACAAAACTGATCACAGCAAAGGCCATAAAAAGAGACAAAGAAGGACATTTCATATCACTTAAGGGAACAATTCATCAAGATGATATGACCCTGTAAACATATATGCACCCAACATAGGAGAACCCAAATATGTAAGGAAAATTTTGAAGACTTCAGGAAGGATATACATAGCAACACACTTATAGTAGGGGACTTTAACACCCCATTGTCAACAATGGACAGATCTCCTAAGCAAAGAAACACTAAGCAAATTGAGGCATTGAATAATACTCTAGATCAAATGGACTTAATTGGTATATATAGAACTTTCCACCCCAAAGAAACTTAATATGAATTTTTTTCAAGTGCACATGGAACATTCTCAAAGATAGACCACATGGTAGAACACAAAGCAAGCCTCAAAAAATTCTAGAAAACTGAAATTATATCATGCATCTTCTCAGATCACAATACCTTGAAACCGAAAATCAACCTCAAGGAAAAAACTCAAAAACATTCGCACTCATGGAGAATGAATACCATCCTATTAAATAATGAGTGGGTTAACAATGACATCAAGGAAGAAATCAAGAAGTCTCTGGAAACACACAACAACCCAAAACCTATGGGATACAGCAAAAGCAGTCCTGAGAGGAAAGTTTATAGCAATACAGGCCTACCTAAAAGTGATAGAAGAATTTCAAAAAAAAAAACTCTAACCTTATAGCTACAAGAACTAGAGGAACAACAACAAACAAAGCCCAGAGTGAGTAGAAGAAAGAAAATCATCAAGATTAGAGCAGAATTAAATGACATGGAAACTAAACAAGCAATTCAAAAGATCAATACAACCAGGAGCTGGTTCTTTGAAAAGATAAACAAAATTGACAAGTCTTTAACCAGGCTTGGTTATCAAGAAAAAAAGAGAAAGGACCCAAATAAATAAAATCAGAAATGAAAGAGGAGAAATCAGAACCGATACCACAGAAATACAAAGGATTGGAAGAAATTACTATGAACAATTGTATCACAAGAAATTTGACAACCTAGATGAAATGGGCAAATTTCTGGAAACATATAATCTTCCAAAACTGAATCAGAAAAGAAGCAGAAAGTCTGAACAGACCAATAACAATTAGTGAAATTGAAGCAATAATCAAAAAAACTCCCTGCACAGAAAAGCCCTGGACCAGGTGCTTCACAGGTGAATTTTACAAAACATTTTGGAAAGAACTAACTTCTATCCTTTTAAAACTATTCCAAAAAATCCAAGAAGAGGGAAGAGTCCCAAACTTTTTCTATGAAGTCAGGATTACTCTAGTTCCAAAACCATGTCAAGACACAACAAAGGAAAAAAAAAAAACAAACTACAGGCCAATATCACTGATGAACACAGATGCTAAAATCTTCAACAAAATATTGGCAACCCAGATCCAGCAACACATTAGAAAGATCATACATCACGATCAAGTGGGATTCATCCCAGGGATGTAAGGATGGTTTAATATTCACAAATCAATAAACGTAATACACCACATAAACAAAATGAAAGACAAAAACCACATGATCATATCAACAGATGCAGAAAAAGCATTTGATAAAGTACAACACCTATTTATGATTAAAATACTCAGCAAAAGAGAACAGAGGCAGCCTACCTCAACATAATAAAGGCCATATACAAGAAACCTCAAGTCAACATCATATTCAATGGACAAAAACTCTTAGCATTCCCCCTGAGGTCAGGAACAAGATAAGGATTCCCACTCTCTCCACTCCTATTCAACATAGTATTGGGAGTTCTAGCCACAGCAATTAGACAAGAAAGAGAACTAAAACGCATCCAAATTGGAAAAGTTGAAGTAAAACTGTCATTATTTGCAGATGACATGATAGTGTACATAAAAAACCCTATGGACTCCATGCAAAAACCACTTGACCTAATAAGTGAATTTTGCAAAATAGCAGGGTACAAAGTCAATATTCAGAAATTGAAGGCATTTCTGTACACCAACAATAAAAAATCAGAGATAGAAACTGGAAAAAAATATCCCATTTACTATTGCAACAAGAAAAATTAAGTACCTAGGAATAAACTTAACCAAGGAGGTAAAAGACCTATACTTGGAAAACTACATAGAACTGAAGAAAGAAATTAAGGAAAATACAAATAAATGGAAGCATACACCATGTTCATGGATGGGAAGAATCAACATCATTAAAATTCTCATACTACCCTAAGCAATTTATAGATTCAATGCAATCCCTATTAAAATACCAATGACATATTTCACAGACCTAGAACAAATACTTCAAAAATTTATATGGAACCAAAAAAACCCCCAAAGAGCCCCAGCAATCTTGAGGAAGAAGAACACAGTAGAAATAATCAGAATATCTGATACCAAACTATATACTACAAGGCCACAGTAATCAAAACAGTATGAGACTGGTATAAGAACAGACATATACATCAATGGAAGAGAATAGAGAGGCCAGAAATAAACCCAGGTCTATATGGTCAACTAATATTTGACAAAGAAGGAAGGAACATCAAATGGAGTGAGAAGAGCCTCTTCAATAAATGGTGTTGGGAGAATGAGACAGGGATAGGCAAAAAAATGAAACTAGACACCAGCTTACACCACACATCAGAATAAACTCAAGATGGATCAAAGACTTAAAATGTAAGCCCTGACACCATAAAAGTCCTAGAGGAAAACACAGGCAGGAAAATTTCAGATATCCTACATAGCAATATTTTCACTGATATATCTCCTAAGGCAAGGGAAATAAAGGAAAGAATAAACAAATGGGACTACATCAAACTGAGGAGTTTCTGCTCAACAAAAGAAAACATCAGCAAGATGAAAAGGGAAACAACCATATAAGAAAATATATTTGCCAATGATACCTCCAACAAGGGATTATTCTCCAAAATACATAAAGAACGTATACAACTCAACACCAAGAAGACAGACAACCCAATTAAAAAATTTGCAAAAGACCTGAACAAACACTTCTCTAACAAGGACATACAGAGGGTCCATAGGCATATGAAAGAATGCTCAACATCACTAGCCATCAGAGAGATGCAAATAAAAACCACAATGAGATATCACTTCACACCTGTCAGAATGGCCATCATCAACAAATCAACGAAAAACATGTGCTAGCGAGGATGCAAAAAAAAAAAAAAAAAAGGAAACCCTGGTGCACTGCTGTTGGGAATGCAGACTAGTGCAGCCACTATGGAAAACTGAGGACGGTCGCCCCCAACGCCCTCGGCTCAATGGAAACTCACTGTCCAGCAGTGGTCTCGGGATCGCGAATGAGAGACAGTAAGTAACCCAAACACTGTATTTTGTCTGGGAGGAGGAAAAGTGGCTGATCTCTCCAGGGGAGAAAAGCCCCGATCAAGCCTTCTAAGCTCTTTTTATTGAGAAGGGTATCCAGGGGATACAGAGTCAAGATACACAAATCATCAATCAATTTCAAATGCTTGGATTACTGTTAACAACACTGATTACTAATAACAACGTAAGGAACACGGTGAGCATTCTGGGTCACAGTCCACTAGGCATCCTGGCACTATATGGACATCGAGTGAATACACCTTCCGGGTAGTTGATGTTACACAGGGTCTATAACTAACTTAAGAGATGACAAAAACAGAGCAAGCTTCAAAGCAGAATATTCATTCTTTAAATCCAATTCCCACGGGGATCCCCTGAATGGGCCTTCGGGTCATGTCCATCTCCAGCCTTCCTAGCCTTCCGGTCAAGACTTACAGGCCTCCCGAGGAGGTGGGGGGTGGCTAGCTTTCGGCCAGGCTACAATTCCCGAAACCACACAGGGCAGTCCCCTACAAAGAACAAACAAAGTGGAGGTTGGGGGCTCACACCAGTTGTGAGCTGAGCCAGGAGTCTCAGATATGGTGCCCATCTGCTGGCTCTGTGGGTGGAGGGCTCATCAAAGGAACAATGGTGCCTGCCAGCACTTCTCTCTGGGAGAAATCTGCCCTACCCCAGCTCTCGTGCCTAATGCCAGACAACTTAGTTTCTTCCCATGTATTCCTGGTGCCTTTCAAGCTGCTGCCCCAGCACTGGAGCTCAGAGTGCATGAGTCCAAGTAAATCCATGGGTGAGCCCTTTAAGAGGAACGGCCTAGGACTCCAGTAACCCTCCTTATCATTCAGCCACATGCCCCACTGTTGTTTTTTTTTTACAGCCAGAAATATGATATGGGAACTTCTCTTCCTGGCAGTGGAATCTGAGAATGGAGGGCCTGGTGGGGGCCTGGGATGCCTCATTTTGAGATATTCCTCTAGATTTTTATCCATCACACATTGGTGTGGGACCAGCCTTTTGCATCTCTGCCCCTCCTACCAGTGTCAAATGTCTTCTTCTTTATATCTTTGGTTGTAGGACAACCATTCAGCTAAATTTCAGGTGGTTCTGAATGATGGTTGTTCTGTAAGTTAGTCATATTTTTGATGTGGTTGCGGGAGGAGGGCAGTACTGCATTTACCTATACTTGACCAGAATCCAACAATAGAAATTTATTTCTCATGGTTCTGGAGGCTGGAAGTTCAAGATCGTGGTGCCAGCATGGTCAGGTTCTGGTGTGGACCCTCTTCTTCATTGTAGGCTGCCAACTTCTGGTTGTATCTTCACATGGCAAAGAGCAGTGAGAGGAAGCAAGCTCATGTGACTCCCATATGGTGACTAATGAGAGTTCCATCCTCATGACCTCAGCTATTCCTAATTAGCTTCTGCAAAGGCCCCACCTCCTAAAACCATGTCATTGTGGGGTAGGTTTCAACTTATGAATTTGAGGGGACACAAATTTTTAGTCCATAACACCATGTAATCACAGTGATCAAAGGCAACATCACCTGAAACGGGAGAAATCATAGTCGTGCTACCTGGTGAGGTGCCATGAAAAGAATACACTTGTACAATATTTCTGCCAAAGATGCATAATAACCAAAGATTCATCAAATGATGAAGAAATAGAACATCCTACAAAGTAACTGGCCTAATCATCTTCAAATATGCTGAGGTCTTAAAAGTCAAGGAAAGACTGAGAAACTATTTCAGACTGAAAGAGGCAAAAAAGATGTAACAGCTACATGCCCTGTGTGACACTTCTGTTATAAAAGATATAATTGGAGCAATGGGTCATTCTTAAATGGGGTTTGCAGTAATGTATAATGTCAATATCATGACTTCAAGGGTTTTGTTGTGGTTATATAGAGAAGTGTCCTCATTTATAAGAAATACTTTGCTGAAGTGTTTAGGGGTAATAGGGCATCAGGTCAGCAATGTAGTCTCAAATTATTCAGAAAAAATGTTGTAATATATTTATTTTCCTATAACTTTGAGATTGCTTAAAATACACCAAAAGGAGAAAAGAAAGAAGGAACTAAAGAAAGTCAGAAGTTAAACTATGTCTGTGGCATTATCAAAGATGTTTAATTTACAGTCAAGAAGAATGTCAAATGCCTTGCAACTGGATGTCTTTCCGATAAGACAGTCCTACAGATTTAGAGACTTGTATGTGGGTTATGTTACATAAATTAACATGTGTTTTCTGTTTTCAAAGGGCATAAGCCTACGATCTCATTACCTGAGTGATTGTCTGTACATATGGGCCTCACTTAATCCTGTCTGCATTGCTGCCTCCTGAGACTCAATGGTTTGGCTGAACTAAGTGGCTGGGTTGGTGAAGAATGGGGTGGTCTGTGGGCTTCACTTTAAAACTGGTTTCTCTTTTCTATCCTAATGGCTTGGACAGAAAGAGCCCAGAGGCCTGAGAGGGGGGAAACCTAAAATATTTCCCTCAGTCCAAACTAAGTATAATGGGCAAAAGGGTTTTGGACAGGTGAGATGTACCTGGCATACCTTCCTCCAAAGAAGCCCTTCTTTTCCCTAATGTGGGACATTGAAAAATTAATACCTGTCTTTTGTCATCTAGTGGTTACGGATTGAATGATGTCCTTTAACCCTGTTGCCCCCAGAATACAACAAGGATGCCAGCCTGTTAAACCAAGCATGCCGTTGTCCAGAGACAACCAACCAACCTGGAGTCTGCACGATCCTTCCCCTTGTGGGAAGGCCACCCTCCCCTCCACACCCCCACTCTTATTAGGGATTTCTTGACCCAAGGGTACGTAGGACGACGACCATGTCCAGCTTGAAGCAGCTAGAGGAGCTTGAGACCTTCGTCCATTGTCCTTTATAAGATTGTAAAGGGTCTTAAGTCTGAGAGGGAGGGATTGTTATTTTTTATTGTTAAAATAATTAATTAATCATTTATTTATTTAAAAAAAAGAAGAAGAATATATGAAAGGGTGAGGCAGGAGAGCTTGTATGTACGACCCATGGGCATGGACTTGGGGAGGGGATTGTTGGGGAAGGGGGGTGCTGGGCGGAGGGGAGCAAAGGGGAAAAAATTGGAACTATTGTGACAATATAATCAATAAAATATACTTAAAAAAAAGAAAAAAAAAAGACAGTGTTAGTAACTGCTATACATTTTAAAGATTGCTTTGTTATTAAAAAGAGCTAGGTAGCTGAATATTAGAGAGCTTACTTAAAGCCACTGAAGGGAACCAAAAGTTTTGCCTTTTTGGATATTGATCCTTAAGCTGGTTATTAGGAAAAGATTCAGAAAGAATCTTTGACCCTCCTCCTCTTCTTGCCTAATAGATTCAGAAAGGGAACCTTAGTATTATTACCACAGCATTAGACAGAAGACTCCAAGCAGGAGCCTGTTAACTAAATCCTACAACCACCCCCCATCTCATTCATTATTTCTGGTTCTCTAGCAGAAATTTATCTGCCATTTGTGTTTCATTACTCCCCAATTACATGCAAATCACCCATAAAAAAAAAAAAAAAGAAAAGAAAGTCAGATCTTAAGTTCTCTTTACATTACAGTGAAGTGGGAGAAGGGATAAAAAGGAAAAGTATGACCCACAAATCATACTTAACATATAATTTTAATGACCTCATCTTGCCTCACATTCTGAGTAGTTGTGAAGAGTTAACTAAAGGGACCATTGTGGGTCATTTCTTGTTTTTTGTTGTTCATCTTCCAGTAGTCCCCACAAGGAGTAAAACCAAAAGATTCCAGGTGATTCACAGATTAAAAATGGAGGAGGAAAATTTTCTAACTCCTGGACATAATATGGAAGTATTAGGACTTAATGATCAGTGATCAGTGGTGACAAGTTCCCCCCGGAACTTGTTATTAACTAATGTTATTAAGCATCTGTTTTATGCACTATTGGACATTTGTATGGAAATAGAAATGTTCTTTGGAAAAATGTTCAAATAATTTGACCATTTTTTAAATTGGGCTAATAGACTTTTTATTATTGAGTTATGAGTTCTTTGTATGTTCTAGATACTTGAGCCTTATCAGATATATGATTTGCAAATATTTTTCACCATTCTGTGGGTTAACTTTCCAGTTTCCTTATAGTGTCCTTTGACATACAAAAGTTTTAAATTTTGATGAAATCCAATTTATCTAGTTTTCTTTGGTTGCTTATGCTTTTGGTATCCTATCTAAAATATTATTACCTAATTCAAGGTCATAAAGATTTACCCCTTTGTTTTCTTCTTAGAGTTTGATACTTTTAGTTCCTATGTTTAAATCTTTAATTTATTTTGAGTTAGTTTTATAAATGGTGTAAAACTGAGGTCCAAATTCATTTTTTTGCATGTGGATATCCAGTTGTCTTAAGACCATTTGTTCAGAAGACTATTTCCCCATTGAATAATCTTGGCACATTTGTCAAAAGTTAATTGACCATAAAACATATGAGTTTATTTCTGAACTCTCAAGTTTATTCCATTGATCTCTGTGTCCTTATGCCTGTGCCACACTGTCTTAATTACTGTAGCTTTCTAGTAACATTTAGAGTCAGAAAGTATGAGTCCTCCAACTTTGTTCTTTTTCAAGTTTGTTTATTTTGATTCCATGTAAATCTGAAGATCAACTTTTTATTTCTGAAAAAAAGGAAAAAAAGGCTGTTGAAATTTTGATAAGGATTGTATTGAATCTGCATATTGCTTTGGGAAGTATTGCCATATTAAAAATATTAAGAGCCCTGGCCAGGTAGCTCAGTTGGTTAGAACACGGATCCCCAACCCCCAAGCCATGGACGAATATCAGTCCCTGGCCTGTTAGGAACTGGGCTGCACAGGAGGAAGTGAGTGGCAGGAGAGCGAGAGAAGATTCATCTGTATTTACAGCCACTCCCCATTGCTCACATAACCACCTGAGATCCACCTCCTGTCAGAGCAGTGGTGGCATTAGATTTTCATGGGAACACAAATCCTACTTAAACTGGGCACAAAAGAGATCTAGATGGCACACTCTTTATGAGAATCTAATGTCTGACGAGCTAAGATGGAGCTGAGGTGGTGATGCTAGTGCTGGGGAGTGGCTGCAAATACAGATAATTATTAGCAGAAGGTTTGACTGCACAGAGGCCATAATAAATCAGTTGCTTGCAGACTCATATCAAAACCCTATCAGTGACTGGCAAGTGACAATTAAGCTGCATCGGTTGGCACATTTTACATTGGCAAGTGAATTGATGTACTTCAATTGTACAGCTACATGTGGTGGCAGGCTTTAAGTCAGAATCTGACCCTTATATTAGTCTGCATGTGGTCTGCCCATTATTTACTTACCACTTCCATCTGCGCCTCTTTCCCACACTGCGCACTTGTCTCAGTCAGTTTTGGTGAGCCCACAAGCTAACCCTAGCCTAAATGAGTAAAAAACAAATGTCACTGGAGAGCTTCTTTGAAAAGGGAGAAAGACCCAATGATGAGACAGCATAAGACTCTAAGACTGCCAACAAAAAGAAAGCTGCATTTAAAAGAAAATACCAAGAGTCCTACTTAAATTACGGGTTCATTGCAATAGGTGATCTACATTCTCCAAGCCCACTTTGTATAGTATGTGGTGACTGGCTATCCAATGAAGCCATGAAAGCTTCAAAACTGCTTGGTCACATGGAGAACAAGCACCCTGCATTAAAAGACAAGCCTTTGGAGTTTTTCAAAAGAAAATAAACATGAGCACCAAGAACAGAAGCAATAGTTGAAGGCCACCACTTCATCAAATATGTCTGCACTGAGAGCGTCATTCTTAGTGGTTAAAGCTAAGAAGCCCTTTACTATGGGTGAAGAGTTGATCCTGCCTGCTGCTAAGGACATTTGTTGTGAACTTTCAGGAGAAACTGTCATTCAAAAGGTGGCACATGTTCCTCTTTATGCTAGCCCCATAACTGGATGAGTTGATGAAATAGCAGAGGATATTGAGGCACAATTGTTAGAGGATTAATGAGTCACTGTTGTACGCAATCCAGGTTGATGAGTCTGCCAATACTGACAAGGCAACAATGCTTGTTTTTGTGCGATATACTTTTCAGGAGGATGTGCATGGGGGTATGTTATGTGCACTTTTGTTGCCAGCCAACACCACAGCTACAGAACTATTCATCTTTGAATGATTACATATCAGGAAAACTGAATTGGTCATTTTGTGTCAGTATATGCACGGACAGAGCAGCTGCCATGACAGGGTGACTTTCTGGTTTCACTACTCGGGTCAAAGAGGTCACTTATGAGTCTACACTGTGTCATCCATAGAGGAATGCTGGCTAGCCGAAAAATATCACCTGAACATAACAATGTTTTGCAGGATATGATTCAAATTATCAACCACATTAAAGTACATTCCTTTAACTCATGTCTGTTCACACAGCTCTGTGAGGAGATGGACAAGAGCACACACGTCTTCTCGTATACACAGAAGTGAGATGACCTTCTAAAGGTATATCACTGGCCAGAGTTTCTGAGTATGAGACCTGCTCCAGAGATTTCTTTTAGAAACAGTCACCACTGGCAGCACATTTCAGTGACACAGAATGGGTCACAAAACTCGCTTACTTGTGTCACAAATACTCAATGAACTCAATCTGTCACTTCAGAGGGAGTGACAACTGTGTTCAGGTTGGCAGATAAAGTGGCTGCATTTAAGGCCAGACTGGAATTAAGGGGGAGACAAGTGAATACTGGGATTTTTGACATTTCAAACATTATCAGAGAGTTTGAAAGAGACTAAGGAGCCAGGGCCTTTTTTTCTCTCTGCTGGTGTAGATCACCTATCTCAGCTTTCAGAAAAGCTTGAGCATTACTTCCCAACCACAAAAGACCCCTGAACTGGGAAGGAATGAATCGCAACCCATTTGTGAATAAGCCAGGTGAATGGACTTTGTCCGTGCTAGAAGAGGATCAGCTGCTTGAGATTGCAGATGACAGTGGTCTTAAAAGTATGTTTGAGACAACTTCAAATCTCCATACGTTCTGGATCAAAGTCAAGGCAGAATATCCTGAGATTGCCACAAAAGCACTGAAAAACCTACTTCCATTTCCAACATCCTATCTTTGGGAAGCAGGGTTTTCTGCAGTGACAGCAACCAAAACGAGATTACAGAGTAGAATGGACATCAGCAACGCATTTCAGGTGTCACTGTTTCCCATCACTCCCCAATGGCGCTGTCTAGTTGCAGGAAATCAAGCTCGGGGCTCCCACTGGTTCTGCATTATGATAAGTTGTATACTTATTTCGTTATATGTTACAATGTAATAATAATAGAAATAAAGTGCACAATACATGTAATGCACTTGAATCATCCCAAAACCATACCCCTGCTTCATCCCTGGAAAAATTGTCTTCCACAAAACCAGTTCCTGAGTTAGAGTGTCATCCCGATATGCCAAGGTTGTGATTTTGATCCCAGTCAGAGTGCATACAAGAAGCAACCAATGAAGAAATGAATAAATGGGCGGAACAACAAGTCAATTTCTCTATCTATCTGTCTCCATCTCTCTCCCCCTCCCTCCCTTCCTCTCTCTAAAATAAATAATTTTTAAAAAAATTAAGTCTTTCAGGAATATGGGACGCCCTTCCATTTTTTTTTTTTAGGTCTCCTTTACTTTCTTTTAGCAATGTTTTTTGTATTTTTCTGGATCACTTTGCCAGTTCTTTTATGTTCATCCCATCCTTATTGCTTCTTAGAAATAAAATACAGGCTATAATTTCTGTCTTTTATTAAATAGGGCATTCAGCCAATTCACATTTAATGTAACAAGTATTATAAAGTAGTTGATTTTAATCCTTTCATACTACTTTACTATTTTATATTATTGTTTCCTATCTTCCTTTTCCTTGAGTTTGCTGATATGACCACACTCTCCTTTCTCGTCTCCCCTGTGCTTTTAATTTGAAGATTTGCAGTCAAGTTGGTTTCCAACTGAAAGAAGGATGTGAGGGGGCAGCTCAGGGATGCCTGGGCCCTGACTCTGAGCCTCACTTCAGCTCCCACGGCGAGGCTTTGATGGCTCTGAATTTGGCTCAAGAACCAGCAGACATTCATGTTTGTATTCATTCCTGAAATGGACATATTAGCATTTCTTTCTGGAAATTTTATTATTCACATGTAAGTTCTTCTGGATCTAACTTTCAAGCATTTTTTTATCTGTTCTTTCAATATTTCCATCTGCTTGTGATTTTTTTCTATATTTTGAGATTTCTCTTGTGTTGACTCTTCTGGGCTACTAATGCAGAGCTCAACCATCCTCTGCTTCAACTCATCAATTAAAAATTTAAATGCAAAAGGCATTAAATGTTTCTTATTTCTGCAAAGTATATTTATGCTGTCGCTGAGTCTCTTTGATTTTGTTTTTTTACGACTTTTTGGTACAAGTAGCTGAATGTCCACATTCATCCTTGCTCTTCTGCGGGCAAGACCCTTCAGGTGGGCTCTTCTTTTCTCTGCTCTCTCTCTCTCACAGCTCCAAGGAGATACTTTGGCTCTGGCTGCCTTGTGTCAGGTGTTTATGGCAGCTGGCAGGTGGCAAGGGTGCAAGGACCAGGGAGGCTCTTTTGACCCTGCTCTCTTCAGCTGCAAAACTAGCCCTCTGCAAACTCAGGGCTTGGGACCACTGCCTGGAAGAGGGGCAGGTGTGCAGGCCATCTTCTGCCCAGCTCTCTTCAGACACTGTGTCCTAGTCATTGCATGGGGCTCCCTACTCCTCTTCCCATTGCCATCCTGACCAGGGGACCCTGGTCCTGAGCCTTTCACCCTGGGTATGACAGGAGGCCTCCCTCTTCACCTGCCTGCAGGCCTCAGCTTCTGCTACATCAGGAAAGGGAGCTGGTGGCTGAAAGGGGTTAGGAAGGAAAGCCTGCCATCATTGCACTGCTGTAATCTAGTACAAGCCACCGCGACGACTTCCGTGAAAGGACTTCTTCTCTGGCTGCAGAGAGATGAGAAAAATGTTTGGAACAGTATTTATTATTGGTGCCTGTGGAGCCTGAGTCTATCAGCAGGCAAATATTATTTATCGAACACTTAAAATAGTATGTCAGGCCTAGTACTACATTTTTCAGATAAATTATCTCCTTTAACCCTCACAACAATGCTATAGTTTCTGTTCATTGAGAGATATTAAGTAACCTGCTCAAGGTCACTTCAGAAAGCTGTTAGCGGGGCTAGAATTATCCACTGTCTTCAGAGCGTCTGCAGTTCACCCTCGGGCTGGGGACAGAAGCACAGCCTTCCTGACAAACTAGGTTCCACAGCGTTAGTCCGTGCAGCCTGCAAGACATGTGCATGCATATGCACACACGCATACCATTTGTCATGACAACGTGACAAAATGCTGCCACCCTTCTTGGAGGGACAAAACTTTTATGTTCTAAAAAATGAATAAAGCCCTGGCCAGTGTGGCTCAGTTGACTGAACGTATCAAGTAAACTGAAAGTTTGCAGGTTTGGACCCTGATCAGGGGTGTGTGCAAGAGGCAACCAATAATTGTTTCTCACATGGATGTTTCTCTGTCTCTGTCTCTTTCTCTCTCCCCCCACCTCTATTTGCCAAAACTCGTACCAGCAGAGGGAGACAAGGGGCTCTAGCCAAGAACAGTGGGAAGTGCTTGTTTTCCAAATCCAGGCTTCCTCTCAGCATCTCTGCCTTTTCTCCATCTCTTGGGCTGATCCTCACACTTCCAGAGCCCTTTGGATGGCGTCCCTTCAACCAGAGCTCAAGATCTGTGACCTGAGTCCTTCAGGTGGACAGAAGGGTGGCTCACTGGGGTGGTGAAAAAGCAGAGGTATTCCGATATGTGTGAGCACTCCCGGCAAACTAGGCTGCACAATTAAACCCAAAGGAGTCCTGAATAGAGAAACTTCAGACACTGAGACTGGGGTAATGTTGCAAGGTGTTTTTGGTCTGAGATTTTTTCAGACTCCTTAACTCACAGAGACATAGAAGCCTGCAGCCCTGCTTCCACTCTGGAGAACACATTTTTGGTTTTGCAAGCAATTTCAGCCTAGTGTCAGGGAAGGAGATGCCCTCCATCCCCTTCCAAGAAACACAGGTAGCATTTGTCATAGCTCACATAACCAGTTCCTCTAGAGATCCTTTCACCTGACTCACAAAGGGAGCACCGAGAACATTTATACTCTAACCTGGAGAACTGAGGTGCCTCCTTGGATATTTCTGCTGCATATGAAAAAAAAAGCTATTTCATTTAAACCAGTAACATAACTAGGGACTAAATTCAAAAGCAAACTTTTCTCTTAAAAAACAATAACAAAAAGTCCTCCTTTGTCAGTAGTCATCTGAGACAAGTCATGAGTGTCTTCAGCAGTAAGCACTTGAACAATTAGTCTGGTTCTAACAAATAACACTTCCCAGCAGGAATGTTAGGGAGTGAAAGAGTGTGCACGTTAAATTAAGAAGGCTCAGCTTGCAGGGAAGAGGTGCTGAAAACTTAGCGATGTGTTCTCTGCTGCTCCAGAGAGCCAACCTAGAACGTAGCACTTGTCTTGGGCACAAGGCATAAGGGAAAAGAGGTAGGAAAGAGGTCTGTGGAGAAGTGGTGGAACCAGGGAATGGAAAAAGATGTAGCTAGGCTGCCTCCAGCAAGGACTTCTTGTTACCTCAAAGCCCAGGGTCAGAAAACATGGAACATTCTACACCAGCTGGGCAGCCACTGAAACCAGGTGCTGTCACATAGCAGGTTGGGCACAACAGCAAGGGATTCTAGGCAACAGTTCCAAGGTCCTTCCTCAAAGGACCATAACACTAAGTGTAGGGAGTGTGAGGGCAGGACACAGCAGGACAAAGTCCCTCATAACCACCTGAGTTCTGGGCAAAGCAGTCTCACGGTGAAGCTGAGTAACTACACAGAAACTAAGAGAAGAGACCCTTAGTTAAAGCCCAGCCCAATGCACTTGGCCAGTGAAATGGGGGCTGGGGGGTAGGAAGAAGCACAGGAAGCACAGCATTGATTTGAATTTAGCCACTTGAGCTGTATATAAGCTAAAATGATGCTTTTTGTTTTTTTCTAGTCAGCAGTCAACATTTCCTTTAATGTCAGAATACTTCTGTTATATCATTGGCCTCCTTGGTGCAGATGTTTGCTAAACAGTTTACCCTAAACCAGCTTATTTCAGCTAAAAGTAGATCTTTGCTTTTCATGTCTGTCCTTTCGTCCCTAGAAGACAAACATAAAACCACCTGCTTTAAGGAGTTGAGGCTCTCAGCATAAGATTGCAGCTGTGTTGAGAGTCCTCCCATGAGTAGCTGATACCTAAACAAGGCTGGTCATAAAAGCCACAGAAAATTCACATCCTTTTCCTGCAACACCAAAGCTCTGCCAAGAAAAATATCAATCTGGCCATACAGGAAAAAATTAGCAACCCACAAACTTGAGCCATTCCCCAGGAGTGCTAACTTCAACATTGGCTGTAATTCTCAATTACTGCAACTATAAGTAGTAAGCTACTAACAATAGGGAAAAAGAAAATAATAATAAACAAAAATATTTTTAAAACCCTTCCTTATTCCAGTTCTTTTCCACAAGGTGATTCCCAAAGTTTCACTTTTTGCTGGGGGAAAAAAAAAAGGTATTGTGAAACTTGTCAGGAAAATACAAAACAGTAATGTATTTCTCCCTCAAGGGCAGTGCTCAACCAATAGTTAACAAAGATTTGTGAAGATAAGAGATAATCAAATGGCAGGCTTTCTTTTGGCTCATTTACCTGACTTCTATAAATGTTTCCTTGCCTCGAGGTGGGGCGACAAAGACAACCACTCAAGTTCTAGGAAGCCAAATCCTAGAGCTTTTAGAAACTGAATATTCTCCTTCCATTCTTGTGTTTATGACTAAAATCTATGTAATATATTCATGTGCTAAATGTTACTCTCGTCACATCTAACATGGACATTAATCCATGAGTGAATCAGAGAACTGAGATGGATTAAAAAGCCTCTGTGAGTTGGTTTATAAGATTCAGGATCAGATCTTCCATGCAGTAGAGATTAGACTTGTCTGCTCCACTCAGCTCTCAAAAGCACGTCAAATGTGCAAGATATCCACACAAGGTGTCTATAACCAAGATGGTAAGTGCCTTCTCCATCCTCATCCTGTCCCAGGGTTCCCCTCACTCACCCAGTGGCACTAGTTGTGAAAGCCAAAAATGCAGGTGTCATCTTTGATTCACCCTTTTTCTCACTCATCCATCCATCATCAATTTTATCTGCTTTATCCCTCTAGAGATCACCACTGCCACTCATGTAGACTGCTTACCTTCTCCAAGGTCTAATCCCACATACCCGTCAATAGCTTCTGAAGTTGCACTGTTCACCCTAATGCGTTATCCATTTTCCACTAAAACTTTCCAATATTATTATAAGTCACAAACACCAAAGGTAAAGTACGTAAATGTGTACACTATGAAGCATAATAAAATGAACATTCATTCACCCATCATCCAAGTTAAGAAAACGTCAATATTTTTCATGCAAATATAACTCCCCTGCTTAAAATCCACATAATTCAGTCATATAGGTCTTTTGATTCTTAGGTTCTGGCTGCTGCTTCTTACCTGAGATCTTGTTACTCCTGTTTAGAATATGCTCTCCTGCCTTCATTTCCTGCCCCTGTAACTTCTCTTATGCAACCGTCCTCGGAGTACCCAGGATTTCTCTTTACAAGTGCTGACACTTGGAATGACACATTTGTGACTGCAGACAAGTCTAAAAGCTCCATGTGGGCACAGACCTTATCTTTTTGGCTAATTATTGCAGTAACTGTCCCCACAATACCCTGGCACTAGTAAACATATGCTAGATGACAAAAGGAAGGTGAAATGTGTTATAGATGGAGAGCTGGAGAAGGAAAAACCTTACAATCACCTAGGTAGTGCAGTCACTGCATATGAAAATTAATTCTCCCCATTAGTGAATCCTGTCTTTAATGAATTCTAGCCTATGAGCTGTGTTTCATATAAGGATTGCCTAACTGCTTCAGCCTTAGAAATGCTTCATGAACATATCATCCATGTTAATTCCCACTCACTTAGCTAAGGCCCATGTATAACTGCCCTTATGTAATTATATATGCTTATTGATTTTAGAGAGAGAGGTAGTGGGGAAAGAAATTGAACTCACATCCTAGGTATGTGACTTGACTGGGAATTGAACCCACAACTTTTTTGGTGTACGGGATCACGCTCTAACCAACTGAGCCACCCTGCCAGGGCAAGACTAGTTATTTCAGAAGTTCAGATGTTTACTTTGACCTTGCTGAATCAAGAATTTATCCTGGGAACCAAAAATTAAGAAGAGCTCAATAAATTATCTATTGCTTCTATATAGCTCAAAAAATTATAACTGAAAACAGGTTTGCATTAAGTATATATACTTGAAATAACTGTTCTACAGTTGTACACGTGAATGTAAACTATTATATTCACAAGTAGCCTTTGCCATTAATCTGCTGTGAGCCAAGTCACTTAACCATGTTTATTTATATCTTAAATAGGTATCTTAAGGAACACAGAATGAAGAGTTTATTATCACAAATTATTTAAATAGAAATAAATTTTTTCCTTAAAAGTCAGCAAAAACTATTCTTAACATATTAAAATGAAGTTATTTCTATCTATTTTATAAGCTACACTATACAGAGAGAGACTGTTGATTAGCACATCTTTGACTGGGATTAAATTCAGGTTCTGCAGTTTCTGGCAATGACTCCTAGAAAATCCTCTTCTTTCTTCATCTGTGAAAGACAGTGTAGCTGAACTACCTGATGCAGAAGGGTTAAGAACTAGGAGAAAACGTATGTAATGACCTAAACATTTGCTCAGCTTGGTTACTGACTGATTCCTAACGAAGTCTGCCAAAGATATTTTCCTTCAGGGCCAGAAGGTAAACATAAGAAAACCACCCCAGACCAGAGGATCACTGAATTACATTAACTTTTATAATTATACCCTCATTATAATAATACCAAAATCTCCACCCAAGGTGGAGTGCATGCCATTTTCTACAGGTAGCAAGGAGTCCAGTGATACCATGTAGCTTGTTGTTCTGGGGAAGGCACAGTTCAGGGAATGGTCCCCAGGGCACGGGCTTAGCTGGCCTGCAATCAAGCTCCTACTAACACGATCAACTTGGAGTGTTCTTTTGGCCGACACCTATCAAGTGGCCAGACCTGTTTCAGGTAAGTAACATGAGGAACACTGCCTAGTGAACAAGATTATCTAAAGATAAAATAAAATAACATGTGTGGACGCACCTGTCACAGTCTGTACTTAATAAAGGTTAAACAAATTAACAGGAATTTTATGGCACTGCAGAATACACAGATTACAAAATCCTGTAGATATACATAAAGTAAGATACTAATCCTCAACTGTCTATTCCTTTGTTTGTATTAAAGCAAATTGTCATAAACTACTGGACTAAACCATAGAATGAATCTGTACCTATGGTAGCAGTTAAAATTCCTGGTTTCAAAGGGGAAGGATGGGTTGCTGACTGGCAATCAAAATGCATCACAGACTTACACATGTTAACTACCTCAGTGTTAATGTATTTGTTAACACCTCTGAAAGTTTTATTCACATTATTTTTGTTTTCTGAGATAAACTATAGAGAACCCTCTCCTCTCCTTCTTATTCCTTCCTCTTTTAAGCTCTGACCCTTTCTGCACGAAAGCACAAGGCATACAACCTACTTTGGGCTGTGTCCTCAGATCTCCTGCAATAAGGATTTCAGAAGACTGGAACCCTTCCCTTACCCTCTTCAGGGGAAGGCACAGTCTACAATTCATTCTAATCACTGCCCCCTTTTAGGCTGGTGGCTTGGTTAAATGGATCTAGCCTCTTCTTTACTCATGCACAAGTATATCTTTAATAGATTTCCTTTCAGATAAAATGGGAAAAAGATGTGAGCAAAACTCTTTGTCAGTCATATCTGTAGACTTCAGCACAAGTATTTTGC
This sequence comes from Furipterus horrens, assembly GCF_987537825.1. Taxonomy (NCBI): domain Eukaryota; kingdom Metazoa; phylum Chordata; class Mammalia; order Chiroptera; family Furipteridae; genus Furipterus; species Furipterus horrens. Next base: position 98,466,494 of record NW_028327172.1, read on the forward strand.
CCAATATAATATACAGGGTGGGGCAAAAGTATATTTACAGTTGTGAGTCCATGAAACAATTTATTCTTGTATTATCATTTATTAATTATTATATTCTTTTCCACATAAACAACTGTAAACTTACTTTGGCCCACACTGTATTTTCTTGACAGATACCAAGAGGAGACCTGATTTAACACTTATAAATATTTAAGAAAAAAGGAACCAATTTGGAAAACTTTATCAATAAGTTATTTAAACAAAGGTTTGCTTTTTGACAGTGAAATGTACAATTATTACATGGTTTGCCGTTATTTCTTCTCTAGGAAGAAAGGTACAATGAAATATACAGTATATGTCATTATATGCTCAAGAGATTTTTACACATTTAAGAGACATGAGTTAGAAAAAGTGCAATCAAACAAACCAGCTATAAAAGAGATTTGTTTTTTTATTTTTTTAAAGCCTTATCTGTTAAGAGATATATGCCAAAGTATTATAAGTGAAGTGATTTGGGTGGAATATGCTTTAAAAGATTCTAGCTTAAAAAATTGTGTGTGTATGTGTTGTGGTGTTGGGGAGAGAGGATAGATAATAAATATGGTAACAGACCAGAGTATTCTAATACTGGCTGTTGATATACATATAATAAACAAAATAATGGAATTTAATGTCTATTTAAGTGACACCTGGTGTAATGCAATATATAGATTTTTCTAAAGTTGTTTAGGTTATACACTGCTAGGCAAAGCTCTGACTTATGAGTGAATCTAGCATGGAAAAGTCAGAAAGATGTAAGGGTTTTCAGGAGGTAGGAGTATGGAAGGAACAGATTGGTATCACAGAATCTCCTACAACTCAGAGAAAGGTAAAGTTGAAGGCAATAGAGCTGAGGCATTAGTCTATGTTAGAATTAATTCATTATGAAAACAGAGAACGGCTTTTAGATGAAAGACTCTTTCTATGCCAGACTGAAGTCACCACCTAGTTCCTTACACTCCGTTTCTGTGGTGTAGTAAGTATATCACCAGAAACTCTTGAAGGAATTAAATCCTCAAAATTCAAAATGCTTATATATAATCAATGTAGCCCCAACTCTTAAAAAAAAAAAATTCTTTATGCTGAATGCATTTTTATGCACTCAAGAACAATAACTGACATTTTTCAGTAGGATTTAAGTAGGAGTATAAGTGAATTAAACCATTCAGATAAAAATGCAACTAAAGCAGCATTCACTGCCTCAATGACTCATGAACATTTATATATATTATTTAGTGTGCTACTCCATCCACATAAAAAAGGCATTCTATTTCTTTATTTTTTTATTTGACAAGCAGCAATATCATGTTTGTCATTTTATGTAGATACAATTATTAGGTTATCTGTCATATTACAATATTTAAGTTTTTAAATTTTATGTCCTTTAAGATACATTAAAAAAAACACACATCAACTGCAAATGTGAAGGGGAGAAAAAGCATGGTACCCAACCAAATTTCCACATTTCAGCAATACTTCACTCATTCTTTAATAAAGTTTTAAGAAATGTCATAATGACATGAGCTTGAAATATCTCTAGGCATTTTCTCTGATGCTCATGACGTGGCACTGGTGATGTTGTAAACAGCAGAAAAACAGGGGCTGCCGAATGACCAAATTATGCAGGCAGGGGCCTACTTTTTTCCCCACAGGAACACACCGAATGGTGATGGCAACGATCTTCTCACACCCGCACAGGAGGAGAGCAACATCACGCTACATAACTGTATTCATCTGCTGAAGCCTGGCTGCGTTCAATGTACTGTTTGTCTATCAGCACTTCAATACACTTCTTAATCATGCTGATACTAGGGTTAAACCTAGCTCTTGACTGGCTAATCACCTGTAAGAGAGACATGGGTGTCAAACTACTGCCAATTTATCAGTTATAAATAATTACTTTTAACCAATCAGATATAAGTGTTTCATATTTATTGAGGTTTCATCAAGCATATCTAAGCCACATAGGAAAATACATTTAGAATTATAAAATTATAGTAAGCTGAATAAAATCATCCTAAATAAATACACACGATATATCAAGTGAGTGAGTGCCATAACAATATTAAAAATTTTAAACCCAGAGAACAGTGCATAAGGAGAAAGGGAGAATTAGATCAATTTTGATATAACAACAAAAAATAATTTTTTAGGAAAAATCAGGAAAAAGCCTAATGTTTATGTTGTGAAGGAATTAAAATGCAGAACACATAAATAGCAAGATCTAATGTTCACAGATAACTAAATTAAATGATAAACTAATTAATCTTCCTAAATACCCACATTCTCAAGTTTCTACTGAACTGCTACTCAACTTTCAGTTCTTAGTTTAAATAACCATTTCTCAAGAAAGCTTTCCCTAATATCCCCTAAGTCAAGACTTTTATGTACATTCTCACCGTACTGTATACATTTTTATAGTGCATGCTACTCTAATTTTATATTTACTTGCATATTATTTCAATAATGTATTTCTTCCCTATTAGAATGTGAACTCCGAAAGAGCAGGAACCACATCTTGCTTTTGCTCTGCATTAAATCCTCAATGACAAGCACAATATTATTACATCAAAGACATTAATATATTTATGGAATGAATATTTGATGTGGTTAACTTTCTTCAATAATTGGAGAAAAGATTCAATAAATCGGTGATATTTATACCTCTTAAACTCAAGCCGAAGTAAATCTGAGTTTAATACTAAAATTATAAGTGAGTACTGTTCCCATTAAGAAGCATTTCTTTATGGTATTTGTGAATCATATTGTTTCTGTATCATCTTTACAAAGAAACATTCCTAATCTCTATATTGATAATACCCTGTACCCCAAGAACTACTGAGGACTTTTCTCCCTTTTACCTCTTGAATAAGGGCATTATGCCGAAGTACTTTTCGTGCTTTCATGATACGAACTATAGCAGCTTGGAGATACATTTTCCGGTCCTCATCCACAGCACTTCTTGTCTGTTCCATTTCCTGTTTTATAGGGACGTAAAAAGAAAATGAGACATTAAATCATAAAAACTGCTCTTAATTAATTCTATCAGTGAGTTTATAAACTTCCAATCAATACTGAGCACCAAATGAGTTATTATATGCCCACAATTATATAATCTTTACCAAAATATTTACAATGAGTTATACATAATTTGTTGGGTTAAAGTTGGAAGGTTATTTTTAAAAATTAACACTATTGTAGACTATATTCGAGGTAAACAGGCAATAAAGTAGAACTTAAGTGGCACAGAGCAACAATTTTCAAGATTGCTGTCCTATCAACAAGAGCAGACACTACACCACAATGCTTTTTAGATGCTTTAGTAATTGGTTCCAAGTGCATACTGTATCAGGCCTCAAGATGAAGAACATGCAGCGTTCTATTTGGCTCAAGAAGAAAAGCCAAAAAGGATGGGTCAGAAAGAACATATCCCCACACAGCACAAGGTAACAGTAGAAGCAAGGCAGAGAAGCAGCAATGCCACATTAATAGGATCTCATGACAGCTTTTAGAAGATAAAATACATGAGAGATACAAGATGGCAGAGGAGTAAAGTGAAAACTACACTAACCTCCTCCCAGGACCAATCTGGAATTACAACTAAATTGTACAGAAATCAACCTGAATAACCAACTGAACACCAGCTGAAGAGAAGCCTTATAACCAGGGACAGACAGAAGAAACCACTTTGCCACAACAAGGCTGGTAGGGACTTGCAAAGGAGGTGCAAGAGGGCTGGCTGGGCTCCCATGGGTAGCAGTTGAAGACCCAGAGGGATATTTCAGTGGCTAGGGGGTCCCACCTGAGAAGTATGGGGTCTAAACCCCAAGCTGGGCTACACAGCCTACAGCACCAGAGCCAAAAAAGAACCCAAGAACATCCAGGTGTGAAAAGCAGCAGGGTTTCTGTCTGCCCTGGAGAGACAGCTGGGGACTCAGAGAGCCTCATAAAGGGCCAATGCACAACATTTCATTTGCAGCCACTTACCCAGGGGCTCCAGCAGAGGAAGGGAAGAGTAGACCAGAGGCGCTTGAGGATAATCTGGGGTTGGTGGCTCTGGGGAGGGAACTGAAGGAACAGCCACCAGGATCCCCATGCCGAGTCATTTCCTGCACTGCAGAAACCATCTTTCTGAGGCAGAGCACTCCTCTCTAAATGGCATCAGCCTGAGGGGAAGCAACAGCCCCTCCCACAGGAATCACTCTGCCCCACCTGTGGAGCTTAAGCTGGGCTGCTGATTACAGCTTCAGGCTATATCACGGACTACTTTAACAACTAAGACATATCTCTGGGAGCTCTATGAGACTTTAACTGAGACTCACCAGGGACCTCTGCTGATAACAGCCCGCCATGGTGTGCAGCCTGGTTCTTTCTACACACACCCAGGCCCCACAGAGGAAGGCACATACTGTGGGTTGCAGATAGCTTCAAACTGGTTGACCAGGGCCAGTCATAAGTAGCATCTGACAAGGGCATACAAAGAGTCTTTGCAGATCTACCTAATACATAGAATCAAATACAAAGCAGCAGCCAAAATGGAAAGACAAAGAAACAGACCCCAAATGAAGGAACAAGAGAATTTTTCAGAAAAGCTTGATGAAACAGAGGTAAGCAATTTAACAAAGAGAGAATTTAGAGTAATGTTTGTAAGAATACCCAACAACATGAAAAGACAGAAACCATAAAAAAAAGAACCAGTCAGAAATAAAGAATACAATGGAATATCTGAAATAAATAATACACTGGAAGGAAAAAACAGTAGGTTAGATGAAGAAGAGGATCAAATCAGTGATTTGGGAAACAAGGTAGAAAAAAACATCCAGGCAGAGAGCAAAAAGGAAAGAGAATTTTTTAAAAATTAGGAGAGCTTAAGAAATCTTTAGGACAACATGAAGTGTAACAACAACCTCATCATTGGGATACCAGAAGGAGAAGAGAGCGAGCAAGGAATCCAAGATCCTATTTGAAAAAATAATGATTGAAAACTTTCCTAATCTGGTGAAGGAAAAAAACACACAGGCCTAGGAAGCTCAGTGTCCCAAACAAGTTGGACCCAAAGAGTCCTACATCAAGACACATCATAATTAAAATGACAAGGCTTAAAGACAATAAGAGAACCCTAAAAGCTCCAAGAGAAAAGCAAGTAGTTTTCTACAAAGGAGAACAAATTACACTGTCATATGATTACTAAACACAAACATTTCAGACCAGAAGGTAGTGGCATGAATTATTCAAGGTGATGAAAGCAAACACCTACAACCAGGCTACTTTACCCAGAAAGGCAATGATTTAAAATCAAAGGAGAAATAAGGAGCTTCCCAGACAAGAGAAGCTAAAGTAGTTTGTTAAGACCAAAGCAGTACTGTCACGAATGTTAAAGGGCAAAAAAGAAGGAAGGAGGAGGAGAAGGAGGAGGAGGAAGGTGAGGGGGAGAGGAAGAGGAAAGTGGAGAAGAAAATGAAGAGAGAACAAAGAAAAACAGAGGAAAAGAGTGTAACAATAAAATGGCACTAAATACGTATCTATCAGTCATCACCTTCAATGTAAATGGCTTAAATGCTCCAACCAGAAGACATAGGGTAGCTGAATGGATAAGAAAACAAGACCCATATATATGGTGCCTCCAAGAGACCAATCTCAGATTGAAAGATACACATAGACTAAAAGTAAAGAGATGAAAAAGATACTTCATGCAAATGGAAAATTTTAAAAAGCTGGGGTAGCAGTACTTATATACAACAAAATAGACTTTAAAAACAAGGCTAGGGCTTCCAGCCAAAATGGAGGCCTAGATTGACAAGCTCTGTCTCCCTCCACAACTAAGAAGGAACACATCTACTGCAAAACCAGAAATAACCGCAAGTTCCAGAAAATAAAGCTACATGAAAGTCCAACGTATGAAGTTATAAAGAAGTGGTGTTCGCCCGGACGGGTAGGAGGAGTGAAGCCGGGGTGGAGAGGTCAAGCTATGCAGGCAGCGGCAGCTGCGGCTGCGGCGGCGGTAGCACAGACACCCGTATTTTAAAAGAGGCGAGAAATGCCTGGGGAGCACGCCTGGCTGCAGATCAGACCCGTCAGCTTGCAATTCCAACACCGGGGAAGGCAGTCCCCAACTGCCTCAGACTGTGAAGGCTGGAGGATGTGGGGACAGAGGAAGAAGCTCCTGGTCTCTCAGCACAGAGTAAATGGCAAGAATCCATCTGGACCCCCACCCCCACACAAAATGCCACAGCGTGGTGAGAAGGGTTGCCCGGTAGTGAGGAATGCATGGGGCTCCGCCCCCTATAGCATAGGAGGTGTGACAGCCACGCCCAGGAAGCAAAGGTAAACACAAAACTGTCAGGATGGCAGGGATCATGATAAGAGATCCCAGTCACGCAGCTGACCAGACAGCAAATATCTGATCTAACAGATCAGCAGGTAGGAAATCTTTCTGAGGCAAAGATTTGGTTATAAGAATGCTTACAGACCTGACAGCAGATCTTAAACAGGGCTAGGAAGGAATGAAGGCTAGTCCTGCTGAAATGAATGAAAACACATACGAAATAAGTGGTGAGGGAAGGAAAACCAGGGATCAAATCAACAAATCGGAATATAGGGAAGGAACAAATAGTCAACCAGTGCAGAAAGAGGAAACCAAAAGTGAGGAAAATGAGGAGAAGCTCAGAAACCTATGGGACAACTATAAGTGGACCAACATCAGAATCATAGGGTTGCCAGAGAGTGAAGAAGAACTAGAAATTGAAAAACTATGTGAAAAAATAATGAAGCAGAACTTCCCTAACTTGAGGAAGGAAATAAGACTTACAGGTCCAGGAAGCACAGAGAGTTACAAATAAACTGGACCCAGGGGGAACCACAAGACACATTATAATCAAAATGTCAAAATTAAGGATAAAGAGAGAATCTTAAAAGCAGCAAGACAGAAGACAAGAATTATGTATAAAGGTGTCCCAATTAGACTATCAACTGATTTCTCAAAAGAAACTCTGCAGGCAAGAAGGGAATGGCAAGGAATATTCAAAGTAATGAAAAGCAAAAACCTACAACCATGATTACTCTATCCAGCGAAGCTGTCTTTCAGAATAAAAGGGCAGAGAAAGTGCTTCTAGGACAAAGTAAAACTGAAGGAGTTCATCAGATCCAAACCACTGTTATATGAAATGTTAAAGGGACTTGTTTAGGAGAAAGAGGATCAAAACTATGAACATTAAAATGAAAAGTGTATCACAACAACCAACAACAGAAGCTAGGGAATCGAAACAAAGGCAGACTAAGTAGGCAACGAGAGTGGGAAAAGAATTATAGGTATGGGGAACATACTGGGGGGAGGTCAGCAGGGAGGTGGAAGGGGGGAAAGGGAGGGCGATTGTACAGGAATTAAGAAGCATAGTAGGAGGGAGTGGAGTAAACAGGAAGATGTTGAGAAGAACTATAGCACAACCAATGGGCATGGACTAAGGGGAGAGACAACTGGAGGAAGGGGGGTGTCACTGGGTGGAGGGGAACAAAGGGAAAAGATATTGGGACAACTGTAACAGCAATAAAGCATATTAAAAACAAACAAAAACAAAAAAAAGAGGCTATAGTAAGAGACAAAGAAGTGTACTACATAATGACAAAGGGAATAATCCAACAAGAAGATATAACCCTAGTAAACATTTACACACCCAACACAGGAGCACCTGAATATGTGAAGCAAATCTTGATGGACATAAAGGGAGATATCAACAGAAACATTCACAGTCAGGGATTTTAACACCCCATTGACTTCAATGAATACATCTTCCAGGCAGAAAATCAACAAGGAGACAGTGGCCTAAAATGATACACTAGATCAAATGGATTTAATTGATATCTCCAGAGCATTTCACCCCAGAACAGCAGAATATACATACTTTTCAAGTGCACATGGAACCTTTTCTATGATCAACCGCATTTAGGACACAAGTCTCAATAAATTTAAGAAGATTGAAATTGTATCAAGCATCTTCTCTGACCACAATGCTGTGAAACTTGAAATCAACCACAAGAAAACTGAAAAACACACAAAGACATCGAAGCTAGATAACATATTAAACAATGAAGGTGCCAACAATGAGATCAAGGAAGAAATCAAGATACCTTGAACAAATGAAAATGAGGACACAACAATTCAAAATCTATGAAACGCTGAGAAAGGAAACCTAAAAGGGAAATTCATAGCATTACAGGCCTTTCTCAGAAAAACAAGAAAAAGCTCAAATACACAATCTAACTTTACACTTAAAGTAACCTGAAAAAGAACAACAAACAAAGCCCAAAGTGGGTAGGAGGAAGGAAATAATAAAAAATCAGAGCATAACTAAATGAAACAGAGTCTGAAAAAACAATACAAAAGATTAATGAATTTAAGAGCTGGTTCTTTGAAAAGATAAACAAGACTGATAAACCTTTACCAGACTTACCAAGGAAAAAAAAAAGAGGACCCAAATAAATAAAATCAGAAACAAAAGAGGAGAAAAATGAAGAAAAAGTGACACCAAAGAAATAGAAATGATTATTAAAAAATATTATGAACTATATGCAAACAAACTGGAAAACCTGCACAAAATGGACAAGTTTATAAAAACACACAATCTTCCAAAACTAAAACAGGAAGAATCAGAAAATCTTAATAGAATAGACCAGTGAAATTGAAGCAGTAATCAAAAAACTCCCAACAAAGAAAAGGCCTGGGCGGATGGCTTCACAAGTGAATTTTACCAAATATTCTGAGAAGACCTAACTAACACCTCTCCTCCCAAATTCTTTAAAAAAATTCATGAGGAGGGGAGCCTTCCAAGCTCATTATATGAGGCCAGCATTATTCTAATTCCAAAACCAGGTAACGGCACTAGAAAAAAAGAAAATTATGGGCAAATATCCTTGATGAACATAGTCGCTAAATCCTCAACAAAATATTAGAAAACCAAATACAGCAATGCATCAAAAAGATCATACACCATGATCAAGTGGGATTTATTCTTGGGATGGTTGTAAGAACAGAGTCACTCAGGTAATTACTAAGACGCAGTGAGCTGAGAAGCAGAGGTTTTTGGGGAAATCAGCAAGCGGGGAGACCTGCCACAGGTGATCAGGACCCCGCTTTTCTAGGCGAGAAGGGGGTTGCTTTTATAGGGGGAGAGTGAAGAGGGGGATTTTTTGTGAGCCTTGTCAACCATTTGGCCTTCTGGCAGCTGCGGGTGCAACAGGCTAATCAAAACAGGATGTGGTTTCAGCTTGATACATCCTGTCATCTCACAGACAGCTTCAGGTGGGGTAAGGAGCCACAGGGTCTCAGGATTTGGGGATCTCAATGCAAGGCTGTACAACATTGGCAAATCAATAAATGTCATACACCACATAAACAAAATAAAGGATAAATACCACATGATCCTATCAATAGATGCAGAAAAAGCATTTGATAAAATCCAGCACCCATTTAGGATAAAAACTCTCAGCAGAGCGGGATTAGAAGGAACATACCTAAACATAATAAAGGCGACAAACCCACTGCCTGAATCATACTCAACGGACAAAAACTACAAGTGTTCTGCTTAAGACTGGGAAGAAGACAGGGATGTCCACTTTCACCCCTCTTATTCAACATCTTACTGGAAGTCCTAGTCACAGCAATCGGACAAGAAGAAATAAGAGGCATCCAAATTGGAAAGGAAGAAGTAAAAAGTCATTATTTGCAGATGACATGATACTGTACATAGAGAACCCCAAAGATTCCACCACTAGAACTGATAAATGAATTCAGCAAAGTACCAGGATAATAGCCAGAAATCAATTGCATCTTTATATGCCAATAATGAACTAACAGAAAGGGAATTTTAAAAAACTATCCTATTCACAATTGCTACAAAAATAATAAAATACCTAGGAATAAACATAACCAAGGATGTAAAAGACCCATAATCAGAAAATTATAAGACACTGAAGAAAGAAACTGAAGAACATGCAAATAAGTGGAAGAACATACTGTGTTCATGGATGGAAAGAATTAACCTCATTATAATGTCTACACTACCCAAAGCAACTATAGATTCAATGCAATTTATATCCAGAGTCCAATGACATATTTCACAGAACTAGAACAAATATTTCACAAATTTATATGGAACCACTAAAGGCCTGGCATAGCAACAGTGATCCTGAGAAAGAAGAACCAAGTTGGAGAAATAATACTACCTAATATCAAACTATACTATAATGCTATAATAATCAAAAGAGCATGGTACTAGCATAAAAACAGACACATAAATAAATGGAGCAGAGAACCAGAAATAAATCCACATCTTTACAGTCAATATTTGACAGAGGAAGGAAGCACATATAATGGACTAGTTAATATGATGAATGGTATTGGAGAAATTGGATGGATACATGCAGAAAAATGAAACTAGACCACCTTGTTATACCACACACAAGAATGAATCCAAAATGGATCAAAGAATTAAATGTTAGACCACAAACCATAAAAATCAAAGAAGAAAATATAGGCAGCAAAATCTCGGACATTGCTAGTAGCAATATTTCATTGAATACATCCTCCCAGGAAGGGAAATAAAGGAAAAACAAACAAAAGGGACTATAAGAAGTTTTTGCAAAGCAAAGGAAAACATGAACAAAATAAAAAGACAACCCACAGAATGGGAGAACATACTCACTGATACATGTGATGAGGGGTTAATATCCAAACTTTATGAAGAACTTAAAAAACTCAACACCAAAAAAACACAGAGTCCAATTAAAAAATGGGCAGAAGATCCAAGATGGCAGAGGAGTAAGTGGAAGCTACACTAACCTCCTTCCTGGATTTATAACTTAATTTTGGAGAAATCATCTGGAATAACCAACCGAACACTAGCTGGAAAGAAGTCTTATAACCATGGAGAGACAGAAAAGGCCGCTACATCACAACTTGACCGGTAGGGAGTGTGGAGACGCGGAAGAGCTGGCTGGGCTCGCACGGGTGGCAGCAGAAGGGACTGAGAAACAGCTCAGCAACCAGGGGTTCCCCCAGAGAAGGACAGGGTCTAAACCCTCAGCTGGGCTTCCCAGCCTACAGAAACAGAGTAGAAAGTAAAATAGTATCAGCTGTGAAAAGCGAAAAGCCACAGGGTTTCTTGCTAGCCGGAGAGAAACAGCGGGAGAAAAAGAGCTCTTAAGTGGATCACATATGAAACTATTTTGGCCCCCACTTACCCTGAGCTCAAGCAGAGGGAAGGCAGAGAGGACTAGAGACACTTGGGGAGAGTTTGGCGCGGTGGCTTTGAGGGGAGAACTGGGGGAGCAGCCAAACCGGTCCCAGTGCTGACTCATCCCCAGTACTGCAGGCAGACCATTCCCCTCCAAGTGGCGTCAGCCCGAGGAGAAGCAAAAGCCGTGCTACAGGAATTAAGCTGCCACACCCTCGGTCCTTAAGCCTGACTGCTAATCACAGATTGAACAGGTTAACAACTACAGAAGACAGACAAAGGCAGTAGATCCCTGGAAGTCTCCAACAGGGTGCCTAGGCCCAGACTGGTACAGGATCTGAAGCCACCAGAGGCAGGTCCAGGAAGTGCAGATCATTCTAAGAAGCACGAACAAACAATAGGAGTCACAAAAATGGGGAGAAAGAGAAACAACTCCCCATCAAAAGGAAAGGTAGAATCCCCAGAAAGAATGCTAAGTGAAATAGAAGGGAGCAAACAATCAGATATGGAATTCAAAACATGGATTATGGAGAAGCTCAATGAGCTCAGCAGAAACTACAAAGAACTCCGCGGAAACTACAAGGAACTCCAGGAAAACTACAAGGAACTTACTGAGAATTACACCAGCATGAAAAGGGACATAGAAGCTATCAATAAGAGCCAGGAGGAAATGAAGAATACAATCTCTGAATTGAAGAACACAGTAGAGGGAATTAAAAGCAGGCTAGAGGAAGCAGAAGATCAGATCAGCGAGCTGGAGGACAATGTAGACAAAAACTCCCAGACAGTGCAACAAAATGAAAAAAGACTGAAAAGGACTGAAGAGGTTCTAAGACAGCTGCAGGACAACATGAAACGTAATAATATCCGTATCATAGGAATTCCAGAAGCAGAAGAGCAAGGGACAGAAAACCTCTTTGAAAAACTAATGACAGAAAACTTCCCTAACATAAGGAGAGAAAGAGTCACACAAGTCCAGGAAGCACAGACATTCCCAATGAAGATGAACCACAACAGGCCCACTTCAAGACACATCATAATTAAAATGGCAACATTCAAAGACAAAGGGAGAATCCTAAAAGCAGCAAGAGAGAAAAAACTAATAACAAGGAAGCTCCAATAAGGCTATCATCAGATTTCTCAGCAGAAATACTACAAGCCAGAAGGGAAAGGCAAAGAATATTCCAAGCAATGAAAAACAAAGGCCTATAACCAAGAATACTCTACCCAGCAAGGCTCTCATTCAAAATGGAAGGTAAAATAAGGAGTTTCCAAGACAAAAGAAGGCTAAAATAATACATCTCCACCAAACCAGCATTGCAAGAGATGCTAAAGGGTCTCCTTTAAGAAGATGAAGAAACAGAGAGAGACAGAGAGGAACACGAGTACAAAGGGGAAAAATGACAATGAATAAGTACTTATCAGTAATAACCTTAAATGTAAATGGATTAAATGCTCCAATCAAAAGACACAGGGTAGCTGAATGGATTAGAAAGCATGACCCACATGTATGCTGTCTACAAGAGACCCACCTTAGAACAAAAGATCTACACAGATTGAAAGTGAAGGGATGGAAAAAAGTATTTCAAGCAAATGGACATGAAAAAAACGCTGGGGTAGCAATACTTATAACAGACAAAACAGATTTCACAGCAAAGGCCACAAAAAGAGACAAAGAAGGACATTTCATAATACTTAAGGGAAAAATCCATTAAGAAGATATAACCCTTATAAATATATATGCACCCAACTTAGGAGCACCCAAATATGTAAGGAACATTTTGAAAGACTCCAAGAAAGATATAGACAGCAACACACTCATAGTAGGGGACTTTAACACCCCATTGTCAACAATGGACAGATCTTCGAAGCAAAGAAACACAAAAGATATTGAGGCACTGAACAACACTCTAGATCAAATGGACTTAGTCGATATATATAGAACTTTTCACCCCAAAGAAGCAAAATATACATTCTTCTCAAGTGCACATGGAACAGTTTCAAAGATAGACCACATGGTAGGACACAAAACAAGCCTCAACAAATTCAAGAAAATTGAAATTATATCAAGCATCTTCTCAGATCACAATGGCTTAAAATTGGAAATCAACCTCAAGGAAAAAACTCAAAAACACTCAAACTCATGGAGAATGAATAACATGCTATTAAATAATGAGTGGGTTAACAATGACATCAAGGAAGAAATCAAAAAGTTTCTGGAAACTAATGATAATGAGCACACAACAACCCCAAACCTATGGGATACAGCGAAAGCAGTCCTGAGAGGAAAGTTCATAGCAATACAGGCCTACCTAAAAAAGCTAGAAGAATCTCTAATAGAAAATTTAACCCTACAGCTACAAGAACGAGAGAAACAACAACAAGCAAAGCCCAGATCCAGTAGAAGGAAGGAAATCATCAAGATCAGAGCACAATTAAATGACATAAGAGACTAAACTAACAATTCAAAAGATCAACATAAGTAGGAGCTGATTCTTTGAAAAGGTAAACAAAATTGACAAGCCTTTAACCAGGCGCATCAAGAAAAAAAGAGGATCCAAATAAATAAAATCAGAAACGAAAGAGGAGAAATCACAACCAATACCACGGAAATACAAAGAATTGTAAGAAATTATTACGAACAACTGTACGGCAAGAAATTTGACAACCTAGAGGAAATGGACAAATTCCTGGAAACATATAGTCTTCCCAAACTGAATCAAGAAGAAGCAGAAAGCCTGAAAAGAACAATAACAACTAGTGAAATTGAAGCAGTAATCAAAAAACTCCTGGCACACAAAAGCCCTGGACTGGATGGCTTCACAGGTGAATTCTACAAAACATTTAGGAAAGAACTAACTCCTATCTTCCTGAGACTATTCCAAAAGATCCAAGAAGAGGGAAGACACCCAAACTCGTTCTACGAAGCCAGTATTACCCTAATTCCAAAACCAGGTCAAGACACAACAAAGAAAGAAAACTACAGGCCAATATCGCTGATGAACATAGATGCTAATATCCTCAACAAAATATTGGCAAACCGGATCCAGCAACACATTAGAAAGATCATACACCACGATCAAGTGGGATTCATCCCAGGGATGTAAGGATGGTTTCATATTGGCAAATCAATAAACGTAATACACCATATAAACAAAATGAAAGACAAAAACCACATGATCATATCAATAGATGCAGAAAAAGCATCTGATAAAGTACAACACCCATTTATGATGAAAACTCTCAGCAAAATGCAAATAGAGGGAGCATACCTCAACATAATAAAGGCCATATACGAGAAACCTGAAGCCAACATCATCCTCAATGGGCAAAAACTGAGAGCATTCCCCCTGAGGTAAGGAACAAGACAAGGATGTCCACTCTCTCCACTCCTATTAACATAGTCTTGGAAGTTCAGGCCACAGCAATCAGACAAGAAAGAGAAATAAAAGGCATCCAAATTGAAAAAGAGGAAGTAAAACTGTCATTATTTGCAGATGACATGATAGTGTACAAAGAAAACCCTATAGACTCCACAAAAAAACTACTCGACCTAATAAGTAAATTTGGCAAAACAGCAGGGTACAAAGTCAATATTAAGAAATCGAAGGCATTTCTGTACACCAACAATAAAAAATCAGAGCTAGAAACTGAAAGAAAAATCCCATTTACAATAGCAACAAGAAAAATAAAGTACCTAGGAATAAACTTAACCAAGGAGGTAAAAGACCTGTACTCAGAAAACTACATAACACTGAAGAAAGAAATTAAGGCAGGTACAAATAAATGGAAGCATATACCGTGCTCATGGATGGGAAGAATCAACATCATTAAAATGTCCATACTACCCAAGGCAATTTATAGATTCAATGCAATCCTTATTAAAATACCAATGACATTTTTCACAGACCTAGAACAAATACTTCAAAAACTTATAGGGAACCAAAAAAGAGCCCGAAAAGCCACAGCAATCTTGAGGAAGAAGACCACAGTAGGAGGAATCACAATACCTGATATCAAACTATACTACAAGGCCACGGTAATCAGAACAGTCTGGTACTAGCATAAGAATAGATATATAGATCAATGGAATAGAATAGAGAGCCCGGAAATAAACCCAGGTCTATACGGTCAACTAATATTTGACAAAGGGGGAAGGAACATCAAATGGAATGAAAAGAGCCTTTTCAACAAATGGTGTTGGGAGAACTGGACAGAAACATGCAAAAAAATGAAACTAGACCACCAACTTATACCACACACCAGAATAAACTCAAAATGGATCAAAGACTTAAAATGTAAGCCGTGACACCACAGAAGTCCTAAAGGAAAAAATAGGAAGGAAAATTTCAGATATCCCATGTAGCAACATTTTCACTGATACAGCTCCTAAGGCAAGGGAAATAAAGGAAAGAATAAACAAATGGGACTACATCAAACTAAAAAGTTTCTGCTCAGCTAAAGAAAACATCAGCAAGATGAAAAGGAAACCAACCACATGGGAAAATATATTCGCCAATGACATTTCAGACAAGGGATTGATCTCCAAAATACATAAAAAACTCATACAACTCAACATTAAGAGACAGACAACCCAATTAAAAAATGGTCAAAGGACCTGAACAAACACTTCTCCAAAGAGGACATACAGAGGGTCCATAGGCATATGAAAGAATGCTCAACATCACTAGCCATCAGAGAGATGCAAATAAAAACCACAATGAGATACCTCCTCACACCAGTCAGAATGGCCATCATCAACAAATCAACGAACAACTTGTCCTGGAGAGGATGTGGAGAAATGGGAACCCTGGTGCACTGCTGGTGGGAAGGCAGACTGGTGCAGCCACTATGGAAAACAGTTTGGAATTTCCTCAAGAAACTAAAAATGGAACTACCTTTTGAACCAGCAATTCCATTGCTAGGATTATATCCAAAAAATCCTGAAACACAAATTCAAAAGAACGTATGCACCCCAATGTCATAGCAGCACTATTTACAATAGCTAAGTGCTGGAAACAACCTAAGTGCCCATCTGCAGATGAGTGGATCAAAAAACTGTGGTACATTTACACAATAGAGTACTATGTAGCAGAAAGTAAGAAGGAACTTCTACCATTTGCAACAACATGGATGGAACTAGAGAAAATTATGCTTAGCGAAATAAGCCAGGCAAAGAAGGAAAAATACCTTATGCTGTCACCTATTACAGGAAACTAATGAACAACACAAATAAATGAGCAAAATTGAACCAGAGGTATGTAAACAAGGAGTAGACTAACAGTGACAAGGGGGGAGGGGGGAGGGAGAGAAGGGGGTAAGAACGGGAAGGGTCTAGTCAAAGAACATGTATGTATAAATGACCCATGGACATGGACAACTGAGTGGGGACTGAATGTGGGGGAAGGGAGGGACAAGGTGCAGGGAAGCAAGAGGGGGAAAAAAGTGGGACAACTGTAATGGAAAAACAAACAAAAATTTTTAGTGGGGGAAAAATGAAAATATGAAGAATGGAAATGCCAGTTCAGTGAATGTTAGAAGGACAAGGATTTTCCTTCACACTGTATATTTTTCTCCCTATTTGATCCCTCCAGAGTTTGGCATTCTAAACAAGTTATGACATAAATTTCTTTGCATAAAACTAATAAGACTAGTTGTTAATAGAGGTTGTTTTTTTTTTGACCAAGACTTTGAGTGGAATGTCATGCCTAAAGGAGACATGCTTGGGCTCAGGTTGTTACCAAAAAGCCCTGAGGAACTAGGAATGACTTTCGAAGGTAATAAAAGCCCACGAGATAAAAGGCCTGGTACCGTGGTTGGTTGTGCGGTCCACAGCAATCTTTCCAGGGAAGGAATGAAGGTTGTTTTCCTGAAAGATGGCTAGAAGGAACCTTAAGGCACAATGGAAAACCAGAAGGATTTGGAAAAGACAGGTGTGTACAGGCAAGGCTGAATGCCAGGTATGGGGCTGAGCTTCTGTGCCCTGAAGGGCAGACTGAAGGTCACCCTAAATGTTCCTTGGGTAAGTTCCAGCAAAGCAGAACTAAAGATCATAAATGATCATTTGCTGCTCTTGTTGTGTTTATGCAAATGAACAGGATAAATTAAAAATGAACTTAATGCAGTCCCTTTAATGACAAGGAGGGTAATCTTAGGGAGAAAAATCACGATTCAAGGAAGATCACAATGCCCAGTGGTAGACTATAAAGTAGTGCAGCTAACCGTCTTTAAAGTTTCTTTTCATTTAAAATATGTTTTCACTTGAAAGTTAAACTATGTCTGTGGTATCATCAAAGATATTTAATTTACAGGCAAGAAGAATGTCAAATGCCTTGCAACTGGGTGTCTTTCCAATAAGACAGTCCTACAGATTTAGAGACTTGTTTGTGGGTTATGTTACATAAATTAACATGTGTTTTCTGTTTTCAAAGGGCATAAGCCTATGATCTCATTACCTGAGTGATTGTCTGTATGTATAGGCCTCACTTAATCCTGTCTGCAGCGCTGCCTCCTGAGACTCAACGGTTGGCTGAACTCAGTGGCTGGGTTGGTGAAGAATGGGGTGGTCTGTGGGCTTCATTTTAAAACTGGTTCTTCTTTCCTATCCTAATGACTTGGACTGGAAGGGCCCAGAAGCTTGAGAGGGGGGAAACCTAAAATATTTCCTTGAGCCCAAACTAAGTATAATGGGCAAAAGGGTTTTGGACAGGTGAGATTTACCTGGCACACCTTCCTCCAAAGAAGCCCTTTTTTTTTTTCCCCCTAATGTGGGACATTGAAAAATTAATCCCT
This sequence comes from Furipterus horrens, assembly GCF_987537825.1. Taxonomy (NCBI): domain Eukaryota; kingdom Metazoa; phylum Chordata; class Mammalia; order Chiroptera; family Furipteridae; genus Furipterus; species Furipterus horrens. The sequence goes on from NW_028327172.1 coordinate 98,484,532, forward strand.
GCCTTTTGTCATTTAGTGGTTATGGACTGAATGATGTCCTTTAACCCTGTAGACAAATCTGTTGCCTCCAGAATACAACAAGGATGCCAGCCTGTTAAATCAAGCATGCCATTGTCCGGGGACAGCCAAGTGACCTGGAGTCTGCACGATCCTTCCCCATGTGGGAAGGCCACCCTCTCCTCCACATCTCCCACTCTTATTATGGATTTGCGGACCCAAGGGTAGGTAGGATGACGACCATGTCCAGCTTGAAGCAGTTAGAGGAGCTTGAGACCTTCGCCCATTGTCCTCTATAAGATTATAAAGGGTCTTAAAATCTGAGAGGGAGGGATTGTTATTTTTTATTGTTAAAATAATTAATTAATCATTTATTTATTTAAAAAAAGAAGAATATATGAAAGGGTGAAGCGGGAGAGCTTGTATGTACGAGCCATGGGCATGGATTTGGTGGGGGATTGCTGGGGGAGGTGGGGTGCTGGGTGGAGGGGAGCAATTGGGAAAAAATTGAAATTATTGTAACAATATAACCAATAAAATATAAATAAATAAATAAATAAGGGCAAAGAACCTGAATAAACACTTCTCCAAAGAAGACACACAGATGGCCAATAGACATACATAGAGATGCTCAATGTCACTAATCATCAGAGAAATGCAAACTAAATTCACAATAATATATTTCACAACTGTCAGAATGGCTAACATCAATAAGTCAACAAATAACAAGTGCTGGTGAGGATGTGGAGAAAGGGGAACCCTTTTGCACTGTTGGTGGGAATGCAAACTGGTGCATTCACTTGTGGAAAGCAGTACGGAGATACTCAAAAAATTAAAAATGAATCTGCTTTTTGACCCAGCTATCCCACTCTGGGAATATATCCAAAGGAACCCAAAATGCTAATTGGAAAGACCATAAGCACCCTTATTTTCATTGCAGCATTATTTGTAATTGCCAAGATATGGAAGCTGCCCAAGTGTCCATCAATAGATGAGTGGACAAAACAAGTACGGGTAATTTACACAATGGAATACTATTCAGTTGTGAAAAGTAAAATTTTACCCTTTGCAACAGTATTGACGGACTGAAGAACATTATGCTAAGTGAAATAAGCCAGAGAAAGATAAATAGCATGTATTTCACTCATATGTGGAATCTAATGAACAAGCTGAACTAATAAGCAAAACACAGGTGACAGCTAGAGGGGGGAGGGAGGTTTGGGGGTGGAGGGATTGAGTGAAAAGGAGAAAGGACTCGGACATGGACAACAGTGTTGATTGCTGGGGGGAGGGGAATATAAGGAGACTAAATGGCAATGGAAAAATATACAATAGAGATTAATTAAAAACAAAATACAACCCATATATTACAAATTATTATTCATTAGTCTAAAGCAAAATAGAATATCAAACATTTAAGGGTTCATCAATGTTTGTATCCAATGAGAAAGTTCGTGAAAAGGGCCGCCTGACATCTTATATACCTTCACATCCTGTCCCAAGCCCAAGAACAGAATGGCACACAGATGACAATGAGGAAACATGAGTGATACGAACAGGTTATCACAAAACTAAGCAATAATCACTGCTTAGTTAAAAGAATCAACAGCACACATGTAAACTGGCTCCTCTGGTAGCCTGAAACTCACTCCACACCGCACAGATCACAATTTGAGTTTTGACAAGATCACCTAGTGGTTCACTTGCACGTGAAAGTTTGAGAAGCATTTTTACAACTTTTAATTTTTTTGAAAGAAATATGTTGTAAAACTTTACCTTATTTTACAAATGAAAAATATCAGAGATTAGCTTACTATTCAAGGTAGGAATTTTTGAAAAGATCCTAAGTAGAGCAATACATTTAGTTTAAGACCAATGCAAAACCTTTTACTTAGATATACATTATATACTACTATTTTTTAAATCTAAAATACTGGCAGACTTTATTTGTAAGGTTAGTAAATGCAAAGAATAAACCAGGAAAGATGCATCATCTCAATGTTACTACCTGCAAAGTACAATGTTTAAATATTTCCTGAATAAATGACATAGAAAAGCAATTACCTGTGGTGTGTCTTTCTGCATTGATGTAGTAATTTTAAATTTTGTTCTTTTACTGCTGAAGTTCATATTTAATGAAAATGAAGATTCTGCATCAATATCTTCCTATAATTAAAAATAATTCATTTATATGTATAATACATAAAATCATTACATGAGTTGCTACAAATAGTATGCTATGAAATAAGCAAAAAATCCTAAATTCTCATAATCTTTTACATTATAAAAATTATTTAAGAGAAAAATAAATGTCTTCTGTCAAAGGAGTAATAATTCTTTCCTAACTTTACACTTGATAGAATTTTAATCAATTTAAATAAATAAGCAATTTCCTGGCCCAACTACTACATATTTTACTTTTGGATAAGACAAAAGAGTCAATCAAGCTTATTGGCTCAACCCTTTGAGTGCCAACATCGCTGTGAGTGACGCTGACAAAATTTTCCCAAAAGTGGCAGCATTGCTCCTAGCGACTCTTTTCTCGATGGCTATAAAATGTAAAGAAAATATAATAATTCATATTTTATGTTTTGTTCTCCTTTTTGTACCTCAGGTTATATATTGATATAACTTTTTCTCATGTTAATACAAATTTTGAATTTTTATGCTTGTTCAAATACTGACATATTAATCCTGTTATAATTGTTACTTACATTTTATTTTATTTTATTTTTTAATTATCTTTTCTTGTTATAATTTATTTGTTTGTTTCTTTATTTTATTTTATTAGAGAGAGGGGAAAGGAGAGAGAGAAGGAGAGAAACATCACTGTGTGGTTGCCTCTCATGCACTCCGAACTGGGGACCTGACATGCAACCTAGTAATGTGCCCTGACTGGGAATCGAACCAACGACACTTGGCTTGCAGGCCGATGCTCAATCAACTGAGCCACAGCAGCCAGGGCTTTACATTTTAAACGGTCCTTTTAATTTCATTTATCTTTGCAATAATCGTCGAAACTCTATACAGTGTTCATGATAAGGAAGCTTCTGCTAATGGACATTTTCATTGTTTCATGGTATAGCATTAGCATTTTGTTTATAAACTGTTTTTCACTGTTGATATCTATTGATATATGTCTTTAGTGTGAATGCCATTTGTGTTCATTTTTTTTGTACATTACAAAGTTCTTTTTTTTCCAAAAGTTTATGCAATATTTGGCATACTTCTTGCTTGTTATCCATGTTGCTATGTGTTTTTTCAAATTATAATAATAGGTTTTATATTATGCCATATATTATACTTCAAAAGCCATATTGAAGGAAAGAATTTATTTTTCTAAAATAATTGTTATAATAAAATAATTTTAATGCAATAATTTTTTTGCTAAATTGTGTCAAAGAACACTGATTACAAAAGAAGAGTGTGTTTACTATATGTCGTGAAATTTTCAGCAAATTATTATGAATAATAATGTTTTTATAGACATTTTTTATAAACTCTGCATTTCTCAGCAAAATAGCCTGGCATTTCTAACATGAATTTTAGCAATTATGCATGGCACTCAAAGGGTTAAACAGAATTTAACATTTTAATTTTTATGAAATACCCAGACTCATAATTATTCCATTACCCTATTCTGAAAAACTGAACCAAGTTTTTTTTTTAAGTGCTGCAATAATACCAATTATAAATAAGCTAACTATAAAAGCAAGCTCTTCCCAGTTGGCATACAAGTATCATTTCTCCATCACCCTGGTGTGATTCTGACAAGAGTCTGCTCTTCAATTCGTATTTTAGTCACTTTGCCAGAAGTAAATGGCCTTTTCTCAAGTGGAAGTTTTTAAGTCAATTTTTAGAATCATAACTTCTCTATCAGGCTTAAGAAAGCCAGTCATATCATATAGTAAACATTCTCTATCAGCAGGATCAAGAAGCACTTGGAAGATAGACTCATTCTTTAATAACCTAAGGAATTTTAAGAAACTGGCAGATTTATAATTCAGATTTAATGTATTTAAATACAAATCTATATTTATTTTGTACATTTTGGGGCAGCAAATATAACATGTTTTAAATATATATATATATAACCTCTAACTATAACAATTAGGTTTAACATTTAAAACATTTTAATTTAAGAATTTTAATTTAAAAATTTTAATCTTAGGGGTGTCAGCAAAATGAACTGATGAGAGAAATAAATTGCAGGCTATTAACTTTACCAAAATAAAAATGAAATATCATTTACAAGAATTTTTTCTTATAGGCACAATAATCTGAAGTAGTAGATTTGACCTATATCTGCTGCTTTTTTAAAAACCATTTAATTATCTAAGATATACTACAATAACAAAAACTTATTACTGGAAAGAAAAAGTTACAAAGAAAAAGAGGAATATACTATTATTGGCTTGCCATTCTCATGACAGATATTAAAAAGTATGGTGGTTATTTGAGTCCTGAAATTAAAGGACATGAAACTGAGAGCATTTGGAATGAAGTTACACATGTTAAATATCATACAAATGACATCATTTCCTACTACAGAACCATGCAGTTAAATATAAACTAAACACATGAAAAAAAGCCTAGGAAGTTTTAAGATAAGCTACAGTTTTCAACCTCAATTAACCAAAGTACTCCTGATGGCAATCCTTTTCCAATTTTTCAGTAAAATATCATAGTATAGGGCAAATGAAATCAAACTATCATAGGCACGTAGAACATCAGCTTCCATAACCTTCTCTGTGACTCCTCAAGTTCACAGCTGTAAGGAACTGGCAGTAATGTAACTAATTCAAGTGCTTTCCGAAGTACCAATTGCGTTAACTTAAAAAAAAAAAGTTATTTGTTTATTTATTTATTAATTTATAGAGAGAGGGGAAAGGAGAAAGAGGGAGAGAAACATCACTGTGTGGTTGCCTCTCACTCGCACCCCCAACTGATGACCTGACGTGCAACCTAGTCACGTGCCCTGACTGGGAATCAAACCAGTGACACTTGGTTCACGGGCCAATGCTCAATCCACTGAGCCACAGCAGCCAGGGCCCCAAGGGCATTAACTTTTATAACCTACTTCCAATACTGTAAACATCCCATGAAAAAGCTTTAATGTTTATAATGCTTAAATTCCTTGACCTTTAAATTCCCATACCTTTTCCGAATCATGGTTAATCATTTTCACATCAAGTAATGATTTGATTGTTTTTGTCAGTTCCTTTTCATTCATCTGAGTGCTGTCTTGAAGCTCTTTATAGCTGACAATTTCACTGTTGTTAAAAGCTAGAAGAACTGCCATTTGGTATGTTGTAACCATGGCTACATATGGTTTGCCCAAATAGTTCATTTTAACTTCACCTACAAGTAAAACAAAATTGTGACAATAAACTAATCATTCAAAGGAACAATTCAAAATTACTTGAATACTATTTCAGATATTTTCTCCTGAAGTTAAGGACTTTTTAATTGCTGAAAAGCCATTCTTGCTAGCAATGTAATCATTTTGTTCATTTGGGGGTAGGGCCATTAGTTTTGAGTAGAAATCACAATTAAGCTCTTATAACTTTACCAGTAGGATTTAAACAATGCCTTTAAATAATCATTGGAAGGCTAACACACAGGTAGGCAGAAAAAAAAAAAAAAAACAGTAAGAGGAGGTGGGGATAGGAAAAGAAGACGACAAAAAAGGAGAGACTATCGGCTTGCTATTAGCAATTGATTCATCTGCTTGCTGACTCTATCTGGTTTATACCAAGTAAGGGTCAAGCCTACAAGGAAGTCTATAAGCGTATAGGAAATGCTTATCTTGCAGCTCTCATTAAACTATAGTTTCTGCCGAAATTGTTAAAAATAACATTTTTCTTCCCAGCAATTTTCGAGGGGATAACAGGAATGGGAGGAAAGACAAACAGATTTTAATTTTATTGAAACAACTGATAGAATAACAGTGTGCTAGACTCTATATTACCCCTGAGAGCTATAATATACACAACAGATTAGGCATCCTGCAGTTCTGCAATATCCCAGGGAGACAGAACACTAAATAGCTTGTAAGAAACTGTATGACCAACATGTATGTATTCTGTAACACTCTGTAACATGTTAAAAAAGTAAGTCAAAGAACTGCTTCCTAAAGCATGTTGTCATATAGTTTATACTTCTCTTTCTCTCTCTCTCACACACACACAGAATCTGCATTATTTGACTATCAATAAATTATCTGACCTAGCATGAAATTTGGTTTTAGAATTCTACATTTTAACTCTGGAAAGCTGTATTTCACATGAACTTAACCCAAGAGGCTTCATTCTCCTTGTTAGTGGTAATTAGTAACTCTGATCAAGATTTTGTGCTTTTTAAACTTCATTATGTAATTAAAGATCTTAAAGAATAAACTCTATTCAATTATTACCACACAGATGTCTATTCTTTCATCACACTTTGACTTATTTCAGAAAAAAAAAACATATTCAGAAATATTTTTTAAAATACTCTAGATAGAAACAGCTTGAGGAAAAAATTCCTAATCCCTCAATTTTCATGAAAAGAGGTAATTAGAATAGCTGATCCACACAGAGTTTAAGTAGTAAGTTATCACTCAGTGTGTACTCTTAAGGCATAAGACCTGGATTCTGGGAATTCAGGCCTAATTTCAGCATGCCCTCCAAAAATCTTCTGCCCCCAGTAACTGCCTATGCCCTGTGGTTATCCTGTTTAACAATCTTTTTCTGTTTTGAGAACAGGGAAAGAACAGAGGGAGAGAGAAAGAGACATCAATTTGTAGTTCCACTTATTTATGCACTCATGGGTTGATTCTTATATGTGCCCTGACTGGGGACTGAATCCATAATCTTGGCATGTCTGGACAACACTTTAACCAAGTTACCTGGCCAGTGCCACTCAATGTTATTCTCAACAAATGTTAAAATGTAGCACAGCATTTTGCAAACCAGCTGTAAACAGGATGAGCTTGACAGTGTCTCAACCCTATACATGTAGCCAACTCAAAGAAAACAGGTGCAATTGACCAAACAGTGTATGGGCAATGACTGAGCCTCCTTTCCAGGACAGAGCTTTGGATATGAATCCTGTCTCCTTTGCTTGGTTCAAGTAAATAAAACTACCTTGCAAAAACCACAGCTTCTTGAATGGAGCTCCCCAAGTGGCAAACCCGTTGAGTTTAGTAACAAGTTTGGTGACTCCAGATGGGACTCTTAGTAAGGTCTCCCATTTCAGTCTGATGCGGATACTGTCAAAGCAGTCAGCGGTGGCAGCTCATACGGGGCTTCCCTGCCTGAGTCCTCACTGAATAAGGGGTCTGTTCTATAGAAGACGTCTGCATAGTGTGGACCACTGAAACAGTGCCTAGCCTGTCTCAACAGCTAAACGGAGTGGCCACCTGAACATGTTTTGTTCAGTGCTTAAGAAGGCAGGTGGTTAGGTCAGCCCCTGTGGTCACTTTAGTTAGTGTTTTTAATCCCATTTTGGGTATAGGGTTGTCAGAAAGGTAAGTTTCATTTCTGGTGCATATTTGGTTTCCAGTTGGTTGGGCAGGAACTGTCCACAGGATGCCCAATTCAGGACCAAAATTAGGTCTAACTCTGTAGGGTTAAGGAAAGCCGGCGGCACAATCCAGGACATGATCCAGTGACAGTCTCTGCTTTGGATGTCTAACTCTGGAGGGTTGAGGGACACCTACAGGGCAATCCAGGACATCCTTGGGTGAGTCTCTGGTCTGATTGTTTCCTGCAGGAGTTGGATTTTGTTCTTTGCCTTGTCTGATACGTAAATGTGACAATATTTTTCCTCTAGTCACCCTCGGATTCTGTTACTGGCCTTCCTGGCAAGTTAGGAGTCAGTTCTACTGTTACTGGTGGGCTAGTCAGTCTAGGTTGTTTGAGAGGTTGTGAATACCTCTTAAGATAAATGGTAAATATATTAAAGAGGACCCAAGGATTGGAAACTGAGCCATCAGTCAAGACATTGCCAGGTCTCGCGGGCCTCTCAGAAGACCTCCTAGATTTCTTGCCTCAGGGGCCCCCAAACTGCCAGGGAAGCCTGTTTCTTCCAGGCTCCCTTTTGCTCCCTGTCCCAGCCTTCTGATTCTTTTAGTTTCCCTAATCTGTTAGGATCACCTTTGAAAATTTTTCCAGAACAGGAAATTAATACTCCCACTCTGTATTCCTGGCTACCTGAGTCCACTACCTGTCAAGGTACTAGTTTTTACCCAGCCCAGAGGCTAAATTGTGCCCCTCAGACAGGTTCCACACAGGGATGGGGGAATGGTCCTTTCTTGACATCAGATCTGTATACTGGCAGGGAAATACTAAGGGACTTCAAGCTTATCGGAGGTTTATTAGCTTGATTAGTGGTATATTCATGACCTATAATCCCACTTGGGGAGATATTCAATCCCTCCTAACTATTCTCATCACTACTGAGGAAAAAACTACTACTCTTAAAAAACAAGAAAGAGGCTGATAAAAAACATATTTACTCAGCCTAATAATCAGATCTAGTGGCTGGCAGATGAGTTACCCCCCAAAGCTAATCCTCAGTGGGACCCCAATGACCAAATAGACTGGGCTCACCCTGATTGTTACAGGAAGCTTCTGTTGAAGGGTATGAAGGACACCAGTTGCTGCCCTGCAAATTGGGCCAAAGTTAGAAACATTCACCAAGGAGCTCATGAAAACCCTTCAGCCTTCTTAGAAAAAATTATTTTAAAAATGCTTCAGACAATAATATACCACACCAGACCCCGAGGACAAGGGAGTGACACTCTCTTGAATACCCACTTCACCCCATAGGAAGTTACAAAAAATAGCTGTGGGAACTACCACTCCCACCTCCCAACTGGTAGAGGTAGGCTTTAGGGTTTTTAATGAAGATGATAGAAAAAAAGAAGAAGGAAAGATGAAAAAGCAAGCTGCTTTTCTGGCTGTTGCCCTCTAGGCTTTGAGTAATTGAAGGACAACAGGCAGACTACCTTGAGTGAGTAACCCCAGCCCCAACCATGAGACCAACCAAAGGTGTCCAGCAAAGTTGGAGTCTAATCAATGTGTATACTGCAAACAAAAGGGTCCCTGGGAGAAAGAATGCCCCAAGCATCCTCAGAGAAGAAAGGAAAGGGAAGTTCCTAATTCTCTGCAGTTACCTTTGCAGTTCATGTAAGTCTAATAAACAAAGACAGAAGACAAGACTAATGGGGCCTGGGGCTCCCCTTTTGGTTCCAAAAGATAACATTTCAATCTCCCATGAGGAGACTTGGGTAACTTTGAATAAAGAAGGTAAAAAAATTGAATTTCTATTAAACTCTGGAGCCACTGACTCTGTTCTTACTTCCCAGAAAGGCCCCTCTCTAAGAGGGAATGTAATATTAAAGGGGTGTCAGGAAAGCCCAACACGAAGAAACCTGGAGCCTCTGACATGTGAAATAGGGTCAAAACAGCTGTCACTCTCGGTCCTCAATGTACCTGAGTGTCAAGTTCCCCATAGGGAAGGGACCTACTAAGTAAATTGGGGGCTACCATACATTTAAACTAAGAAAAAGTTGAACAACTGATTCCCAAGGATGAAGGTACAGATTTCATGGCCCTTCTCCATCAGTATGGGAAGCATATGAAGTAATGCCCCTTGCTGCTGAGAATTCAAATACTTATTAGTGTTAGTAATCACATTTATTCAATGGGTAGAAGTGTTCCCATGACAAACTAAAAGGAGCAATGAAGTTGTAAATGCCTGCTTAAGGAAATAATATGTTTGGTCTCCCCAGGACCTTTCAGAGTAACAATGGTCCAGCTTTCACAGTGGCCATAATAAAGGTAGTAGTACAGGCTCTCCAAATTAGGTGGGTCTTAATATTCTTTGTGGAGACCACAGTCTTCAGGAAAAACAGAATGATGTAATCAAATGCTCAAAAAGACCCTAGCCGAACTGTGCCAAGGAACTCCTGAGACCTGGCTTGCATTATTACCAATCGCCCTACCTCAGATCAGGGCAGTGCCTAAAGGAATGCTTAAATTAAGTACTTTTTAACCTATGTACGGTAGGCCCTTCTTGGTTTCCTCTGAAATTTTAGGATGCCCAGACCCATTTATAGACCCCTTAAACATATTATCCAACTAGGGAACTGAAAACTTAAATGAATATGCTAACCTGGTTTTACCCCCACCAACAAATACTAAACTATTCCCATATGATACAGGCACCTGGGTATAATATAAAAACATGTAAATTAGGATCCCTGCAAGGTCAACTAAACCCAATATGGAGAGGTCCTCATTTTGTCTTTATTAACAACCCATTCTTCCCTGAAACTACAAGATATAACTTACTAGATACATCACTCTTGATAGAAGCCAGCTCTACCACTCAAGTGAAAACAAGGAACAAGATCCATGGTTCTCCTGTGAACCCATCTGACCTCAAGCTTCTCTTCAAAAGAATTAGTAACTATGATGCACTTCTGTCCTCAGGAACCCCAGAACCCAGGGGGCCCTAAGACTGTCATAGTTGAGAACAGAGAATTTCACTACTCTAACTCAAAGATGTATTCAGTCCACGTTCAGCAGGAAGCGGTTACAGAAATACTGTATGACCGTTGTCCCTATTTCCTCAAGAAAGAGGAGTGAAAAATCTCAGAATTGTTAGATAAAACAGTGTCTCAAGGTCTGGGCAGTTCTAAATGTTGTTCTTGCTAAATGTTAAAATGTAGCACAGTATTTTGCAAACCATCTGTAAAAAGGATGAGCTTGACAGGAACTAAACTGGTTGAAAGTAATCAATATATAATTGAACAAATAGTGTATATAAGTAATGACTGAGCCTCCCTTTCCAGAGAGTGAGCTTTGGATACGAATCTTGTCTCCTTTACTTGCTGCAAGTACATAAAACTACCTTGCAACCACATCTCTTTTTTTTTTAAAATAATTTGTTTGTTTATTTATTTTTAGAGAGAAGGGAAAGGAGAAAGAGAGGGAGAGACACATCACTGTGTGGTTGCCTCTCACGTGCCCCTAACTGGGGACCTGACGTGCAACCTAGTCATGTGCCCTGACTGGGAATCGAACCAGCAACACTTGGCTTGCAGGCTGACGCTCAATCCACTGAGCCACACCGGCCAGGGCACATCTCATTCTTAAATAGAGCACCCCAAATGGTGAACCACCTGCATTCAGTAACAAAAGGAAGAGTGAAGACACAAAAACCAAATGCAATTAGCAACCTTTGATTACATTAGTAACAGGCATGAAAGTAACTGGAAACAATCAGGAAAATCTGAACATGGACAGGACATTAAATAATATTAAAACCCCTCACCATTTTACTTGCTGAAATACTTGAAAACAATAAGAAGAAGAATTCAGTCATTGATATAATTATTTTTAAAGTATGTGCAACAATACCATGTGACTTTCATTTAGTCAAGATTTGCCAGATTTGATCTTAGCAAATCTGGCACATATAATGATATGTGTTATCTGTGTATGATCCGCATGTCTATGTATTATCAATTAACTGTTATCTCCCTTGAGTAAATCTTTTTTCAACTTATCTTTCGGCAACTGACCTGGGATTCCTGCAACTTCTTGTTCTGCCACAAATGAAACTTACTTATAACCAGATAATGCAATAGTTTCCAGGTTCTGTTATTGGTCTTCATCAAGTTGTTCTCTCAGAAAAATTCTATCCAATGTCCTAGTCATAAATCCAATGGAATTTTCATCTTTCTCTCATTCAATAACTGTCACATGGTCAATAACTTTCAATGGGTATGTTGCAATAATTTTAAAAAAAAATTCAATACCTGGCTATTTAGTCAGGGGAACTGACCTTTTCCCCTTTAAATTGTCAAAAACAAAACAAAACAAAAAAATGACAGCCAACACAATAATAGCCATCTAGTATGAATGAATCAAAATTATACCCATTTTTCATCAGATCACCAAAAAATATATTTTTTTGCGTGCTGCAGAATTTTAGTAATTAGATTTTGTGTGCCACGAGATGAAAAAGGTTGAAAATAGCCATCATAGATTGCTTAATTCTTAAGAAGTTTTACCTCTGTTGGTAATACACTCTCAATACTCTTCTATGCTTGTTTTGGCTACATTATATTAATCCTTGAAAACTAAGTTTAGATGTTATCTACCCAGTAGCTGTTTGCCACCAACATTCTGTGTGATATGTAATACCCTGGGCTTGCCTCTCCATTACAACATTCAAAACATCATACTATAATTATTTACTTGTTGCCCTCCAAGTAGATGTGAGCTTTTTGAGAGCTGAGCATCTGAATACTTTGATTTAGAAGTATTTGGAAGACAAAAGACATTTTCTGAGTTGATCAACGAATTTTACAAAAATAAAGGATGAAGAAACAGGCTCAGAGAAGTTAAATAATTCCCTCAAGTTTACAAAGCCAATAGGCTAATACTTAACCCTACATCTTCTGATTCTGAATTTCTTCAAATACCATTTTATACTCCATTTCCAACAACTTGTGAAGACTCTTGGCTTATAACATAAAAATACCTGGGAATGTGGAAATGGACTAGGAAAGAATAATTTTGATTATGTGTGTAAGTATGAGATATAGTAGTTTTCAAGAAACAACTCTGAGTAAATCAGGCCAGGATCAGAGTCAATGTTTTGGGCACTCAAGAACAGTATCTTTTTTAAAAAAGCATCACCCAAGGACATATTTATGGATTTTAGAGAGAGGGGAAGGGAGGGAGAGAGAAAGGGAGAGAAACATCAATGTGAGAGAGAAATGTGAATCGGTTCCCTTCTTGCATGTGCCCCCAAATGGAGACTGAACCTGCAACACAGGCATATGCCCTGAATGGGAATCAAACCTGTGACCCTCTGGTTGGACGGTCCAACCAACTGAGCTACACTGGCCAGGGCCACAACCTGTATTTTAAATATGGATGGTATGTGAGAACCTTTGTTTAGTGAATAAATACAAAACAAAAACAAACTTTACCCAATGGTTTCAGTGACTCAAAACAATAAATAAATTTACAAGGTTAATATGTCTTTTCAAAGCAAGAAACTATTTGGCTTTAATTAATTAACACACAACACTAAAACAAGATAAAACAAACAAAAGAGTTCAAAAATCTGGTTATTGTGGACCTGCTTGGGAATTTAGTTTTTAGTTCAAAAACAGAAAAAGAAAGTTGTATTCTTTCCTACTTAGATGGTATTGATAATAGTTGTCAGGGCAAATTCAAATTGCAAAAACCATGTACATACTTTTTTCTTTCTTACTGTATACAACTAATTGCCAAATACCAAAAAAAGTACATTTCCCATTAAAATTACTTTAAAAGACCGGCTGATTATTACTAAGGTAATGGGAATAATCAAGAGTTTAAATTTCCCAAGATAGCTATGAAAGGGAAGAGTAAATTAAATTCAAGTATGTTGAGTTACAGTTGTTTTTTTAGTTATCTGACACACTAGATCAGCCATTTCTTTCCTTAAAATCAATTATATTTATTAAATGAGAATAGAAAATAGTCACAACAGATGTAAAATTAAAGTTCAATGACTTATTAAAAAATCAAAAAACGTCTCTATTTCACAAACTACTGAAAAATTAAAAAGATAAACTTGTTATCAATATGTATTACTATGTACTAATTATTATGACCTAATATTACTAACATGAGAGATCCCATTCCAATTATCAATTAGTCAAATAAATGGCACTTTTGAGAAATTACTTACATGAAATTTTTCTTAGGAGAATGAATAGAAAGACTTTTCTAATAAAGGTAATGGTAACTGATCAGATTTTCTTCTACCATTTCTAAGAGATACTTTCTTGTACCATTTCTAAGACATTAACATTTACACCGTTTCCTTCTTATACAAAGAGAAAGTTAATTTACTGCATTTTTCAAAGCATAAGTATAGAATATGTGAGTCATTGCTTTGACTAACATCTTCAGGCACCTTAGAGCAATTGCACACAGTGTACAATCATTCACGTTTTAGCCCTACTTAAAATAATAATTATTGATTCATTATTATTACTGTTAATTAATAATAATAAATTAACAATGGCCCCCACTGTTCCAGAAAGAAAGGAAATCGTTAGATTCTGATTAAACTTTTCTAAAATTGGAAACTACTGGAAATTAACTAGGACAGTCTGGAAAAAGCATTTACTACTGCAGTTCACTAATAATTAACACAAATAAAAACGAAATGGCTACATCTTCTAAGAATATCTGGCATATTTAGAGAGGACAGGTTTTTTAGAGTATCTGTGTTTCTAAATAAAATTCTAATATCTACAAAAAGTGGTTTGTTACAGAAATGAAATAAACCACTATAAAATTCAGAAAAATTTAAAATAACCAGTAATAATATAAGCAGCATAACTATAAAATATTATTAAAAAGTGCTGCACTTGAATTTCATTATTAGTTGCTTTAATGGTAACCAGAAAGAAAGGTAGAGAAGAAAATGTTTTTAAAAGATCATTAGGGAAAAAAAAACTATAGGTTATAGGAAATTACTTTCTAAATTATTAACATAATCATAGCAGGTAAATTTCATTACACTAGATATAATTAAGTTCATTTTACCTGTGCAGAGATAATGTAACCATGTAAGTTTCCTTCCACTGAAATGCTGGCTGTAAAATAATTCAAACTGTAAAAAATTAAAAAAAACCAAATTAGTTTCAGTTACTATAATACATCTTACTTGGCTATTACTACACTAAAAAGTTAAAAAATGTTCATATTATAAAAGACGTTATAGCCCTTCTGGTACACCTAACTCATTTTACAGATGAGAAAACACATCCATGCAAGCCTCTAAACAGCATCATACAAATATTACTCCAGCTCTTTCACTTACAACCTTGTCCAGGGTACTTGCTCCCCACTAAAAAGTGGCCCTGCAAATATGACTTTTTGTATAAATTCAAAAATGACATAGTGATTTGATATCATTTTTGAAAATTATCAATTTAGATTTCATAAATACAAATTACTGAACAAAAACACCATCATATAAATTTCAGTATAAAAATACAAGTCATATCTTTATGTTTAATCTATTTGCCAATGTATACCTTTGCTGAATGACCCTGGCTGGTTTGGCTCAGTGGATTGAGCGTCGGCCTGCGAGCTAAGTGTCGCTGGTTCGATCTTCCAGTCAGGGCACATCAGAGAAGGAAAACTCTGACTCCAAAAAACCTCCGCTGCCTTGCGGCATACCTCTTCAGGGGAAAGGCTAAGGGAGTAAACCCCGACAGAAAATCCGGAGCCAGAGTCCCTAAGGCGGTTTGACGTTGTAGTCAACACCGGCAACTCCTGCGGCGCACCTGAAGCCAAGCTGTATTGACTCCGTCTTTCCCTTGGACCCTTCAGCTGCGAAGAGAGGGGTGGTCTGCTGCATGGGCAACAGCAGACCCTCCATATCACCCTGCCCAGGCTCTGTAGCTTCAGCTTTACTGGAGAGGACACTCCAGCGTCATCGCAAGATGTCGATTCAACACGGGAGGAGACAGATACTGTGTCACTCCCGAGTCGGACTGCACAGCCATTCTCGGCGGTGCAGATAGACTCTTAAGAAGCTACACCATCGTCTCTCGAGACGGACGGCTGCCGACGACGACCTTTGCTGAAGGACAGGTTGATTAATATATCTGTGGTTACCTATAAAGTGATTATCTATGGTTTAATGTCCACATCCAATCAAACACTAATACAAGGAAAGCTTCATAGTATTTGTCGTTGTATCTCCTTTTGTTGATATTATTGCAAAAAATTAAACATTCTATTACTGTAACTTTTAAATATAAAAAATTAATTCATTGGATTCAATGTGTAATGGTAGGACACCAGTCCAAAAACCACAGAGTTCATATCTTTTAAAGAGCTCTTACGTAATATACAGTGAGAAAATAATATACTGAAATGACTCAATATAAAAAAACAAAAACTCAACTTTATTTCAAAACTGAAAAATAAATAAATGCATCATGTCACAATTCAGAATTTTTTCAGACTTTTTAGCATAATGTCCCATACGTAATATACCTAAAGCTTTTGTTTGTATATCAAAGTTTACCTTCTGTATTTTCAAAAAGAAGTTTAAATAAAGCAATTAGGAACATCTGACCTATCAGCCGCACTATGCCCACTCCTTACAACAAAATTGATAACCGCCAGCCAAAGGAATTAGTAAATTCTTTCAGCAGTTTATTCCAACTTTGCCTAGTCCAGGGAAGCTCAAACTTGTTAAGCATGTTTTCTCTCAAAAGGGTGCAGAATTCTTGTCTATGAGCAAGTCCACCAACTTGCATGATAAATAAGAAATGACTAGCACCTGAATACTTAAGATTTTCTTCTGGTTCTAATGTAAATAAAGAGAAAAAATTTTTAAATGTTACAAAAGGATCCCAGTAGTATGTTTTGACTAATTAATTATCTTTAAGAATATCAATAAAATTCAATTACTACTATACAACTCATAATTTAATTATGAAACATTTATAATGAATTTGTGGACAAAAGCAAAATAAAACATTTCTAAAACTAAGAAAACCAAAGTTTAAAATACTATTTATAAATTGTTTAAGTGTGAAACTAGCTTTAGGATATATATTCAAAGATCTGAATGTTTTACCTCTTTTTATTCCTAGCAACGGGTACTATCAGTAAAGTTTTATTAATGATAATATCAATATACAAATAAACCAAACCAAACCATTCCTTTATCCTTAAATTTAAAATCTAATTAGCTAATAATAACAAAAAGCTTTAGTTTCAAATGAGAATATTATAAATTTATCTGGTATTAAAAAGAGAAAAGCTGTAAAACCTTGCTGAACTATATCATTAAATAACCACTTTCAAAGTTTATTAGTAAGAAATATATCTTGACTAAACTTCAGCATCTTTCACACATCATTTAAGGGCATAATTAAAACTCCAAGGGCCTTAAAAATGAATAATTCGTTTTCAATGAGCTTATTCATGTCTAATCGAGAGCCACACTAATATACATTACTTTATATTTCTTTAGTTATTACTCAGGTTGTGGACTAGGTAAACAAAAGAAATAAAACTTACTGATCTAATATGCAAAATAAGTTACTTTTAGTTAAAACTTAATTTCCATAGTTTTAAGATTACATATGTATAAAATAAAAATAAATTTTGATAAACAGCTATATTTAAGATTAAGATATAAAAAAATATAATGATCATTAAGATGAATTACTTTAATGTGAAAAATGTACACTATTAAGTAAACACAGATGGATTTTCATCTTTATGTAATTGAAAACTTCGATTAGAAAAAAATTATGAGGATAAACTCCCTCTACTGGTAATTAAAGAAAATCCAAATGGAGAGAAAAATATTCTTAGAAGTATAATTTTATAGGAGGAAAGACACCCACTTCCTATTCGTAAATGGGGAAACTGAAACTTGATGAAGGTCACACATTAATAAACAAAGTTTATAGTATTAAAAAAAGTATTAATTTCCCTAAAATTTCTCAAACAAGCAATATCTGGCTTTGGTGTGCCCCCTACCTCTCGCTAAGTGGTCCCAGGCCCAGCAATAGTGGCAGTGGGCCTTGGTTTGCAGCTTGGCCTCTCCTGGAGACTTCCAAGCCCAGCACAAGTAGCAGCCGTCTGCAGATTGCTTTGTAGCTCATGCCAGGTGATTTCCAGAGCAGAACACAGATGGAGGCTGACATTGGCTTGCACTTCCCAGAAGGCCCCAGAGTCTGCCCACCCAATGGACAGCTTTAGACCAGGTCAAAGCACCACCCAACCACCTCCACATGTGACACACGCAAGGGGTAGACTCAGTAGGCACCAGAGCCCCACTGAAATAAGTCCTGCTCCATGGGTGGGCACCTGCACAGCTGACTGTTCACTCCAGTGGTTGGAGCCAGTCCTTACAGCTGATTGGCCTGGAGGGTAAATCCATCCCACTGACATGTCAATAGCAATCCAGGTTCAACTACAAGAAGAGGGAGTACACAACCCAGGGTGGGGGTGTACCTCAAGTACCCAGCTTGGGTGAGTTGGGGGACTGTGCCACTCGACTCCACAGGACATCTACTACATAAGGCCACTCTACCGAGCCTGGGAGGTAGCAGTTCTACATAGAAACAAACACAAAGAGGCTGCTGAATTGAGAAGGCAAAGAAATATGGCCAAAATTAAAGAACAG
Source organism: Furipterus horrens (assembly GCF_987537825.1). Classification (NCBI taxonomy): domain Eukaryota; kingdom Metazoa; phylum Chordata; class Mammalia; order Chiroptera; family Furipteridae; genus Furipterus; species Furipterus horrens. The sequence goes on from NW_028327172.1 coordinate 98,502,754, forward strand.
AACAAAACTCTAGAAACTAAAGAACTAAACAAAATGGAGACAAGCAATCTGCTAGATGCAGAATTGTAAACACTGGTAATAAGGAAGATCAATGAACTTAGGGAGAGTAGATGAACATAATGAGAACTTCAACAAAGAAATAGGAAATATAAAAGCGAAACTAAAAAACATAAAAAGGAACCACTCAGAAATGAAGATACATTAACTGAAATGAAGAACATGTTATAGGGAGTTAACAGTGGAGTAGACAGAGCAGAGGATCAAATCAGAGATTTTAGAAGATAAGGAAGCAGAAAACATAGATAAAGAGCTTCCTAGACAAGAAAAAGATAAGTAGTTCATCACCATCAAATCAGTATTATATGAAATGTTCAAGGGTCTTCTTTAAGAAGAAAAAAACATAAAGATAAAAATTTCAATAATAAAATGGCAATACAGGGCGGGGCAAAAGTAGGTTTACAGTTGTTCATATGGAAAATAATACAATAATTAATAAATAACACAAGAATAAACTGTGTTTTGCATACTCACAACTGTAAACCAACTTTTGCCCTACCCCTACATATTTATCAACAATTGAATTTTAAAAAAACAAAATAAACAAATAGAACAAAAACAGACTCAGAAACAGAGAACATTTTGATAGTTGCCAGATGGGAGTTGAGAAAGGTACAGGGATTAAGAAGTACAAATTGAAAGTTACAGAATAGTCATGGGATACAAACTACAGCATAGGAAATATAGTCAATAATATTGTAATAACTGTGTTATCAGATGGATATGAGATTTATCAGCATGTCACTTAGTAAGTGTATAACATCTAGTCACTGGGTTCTACACCTGAAAGTAATGTATTACTGTACATCAACTGTAATTGAAAAATTAAAAAATGTTTTCAGGGACTTCCGGCCAAGACGGAGGCGTACACAGACACACTGCATCTCCCTCCACAACTAAGAAGGAATACAACTACCTCAAAACTAGAAACAACCAGAAGTTGCAGAAAATCAAACTGCATAGAAGTCCAGCAAACAAAGATATAAAGAAGAAATATTCATCCAGACAAGTAGGAGGGACAGAGACGGGGTGGAGAGAACATGGTGTAGTAGTAGCAGTGGCAGCAGAAATGGCAGGCCAGCAGAAAGCGCAGTCGCACGTTTTAAAAAGTCAGGAGGGACTGGACCTCGCAGCTCACTGTCCCAGCACCGGGGAAAATCAAGCCCCATTGCTTTTGACTGTGCAGACCAGTGGGGGTTGGGGTGGAGGCAGAAACCGCCGGTCACAGCAAAGTCCGCTTGTTTAAAGGGCCCCCACAGTCCTAGAACTTCCGCAGACCCACCCACTCTGGGAACGACAGCCAGAAGAGCAGCTACAGGGGCGCCAGTCTGGTGCAGAAGTGGGAGAAGTGCCTGGAAAAGGGACAAGTGCTGGGCAGGCAGCGTTATTCCCTCTCGGACCCCTCCCCCACATACAGCGCCACAACATGGTGAAACAGGTTGTTCCATACTGACTGAATCCCTAAGGCTCTGCCCCTTACAATGTAACAGGAGCAAAAGCTCTACCTGGGATGTGGAGGGAAACAAACACAGGAGCCTGTCACAATGAGGAGACACAGAAGTATGGCCCAAAATGGGAAATGGATCAAGTTTCCAGTGGGAGAACTAAGCGACGAGGAGATAGCTAACCTCACAGATGAGGAGACAGACAACCTAACAGACGCAGAATTCAAAACACTGGTGATAAAGATGCTCACAGGCTTGACAGATATGCCTGAGTATGGCAAATGCAAGAGAAGTGAAGGCTATGCTAAGTGAAAGGAAGGAAAATCCACACAAAACCAATGGTGAAGGGAATGAAACAGGGGATCAAATCAATGATTTGGAACATAAGAAAGAAAAAAAACAGTCAACCAGTGCAGACTGAGGAAGCAAGAACTGAGAAAAATGAGGAAAACTTCCCAAGTCTTGCGAAGGAGATGGACATACAGGTCCAGGAAGAACATAGGGTCCCGGGCGAGTTGGACCCAGAGGGGATCACACCAGGACGCATCATGACTGAGATGCCAAAGGTGAAAGATAAAGACAGAGTTCTGGGGGCAGCAAGAGAAAGGCAGAGAGTTGCCTACAGGGGGGTGTCTATAGGACTATCAGCTGATTTCTCAGAGGACACTTTGCAGGCAGGAAAGGACTGGCAAGAAATGTGAAGAAAAGCAACCTACAACCAAGATTACTCTATCCAGCAAAGATATCATTTGGAATGGAAGGGCAGATGAAATGCTTCCCAAATGAGGTGAAGCTAAAGGAGTTTATCACCAAGCCACTATTATACGAAATGTCAAAGGGACTTAAGAAAAAGAAGATCAAAACTATGAACACTAAAATGACAACAAACTCACAACTATCAACAACTGAATCCAAAAAAAAAAAAAAATCCAAGCAAAAAAAAAAAAAAAAAAGTTTTCAAAAATTTAAAGTAAAAAACTATTGTAAAATAGTTATTTCAAAGGGAGAGAGAAGAACAACATAAAGTTAGAAAGAAACTTTATTTCTGCCAGCCCCCATTCTGCCTTAACTTCAATTGGAAAAGCAGGCTCTTAAGAAGAAATGTTTTAAGACTGTCAAAGGTAAGGGGTCAGTTTCTCTTGCTTGGTCACAAATATATCAAAATTACCTGGCTACCCAATCCCTTGCTTTTGCTTGCATCTATCCTTTCTGCAAAATTCATAATAATCTGGGCTCAAAATCTGCCCATCCAAATCAATATTCTTCACATAGTTTTGATGGCTTGTGTTTAATGACTTTCCTAAGAAGATGCAAAAAGTTCTTAAATTATACTTCTATTCTGAAAGTCCACCTAATGCCTGGTATCCTGAAACACACCTGGCTGTTTATAGTACTGCACTCTGCTATTACCACTATTTAACAATTACTTGTACTATCAGCTACCATTTATTGAGTACCTACTTATATATCAGGCTAAGTACTTTAGTGCTTTACATGATTTCATCTCATTTTCCTATCAACAATCTGAGGCAGTGCTATCATCAGTTAACAAAAAATTTTAAACAAATAATTGCTCAGCTCTGGCTGGTGTGGCTCAGTTAGTTTGAGCTTCATCCCACAGATCAAAGGGTCATGGGTTCGATTCCTGGTCAGGGCATAGGGCTAAGTTGCAGGTCTGGTCCCTGGTCAGGGCACATACAAGAGGCTACCAATAGATGTTTCTCTCTCAAATTGCTGTTTCTCTCCTTCTCTTTCTCCCTCCCTTCCCGTCTCTGTAAAATCAATAAGCATGTCATCGGGTGAGAATAAAAAACAAAAAAGTTAATTGCCCAAAGTCACAGATCATAGTAAATGGGGTAATAAGTATTTGAAACTAAGAATTATGATTCCAGAGACCACACTGTTATTTTATGCCTAATCCTTATTTTGAAAGAAACAAAAATAACATACTTAAAGTAAAAAAATAATTCAAACTACCCATTGTTCGACTCCTCTAGGAAATGTAGTCAAATACCATTTAAATTTCATAAATGTATGTATAATTCACTGGTTCACAACCTCAAGTCACTGTCACATCACAGGCTTTAAAAAGATAATGACAATTTCTTGACAAAAATGCTACCCACACTTCCATCCAATCATGAAATAAAAAGCATCTTTTTGGTGAGTTAGAGAATCAAAGAGGGTTGTTTTCTTGAAAAACAAACACATGTCCACTCAAAAACGTGTACATGAATGTTCACAGCAGCATTACTCATATACCAAAAAGGTAGAACCCAAATGCCCATCAATTGATAAATGGATAAATAAAATGTAGTATAAAAAGGAATGAACTACTAACACATTCTAGAATATGGATGAACATTATGCTAAGTGAATAAAGGCAGTTACAAAGGACCACATATGATATGACTCTACATGAGATGTCCAGAATAGGCAAATCTATAGACTGGCTTGGGCTGGGGGAAGAGTGGAGGGGGAGAGTTGGGGGAAAGTGGGGAGTAACAACTAATGCATAGGGGATTTCTTCTGGAGTAACTTTGTGGTAATAAAAATGTTCTACAATTAATTGTGGTGATGATGGTTGTACAACTCTGTGAATATACTAAAAACAACTAAAACTGTATACTTTAAAGGAGTGAATTTAGAGCATTATGATTTGAATGTCTGTTTCCCCTCAAATGCATATGTTGAACTCCTAATATATAATGTGATGGTATTAGGAGGTGAAATCTTTGGAAGGTAATTAGGTCATGAGGATGGAGCCCTCATGAATGGGATTAGTGTCTTCATTAAAGGGACCCCAGAGAGCTCCCTCACCTAGCACCTTCTTCCACATGGGAATAAATAAGTCCGTAACTTGATAAGGGCCCTAGTACATGGTACCCTTATCTTAAGACTTCCAGCCTCCAGAGCTGTGAGAAATAAAATGTCTGTTGTTTGTAAGCTACTCAGTCTGTGGTATTCTGCCAAAGCAGCCTGAATAGACTAACACATTAGGTATATGAGTTATATCTCCTGAAAGCTATTAAAGATGTAGTACACTCTAGTCTCTTCAAAAGCTTTCAGCAAGCATTCTAAGGTTTTCTATTCAGTCACACTTTAAGGCAATTTTTATTTGAAATTTCCAATTTCAATCAATTTTTCTAGAATATTTCACATCTCATATATATTTAACTAAATTATAGCCCAGAAATAAAAATAACTACTACAACGGACAAATGAGGTATAAAAGTGGCTCAAAATTCAAATAAAAAAATTAGAAAATGATGGTTAAGTATTAGGTTCTAAACTCTGTTCTAATATCAATTTTTTTATGATTTAAAACTAGTAAGAACAGATAATAAATTGAACTAAGAGTAAGAAACATGTCTTGACAAAGAACTCTACGACAACCTTAGCATTTAAGTTTTAACATTAGTGACTATAATAATCTACATTCTTCCTACAAGGTAGATTAATTATAATTTGTGAATATACTTTCATATCACATAAGCTGTTAAGACTTTGGAAAAATATTTAAAGTGATATAACATGGAGACAATTATTAAAGTTCCTTAGGTTTTCTAATATATATCCTGCAAACTTACCATCTGTACACTTTTTTCCAATTCCTGGGGAATCGCAAACGTAGATGAAGGAGCCTGAGTAAGAGGCCATGCGCCAGCCTAGAAGAAAAAAAGTAAAATAAAAAACTTACATAGATAAACATCTAACTTAAAACTAAATATTTATAAAATAATTTAAACAAAAGCACCTCTTCTTTTTCCCTCCTTAAAATGTTGATAAAACTCATCAGCATTACTATCATGGCACATTTCATTCCAAATCAATATAACATATAACTTTAGAAGCTAGAATCCACTGATTGAAAGAAATGTAATCAGCCATTCATGTATTAATCCTTTGTATCAGACTATCTGAAATGATTAGCAAATGCCTGCAATAAAACACATATTCATACCTGTAGAACATATATTTGAAAACTAATTCCCAAATCTATTACTGTGTCTTGATTTTTGATAAAATTGTTGAACTTATTGTTGAGATCAGCACTGACACTCATATCTGTATACATCCGATGTAGCTTGCTGGTAAACTCATAACCACACGCTTGCTGTAAAAACAGTTTTAGAAAATATATGATTTAAAAAGAAAAATAATACACCATATTGATTAATAAGAACATATTATCATTGCTAGGTCTATGGTCAAGGGTCTGTCTACTATATTCAAGTCTCCTATACAGGAAAATTACCAACTATTGAATAACTTGAAATAAATATCAATCAGCTACTACTTATTTCATCAATGCATAAGCTAAAATGATACAAAAATAAAGTAAAATTCAACTGCACCACAAAACTTGTACTTAAAGGAATATTTTAGGTATATTCATTTATGAGTAATATAAATCTTTTGTTACCACTGTTTATCTCGTGGATAATTCTGTATAAATATATTATATAGAGAGAGGTCTATCCTTTAATACATTATTTGCATATCCCGTCATATGAAGATACCATTATACATTTAACCAGTCACCGGTTGATGAATTATTTCCTGTTATATACAATGCTACAATGAACACCTTTATGTGCTAAATGAATAATTTCTAGGACATAATCAGATCAAAGGCATACATTACCTTTAACTTATTGATCATGGCTTCTTCAGAATCCATAGACATAGATAACCCGTGAATTAAACGTTTTGCCAGCATTCTTGCGTAGAACTATATTAAAAAAATATTTCTAAAGATTACTTCCTTTCTGATGACTTAAATCTCAAAAATAAATCAAATATGACTAAAACAAAACTCTATTTACAACTTACCTTTTGAAAAACATCCTTATCATCGATATATTTGAAAACAGTAATGAAACTGGTGAGTTTGTCTTCCACTTCATTCTCAGTCATCCCCTTCGCTGATTTCTTTAATAAGTTGTCACAGTACTTAGCAAGCTCAAATAGAAATTGACAGTAAATCTTATAAAGAGCCCTTCTATACATATCATGCCTCAAAAAAGGCAAAATAACAACAGTTCAAAATATCAATGGACAGGATCTCTGCCATCCCGAAGTTTATCTTTTAAAAATATGAACATGCACTAAAGAACTTAAAATATATAAGATAATTTTAAAAAAAACCAACAAAACTATAAACAAGTAAAAAAAAAATCTAACCAATACGTGATGAACAATAAAACACTAATATAAATAATAGAAGTTTCAAAAGAGTACCTAGATGAGTTTTGAGTAGTTCTATAATTTTTGACATTAAACAAGTACTTTCTTTACTCTTACAACAACCTTATAATTAAGTTTCCTTTAATGGTTATAAAAAATTAATCATCAAATTTCTGTTCAATTTCAGGTAAAATAAAATGTCTATGAGAATACAAATTCAAAGCAGACATACTTTAAAACTCAAATTTTATAAAATGGAGTATTTTCTCCTTCAGTTATTTCTTAAGAATAGCCTATAATATATATGGCCTACTGCATTTCTTAAATAAATGCCAATTATATATTATGTAGATAACCGTTTTTATTTTGAATTACTTTAGTTTCATGTATCTTTTTCTGAAAAATGCTACAAAACAAATTGTTTTGACATTCTCCTCAGTTATATTTTTCTAATACTGATTACTTATAAGCAATCACCAAACTTACCAATTCAGGAGCTTTGCAAACAGACTTGGGTTCTCTGTAATTTACAACTGATGTAAGAGCCTAAACAGAAAACAGACTAGTAATTAGGCACCAGTAATAGGATATAATCTGCATGTCCATAAATTATTACCCCACATAAAACACAGCATTTTGATGGTTAATTTTGTTTTAATTTTGAACACAGGGTAAATGCCTCTAACTATATGCTTCATGATAATTATAGGACAATTACATATCCTGTTCCTACTGAAAGTTATTCTTTATAACTCATTAATGATATGACTACACTTTAAAACATCTTATAACTAGGTAAAAGCAAACTTTCTTTAAAGCATACCAAAATTCAAAAGTTTGTAAAATATCTTCTTTCAAATATTATACAATATAGCACTAAAAAGTTAAAAATTATTCACTTTTTTTCAGAACATATGAGTTTATTAACAATTCAATTCCCCTTATATAGCATAATCATGGAAAATTCAATTCCCATATAATTCAAACATTCAATTTAACCTTTTAGTTATTAATTTAAATTATAGTTATTATTTTGATTTTCACACTTAAATTAAAGTTAATCTCCATGTCAATATTAGAAATCTCATAATTAGAAGCCCAAATCCTGAAACCACCTTAAAAAACAATGAGTAAATAAAGGGAATTACAGTTGATCCTTGAACAACGTGAGTTTGAACTGCACAGGTCCACTTATATATCTAGATTTTTGGCTATAAATACTGTAAATGTCTTTCCCCTTCCTTTAGATTTTCTTAATAACATTTTCTATTCTCTAGCTTACTTTATTGTGAAATACAGTATGAGGTCTGTCCAGAAAGTATCCAGCCACATAACATTAAAAATAGACATTTATTGAAGAAGATAAAGAAACATTGTACACAGGACAATGACGCCTCAGTCCCCTTCAAAGCAGGCACCTTGGGACCTCACACAGTTCTCCCTGTGTCTTCTACTGCTCAAAACACTCTGCAAAATCCTTTGCTGGAATCGCCTTCAGCTGCCCCATCATATTTTCCTGAATCTCACTGACAGTCTGAAATCTCTTCCCTTTCAAAGGTGATTTTAATTTTGGGAAAAGTCAGGAGTCACAGGGCGATTTTATGTTTTGCCAAAAAACTCTGTGTGATGTGATGCATGAGTGGGTGCGTTGTTGTGATGAAGCTGCCAATCACTGGTTGCCCATAGCTTCGGCCATTTTCATCCTATTGCATCTCTCAGCTGATAAAGAACATTGAGGTAGTACATCCTCCGTATTGTTTGGCCTGGAGGGGTATACTTGTGGTGGACAACACCTTCCCAATCAAAAGCAACAGTTAACATGGTCTTGATCTTGCTGTGACTTTGCCGCACTTTTTGGGGGAGTGAAGAATCAGGTGACTTCCAAGGAAATCTGGTTCATTGGTAGTGGTTTGAATTAAGTCATTAGCAACTGCAGCACAATGTTCCTTCTGCTCTGGTAGCAGAAGTCACAGAATGAATTTTGCCATGACATGTCTCATGCCAAGATCCTGCGTCAAAATCTCCGACACAGTAATTTTTGGAATCCCTAGATCAGCTTCTAGTTCCTGTATTGTCAGTCACTGATCTTTGTTGATTGCAGCCTCTATACGTTCAACATTCCCAGGTGTTCTGTTTGTTGCAGGTCTTCCAGAATGTGGATCACTATCAACAGGTTCTCGACCATCTTTGAAGCATTTGTGCCACAATTTTATTTGCGCTGCTTTCATTGCATTGTCCCTAAAAGCCTTCTGAATCATCTGAATAGTTTCCGCAGAGGAATGTTCAAGCTTTATGCCAAACCTGATACAGATCCATTGCTCTACTCACTCATCATTTTGAATGTGACGGCCACACAGTAAACATGCTCACTCAACAGCATCTACTGCCCCCACTGACTAGTACAGTGAAATTGTCATTGTTCACACATGTGCATTCCAGTCCACTCTCCTCAATGCTGCACAAACCGTTCTTGCTATATTAACAATTGTCAGACTTCGTATTATAGTGAAATGCTCAGCTATAGGAATTGGAAGTCAACAGAAAATATCTAAAGTTGACGAATTTTAAAAACAGCAGAGTAAGTACACTGTTGAGAACTATGAATATTAGCTAAACACTAGAAGAAAGAGCTAGAAGAAACTGCGATGTTTACCCCTGGGGAGTGGGCAGCTGGAGCTCCTTGCCAGAGGCAGCGTGAAAGAGGAAGCCAGCTGTGCCAGAGGGAGGGGAGTGTGGTGTCTGTGAGGATGCTCGGCGGGCACATGTGGCTGTGGCTGCAGTTGGTAAGCAGTTTCGTGGCCCAGAGTTGGGGGAGTTTGATGGGAACAGAATTGGGCAAAAGGAATAGAGGAAATAAAACTAAAATGAATGTTTGACTTATGACATTTTCAACTTACGATGGGCTTACCACGACATAACCCCATTGTACATTGAGAAGTATCTGTAGATAGAGATTATTAAAGTTACCTTATCCAATGCACTCATAAAGTGCTGATCACCATTCAAAACAGTGTTGATAAGTTGCACAAATTTACCATGTACTTCCAAAACTGACTCCACAAATAGTGTTGGCATCTAGAAATGTAAAATACAAAGTACAAAAACACACTTTAAGAAGTTCAAGGATATTATTAGGCTTATTAAATAATCATTTAATTAAGAGTGAAGTTTTCCCCAAGCAAATTAATGTTACACATGCACACACATCCTCAAAATATATTTTTAGCTAAAATGGTCTTTAAAATCTAAAACTTTGATGTTGAAATTAGTTATCATTCAATACCAGAAACACAGGACTAAAGTTTCTCTGCCAGAAGAACCCACTAAAAACACACTTCTCTCTGGTGTTAGAATACTGTATCTTAAGGGTAACAAGATAACAATCTCTGAAACACCAGGAACTTTCATAGATGATTATGTAAACAAAAACTGCCCTCAAAGCCACTGAAGGCTGAGAGAGAGAGCAGAGTTCAAAAGCCAGAACACTGGAGCTGGGCAATTCCCCACATTTCAGAGAGAAGATATACTTAGTTGTGCAAATGTGATTTTTACTCTTAAGGGGGATAATTATAAAGTGAGTACCTAGCCCAGGCTGGGTTGCTCAGCTGGGTAAAGCATGGTCCAGAAATGCCAAGGTTGTGAGTTTGATCTCCAGTCAGGGCACATACAAGCAACTAATGAATGCACCAATAAGTGCAATAACAAATTGATGGCTCTCTGTCTCTGTCTCTCTCTCTCTAAAAAAATATCAATTTAGGACTTCCGGCCAAGATGGAGGCCTAGACTAACACACTCCGTCTCTCCCCACAACTAAGAAGAACTACAACTATCGCAAAACCAGAAATAACCAGAAGTTCCAGAAAATAAAGCTACATGGAAGTCCAGTATATGAAGTTACAAACAAGTGGTATATGAAGTTACAAACAAGTGGCACTCATCTGAAAGAGCAGGAGGGGCAAAGCCGGGGCAGAGATATCAAGCTGTGCTGCCAGTGGCAGCTGCAGCAACGAGTAGAGGGACAGCAGTAAGCACAGACATTTGTATTTAAGGGGAGGTGAGAAGTACCAGGGGAGCACCCCCGGCTGCAGTCCAGACCCGTCAGCTCATGATTCCAATGCAGGGGAAGGCAGACCCCCATTGCTTCGAACTGTGAGGCCCAGAGGGCGTGGAGATGGAGGAGGAGGCTCCCAGTCTCTCAGCGGAGAGTGAACAGCAGGACTCCATCTTGGACCCCCGCCCCCAAACAAAGCGCCACAGTGTGGTGAGAAGGGTTGCCCAGTAGTGATGAGTGCACGGGGCTCCGACCCCTATACCGTAGGAGGTGTGATAGTCCCGCCCAAGAAGGAAAGGTAAACAAACCTGTCAGGATGGCAGGGATAATGATAGAGATACCAATCACGCAGCTGACCAGAAAGCAAATACACGAATTAATGGACAAACAGACAAATAATCTTTATGAGGCTCAGTTCAGAGCTATAGTTATAAGACAGCTTACAGAAATAACAGCGGGACTTAATCAGGACGGGGAAGGAATGAAGGCTAGTCCTGCTGAAATGAATGAAAACACATTGAAACTAGTGGTGAGGGAAGGAAAACCAGGGATCAAATCAACAAATCGGAAGACAGGGAAGAACAAACAGTCAACCAGTGCAGAAAAAGGAAACCAAAAGTGAGGAAAATGAGGAGAAGCTCAGAAACCTCTGGGACAACTATAAGAGAGTGAATATCCAAATTATAGGGTTGCCAGAAGGTGAAGAAGAACTAGAAATTGAAAAATTATGTGAAAAAATAATGAAGCAGAACCTCCCTAACTTGGGGAAGGAAATAGACTTACAGGTACAGGAAGCACAGAGAGTTCCAAAAAACCTGGACCCAGGGAGAATCACACCAAGACACATTATAATCAAAATGTCGAAAATTAAAGATAAAGAGAGAATCTTAAAAGCAGCAAGAGAGAAGAAGAGAATTATGTACAAAGGGGTCCCAATTAGACTATCAGCTGACTTCTCAAGAGAAACTCTGCAGGCAAGAAAGGACTGGGAAGAAATATTCAAAGTAATGAAAAGCAAAAACCTACAACCACGATTACTCTATCCAGAGAAGCTGTCATTCAGAATAGAAGGGCAGAGAAAGTGCTTCCAGGTCAAAGTAAAACTCAAGGAGTTCATTAGATCCAAACCACTGTTATATGAGATGTTAAAGGGACTCGTTTAGAAGAAGGAGGATCAAAACTATGAACATTAAAACGAAAACTTTATTATAACAACCAACAACAGAAGCTAGGGAATTGAAACAAAGGCAGACTAAGTAGGCAACGAGAGTGGGAAAAGAATTATAGGTATGGGGAATATTATGGGGGGGGTCAGCGGGGAGGGGGAAGGGGCGAAAGGGAGGGAGTGATGCAGGAATTAAGAAGCATAGTTGGAGGGAGTGTAGTAGATAGGAAGATGTTGAGAAGAACTATATGCATAACCAATGGGCATGGACTAAGGGGGGAGACAACTGGAGGGAGGGGGTCACTGGGTGGAGGGGAGCAGAGGGAAAATAAATTGGGACAACTGTAACTGAAATAATCAATAAAACATATTTTTAAAAAATCAATTAAAAAAAGCGTTAGTACCTAAGACTTAAGTCAGCTAAAATTATTTGAGTCTACTACAAATGCATTCTTTTGTATTTCTAGCTCCCAGTCCTTGACATCAAACTCTATGCCTCTATGCCTAATTCATTTAACACCCTGAATCTGTAAAGCTAATAACATAAACTAATAAAACTAATAAATAACAGAGTAATAAACATAAAAATATAAACTATGTTTTTTAAAAATAGAAAACTTATATAATACTGTGGTAAGACATAAAATCTAAGGTTTGCCAAAGACAAATCTACAACTAAAGTGATGAGCATATAATAAATGCCCCCTGAATAATGTTGTCTATTCATGTATTACTGCATTATAGATGACAAGTAAATAGCTCTACCTAGGGGAAAGAGCTAACATTTCATGTCATATCTATTCTATTCATCAAACATCACTAGTAAAAACAAGGTGGTCGAACAAGATTTGATGACAGGAATACACAGATAGGAAAGATGCCTTGTTACATATAAATAGTCATTTTATTGTCAGAGAACTCTTAAGAAAGATGGGTATTAGGAACCTGATGGTCAGTGTTAGCTATTTTGGGTAGCAAGCATATATTTAGAGAAGATTGTTTTAATTTAAATTTGCTTCCTGGGTTACCAAATTCAGAGCAAATATAAAGAAAGCAAATTGTGATTCTCTATATTACCACTGATTAAGTCCATTACTTCTACAACTATTAGTGCCAGTTACACAGAAATACAAATATTTAAAAATAGCGAGGTCAGTTAACAATTGCTAAATGAACATATCAGTGTAACGGAGAAGCTTATCTCATTCAATAATTTTCTAATGATTTGATAATTCCAAAATGTGTTCAACAAACTCTAGTTTTGAAACATTTCAATAAAGATGTTTCATTTATTGGCATGGTAAACTTTTCTTTCACTCTTTAAGACAGTAAAAACAAAAACCCGACTCCATGATAATCTAATAAAGAGAAAAACTTTCCAGTTCCTTATGTAACTCACATTTTCCTGAGAAAGATTACTGGTTGCTCTAAGGCCCTCATCATGAACATGATTTTGCAGCTCCTGTATCATATGAGGTAAACCAGTGGACACAGCACGGAGTAAGACATACATATTTGCCATGTCTGAGGGGGAAAAATTTGATTATTAGATTTCAAAATATTTCAAAAATACTTTTAATATGTTAGGTAATATATATATGGTTCAAAATGCAGAAAGTCCCCCACACCTGCTTCCCAACCACCCAATCCTCCACCCTACGGAAATATTGTGGTTAATATTTTCTCAAAGCTGTTTCATGCATATTCAGGCAAATACACATATTCTTACTTCTTCTCCTTTTTATAAAATAGTGTAGTATATTTTGTGTATTACTTGCAACTGCAGAACACAACATTTTCAGTCAGAGATTTTTTTGTATCAGTACACAGAGCATTTCTTCATGTTTTACAACTGTACAGCACTCCATTATGTATTACAATTACTTAATTGATAGAAATTTGGCTGTTTCCAATCTCTTGATATTACAATGTTACAATTAATAACCCTTCACATAGACAAGACTAACTAATACTATAAATCCTTAGAAGTGGGATTGCTGTGTCAAAGCTTAATCTTCTAGAAGGGTCCTTCTTAAACAGAGCTCCCAAAAGCAGGGGGCTAGCTCCCTTGGCAACAATGTGTTATAAAACGTTTTGATCTTTGCCACTGAGAGGTGAAAAGGATATCTCAGTGTAAAGGTTTTTATTTTAAACTTTTAATTAAAGTATACATACAGAAAAACGTGTAAAACAAAAGTGTATATGTCAACGAATTATCACAAGTGAATACACACCCTCCCCACCGTGTAATTACCACCCAGGGTAAAAATCAGACATTACCTACACCTAGAAGTCCCCTTCACACCTCTTCCCAATCACTACTCCTCTTGCTCTTCTGCAAAGGTAATCACTGTCATAAGTACTAAACTACAGATTAGTGTTGCCTGTTTTGAACTATTCATAAAAATGGAATCATACAAGTCTTTCATTCAACATGTTTATAAGGTTCATATATGCATGATGTCGTGTGAAGATGTAATTTATTTGTTTTCACTCTTCTATTATATTCCATTGTATAAATAGACCGTATTTTATCCACTCTACCGTCACTGGACTGTTTCCAGTTTGGGGCTATTACAAATAACGCTATGAACATTTTTGTACATACGTGCATGCTCTTTTGGCAGGGAATTCTATATATGGGAGAGGAATGGCTAGATCATAATACATGCATACATTCAGCTTTAGCAGTTAATGTTAGTTTTTCAAAGCCCAATGTATAAGAAGTTCACACTACTCCACACACTTCCCAACAATTATTATTTTTAGTCTTTTAAATCTTATATTAAAATATAAGTATTGATATCTTAGTATGGTTTAAATTTGCATTCCCCTATTTTATGGGATTAAGTGCCTTTTTATGTTTATTGGCCATTCACATAATCTCTATTCTGCTGTGCCTGTTCAAATTTCTTGACCATTTTATATTTGGACATGAATGTTTTCTGGTCATTGAAAATATATTTCTGCCCTATGACTATCTTTTGATGATTCAAAGTTCTTATTTTTAATGCAGTCCACTTGATCAATGTTTCCTTTGTGGTTAGTGCTTTTGTGTCTTATTTAAAATATCTTTCCCTATTTCAAGGTCATAAAGTTATTCTTCAATATAATTTCCTAGAAGTATTATTGTTTTACATTTAGATCTAAAGCCGACAATGACTTGATTGATTCTGTATATGGTGTCTGAGGCAGAGATCAAATTTCACTTTTTTCCAAGTGAATATCCAGTGGACTTGGCAGTATGTGTTGAAAATACATTCATCTTTCACCCATCCCTCTGCAGTTTCCCTTCTGTCTTAAATCAAGTATCTAGTATGCATGAGTTATTTCTAGGCTATTTTATTCCACTGGTCTATTTGTTTATACTCATTGCCTTAATTACTGTGGTTTTACAACAAGTCATTCTATCCTGCAGATTTCCCATTGCAGCCATCAACACAGTCATGACTGTTCTTAATCTAAGAGTATAACTCAGAATTTAAAAAAATGTTTTTGGTTTTCAGTAGACTGCCCTGAGTCTATACATCAACACTGCTTTCAACAATGTTTAATTTTCTATGTAAGTCTGGCACATATCTTACTAGGTTTATTTCCTGCTACCTGAAAATTCTTAATGCTATTTTCTTTTTCTAAAAAATTCCACTTTTTCACTGCATATTACTAGCATCTCACTGTATTTATTTTGTATTGCACCTATTTAGAGTAAGATTGTGCATCTCCATATATTTAAAATTCATTTATATTTCCTTTTCATCTTCTTTGCCTTTTTCCAGCTGCTTATTAGAACTCTTAATGTGTTAAGGAAATTAGCCCTTGTGATACACAAAAATGTGCAATATTTTCCCAGTGGTTTTTTTTTAGTTCAGAATACACTTTCAGAATATATTTCTTTAAAATTGTCTTTTAAAATAGATTACTAATAAAGCATTTTATTATTTAAGAGACTGTGACTAAAATATACTTGAGATCTAAGGTAATTTGAAGACTATATAAAAAGTGGTTTATAATTTAATTTTTATTTACATTTTGAATGACTTACCATTTTTTTTCTCCTGTCGAATGATATTATGACATTCTGCATGTAAGAACTGTAAGTGGTCTGCTACCATTCGTTGCTGACATTCATGAATCACTTTAGTATATGAACTTGGGTTCAAGTACTTTCGACATCGAATTTCTTCATCTTTTAATCTACCTAGAACCTTTAGCAATATATTGTTATAGTCATAAACTAGTATAAGAAAAAACTGTAATATCAGTAAATACCTTAGGTAGCCTAATTTTAATGGCTCAATTAAACATGGCCAGGTAACAAATACGGATTACATAACAAATTTAAACCCACATTTCATAAATCATTTCAAATTCTTATTTAAGCTACTGTCATCTACATTTCACCACAGTCTTATGAACAATTTCTAATGGTCTTCCTTTTAACAGTTTGAGATATAATTTATATATCATATAATTCACCCATTTAAATTATACAAGACAATGGTTTTTGGTATATTATTACATCATTACTGTTTTAAAAACTGTGATAAATATATTTAACAAAATTGGTCATCTGAACCATTTTTAAATGTACAATTCTTTGGTATTAATTATATTCACAATGTACAACTGTATTTCCAAAATTTTTTCATCATACCAAGCAAAAACCCTGTAACATTAAGCAATAACTCACTATCCTCCCCTCCCAATAACTTCTAATCTACTTTCTGTCGCTACGAATTTACCTATTTTAGATATTTCATATAAGTGGAATCATATAATATCTTTACCAATGGTCTCTTTTTGAGAGTCAAGATACAATGAGGAGTGTATGCTTAACTTATCACTGTGAGCACTTTTCATGATTAAATCTAGATCCTTTAACTAGAGTCTCAGATGCAAAAAGGGATGAGCTGAGAATCACTGATTTAGTGTAATCTGCACTTAATAGATGAAGGAAAATGTCCTAGTTGACTTACTCAAAGTCCTAGAGCTAATAAGTTACAATAGCAGGAAAACAAACAGCTCAGACTTCTAGGCCTGGGCTTTATGAAATACATAAGTTTATCAGGAAGTGACGATACATCTTGACCTATGTTCCATGGAGACACAATATAGCTATTCTACCTACATTTTATCTTTCTTGGCTAAACTAGCTAACACAAATCATCCTACAAGAAAATGCTTGAGCCGTGGTTGGTGTGGCTCAGTGGACTGAGTTTGATTCCTGGTCAGGGCACATGCTTGGGCTGCGGGGAAAGATCCCAGGTTGGGGGCGTGTGAGAGGCAACAGATCGATGTGTCTCTCACACAACAATGTTTCTCTCCCTCTCTGTCTCCCTCCCTTCCCCTCCCTCTAAAAATAAATAAATAAAATCTTTCTAGAAAATGCTTGAAATCCAACACTGAGATGAAAAAAATAACATCATTAAAATTTCTAATATATCTTATATGATTACTGAATTTATACTATGATTATTCTTTTACTGAGAAAATATACATGGAATTTTAAATAATCAGTGTTGGTTTAATGATTAATTAAAATTTCCTATGGAGAAATTCAAATTTTTCTCAGCATTCCAAAAACTTAAGACAAAAAGAGTGACCTAAGTATCTATAGAAATATTACAGTTTTCCTCATTTTTCTTCCACTATAAAGGAAGAAAGATAAAAACCTAAATACCTACAGTCTATACTTCTTATTCCCTAAACATATCTACTAAGCACATAGATTATTTTGCCCAGATTGTGAATACACATTAATTTTAAAGACAAGCAAATCAAGCAATCAGAATTTATCAAAAAGCATCAACCATGATAAAAATAGGAATAGCATTTTTTCTCATGGAAAATGCTATAGGAAGAAAAATGATTTATCGATAGGCGATGCACATTAACTATAACTCAGGGTAATGACCAAACAGAAACTTTTACCACCAAAAAATATATTAACTAAGAAAACTGTTACATAAAACCACATCTGATATATATAATAATGTATTTAATATGTTTTCTCTCTTACCTTTTCCATGTACTGTGAGCAGTTTGATTCTTGTAATAAATTTGAAGCTTCTTGTTTATAATACTCTCCTGTTTCAGTCAGAAAGGGGGACTCAAAGATTTCCTGATAAAACTAAATAAATTAATTAAAATCATATTGAAAAAATTAAAACAAGTAATTTAAGAAAAAGGTCTGATTATTCATGCTTTTAAAGGAGGGTTTTTTACCTTTAAGGGGAATTTTTTCTTATACTGTTCAACATGAACAAAGGAGTTAATAACCCCATGGATTACTTTCTGGTTTGGATCTTCTCCACCACGATCACTAAAAGAAGGTGTAACAAAAAAAAAATATTCTTGAGAACACCAATTATCTATGGAAATACACTAAAGTAAGCCAAAATATGACTGCCTATTCTATTGGTCTAATCAAAAGGCATTTTAAATGTCAATGCATGCATGATGATTAAAAATAACTTTTTCATATAACAGCTGAATTAATATTTGATATTTAATGTATATATTAGATATCATGTCCATAAATACAAGCCTTGATTGTAAAATTTAACATATTCTGTTGATATTAAAATACTTTAATATTAGAGTAGATATCAGCCCATCATATTAAATTCAAGACCTTAATATCGATAGTTAAGAATATTTGAATTTCACCCTAGCTGGTGTAGCTCAGGTGGTTAGAGTGTTGTCCCATATACCAAAGGGTAATGGGTTCGATTCCCAGTCAGGGCACATACCCAGGTTGCAGTCTCGATCCCTGGTCAGGGTGAGTATGAGAAGGCAATTAATCAATGTTTCTCTCCCTTCCCCTCTCTCTAAAATCAATAAACATGTCCTTGATGAAGATTAAAAAACACTATTATTAGAAGAGTTGGTCTGAGAAATTCAGCCTTTGAACAATTACAAGTACACATAATTTTTTTGTTGCCTATAGTAACTTGATGGTACTCATCCCTCAGAGCTACACTCGATAGCACCTATCATTGACTGAAATGAATAAGAGCTGTGTTTTCTCTCTAAGAAATCTGTTAGAGCTGCTGAGTTGCTTTCCATTCAGGCACAAAGGTATTTATTTAGAAGTGCTGTGAGATGTTTTAGTATTTCTAAGTTCCTTTACAATTGCAAAGGGATCTAAAATCATCTCAATTGTTAATAATGAATCATGACTACATAATGAAGCTCCCGTAAACATCCCTAGAAGTGTTTGGGACACTTCTAGACTGATGAACATGTCCAAATTCCACAAAGGCAGAAGCTCCTGTGCTCCATAGATCCTTCCAGACCTCATCCTATGTACCTCTTCAACTTGCTGTCCAACTGTATCCTTTATCATATCTTTCATAATAAACTGGTAAAAATGAAAAAACTCATCTCTATTCATTTGACATTTGATAAGTTCCTTCTTAACAACACTACGGTGATGCAGATTTTAATCGTGACTTTTTAAATGTAAGTGGCTCTGGCAAGTTAGTTCAGTTGGTTCAAGTGTCATCCTGATACACCAAAGTTGAAGGTTCAAGCCCTAGTCAGAGCACACACAAGTATCAACCAAGAATGCACAAATAAGTGGAACAACAAATCAATCCCTCTCTCTCCCTCCCTCCTGTCCTTTCTTTTTCTCTAAAATCAATAAACTTCTATCAATTTGAGAAAAGTGAAAAAATTAAAAATGTAGGTGAATATTATTAGCCTTTCTAATTACAGAAATAGGGAAATAAAATAGAAAAATAATTTTTTTTTGCCTAAAGCCACAGTAAAACAGTCTGGCCCTAAGTTAAGAGTTTATCACTATAGTACTATGCTCAGTTTAAACCATTATACAATCAGAGGTTTACCTTCTTACTGGCAATTTTCCAGCAAAAATTAATAATTTTACAAAAAGTATGAGAAAATATATCATTAATATCATTCCCTAATAAACACTTTTTTGGTTTTTGTAATAGGATATAAAGATTTTCTAACATTTAAAAAAGTATTGAGGCCTTTATATATTAGTGTTCCTCCCTCTGCATCCCTCTTATCCTCTTTCATTCTTCCTTTAATTATCTGGGTATTCTGGGAAACATTTTTGTACATGAATTAATATGACTACAGTAATTCTGTCAGTCATAGAATGTTAGATGCAAAGCCTATATTTTGATATTACTAATAAGAACAGTAAGGTGACACAGTGAGCTCATTTCTTCTGCTCACATTCATCAGTTCCCTCTTAAGCCCAATGAGGTCTGGTGAAATAATGACCTAACCTATCTTATCTATTTGGAGCACATCACTTTTTTTTCCTTTTAATTTTGCCTAGGATCAAATGAAAATCAGCTAAGATGGAGAAATACCTGAAAAAGCAAGATCAGGTTACCTAAGATTCTTTTCATGACCAAATCCTATTGTCCCTGTTCATCACCAGGAAAACTTCCACTCCTGCTATTCTTAGCAATCTTAACATTTGATTCTCGTCACAAAAGGGCCAGAGAAGCTGGATTCAGATAAGGTACAGCCTAGAAAAAAACACTGATATTCCTAGTGCAAAAAATGCTATACAAAATCGTTATAAATACACTTCATTTCTATTAGGCTGACAGATAATGAAAATAAACAGTGAAATCATGCTAGGAGAAGCACTGAATAAAATAAGGTAGAACCATACCAAATAGTATATAGCAGTTTAAAAAGAATGAGTTACATCTGTATGTACTTACATAGAAAAGTACCAAGAAAAATAATTGAATTAAAAAGTAGTTAATAAGTATAAATATCATTTATGATTTTCAAAAGTTAGAAAAAAAACTTCACATTAAAAAAGAAAACAGAGGGATCCAAGATGGCAGCAGAGTAGGTGGAAGCTACTCTAACTTCCTCCCAGGACTAAGCTGGAATTATAACTATTATAGAAAAATAATCCTGAAGAACCAACTGAAGACTAGCTGAAGAGAAGCCTTATAACCAAAGATTTACAGAAGATACCTCATCATCACAGCGAGACAGGTAGGAAGTGTGGAGGCATGAGAGCACTGGCTGGGCTCCCATGGGTTGCAGCTGAAGTACTAGAGGGATATTTCAGGGGCAGGGTGAGTTCCCCCTGAGAAGTATGGGGTCTAACCCCCAAGCTGAGATTCCAAGCCTAGAGCACCAGAACCAGGAAAGGAACCCAAATAACATCTGGTTGTGAAAAGCAGTGAGATTTCTGTCTGCCAGGGAGAGATGGTAAGAGATGCAGACAGCCTCTTAAAGGGCCAACACAAAAATTTTGTTTGCAGCCACTTACCCTGGGCTCCAGTAGAGGGAGGGGCAGAGTGTTACATTTACACAATGGAATACTACCCTGATGTGCAAAGAAAGTAATTTTACCCTTTGCAACAGCATGGATGAACCTAGAGAACATTATATTAAGTGAAATAAGCCAGTCAGAGAAAAACAAACACCATATGATTTCACTCATATGTGGAATCTAATGAACAAAATGAACTAACAAGCAAAATAGAGACAGACGCATAGAGAGCAGGTTGTCAGCTCTAGGCAGGGAGTTAGGGTGGAGTTATCAAGCAAAACAAAAAAAGCCTCATGGACATGGACATGGACAACAGTGTGGTGATTCTGGAGGGGAGAGGGGTGGGTGCAGGTAGAAAAGGGTACAAGGAGGATAAATGGTAATGGAAAAATGTCTTTTAAAAGTTACACCTCGATAAAAAAAAGGGGGGGGGAAGGGCAATATTCTGTTTTGCATTTATTTCTGTATGTAGACATAAAAATTCAACAAATAAATTACAAAGATTTTTTAAAAGTCAACCAATGATAACAGGGATTACCTCTGTGAAGAGGAAGACTGAGGAAATGATCTGGAATATTCCAAATTTTTCAAGAATACATTCATGTATCATTCGTGTATTTACATTTTTCTGGAACTTCCTAACATACCAGACAGTAAGAAAACTAACAAGGGTCATAGCAAAAGGACTTCAGCCTAAAAACCAAAATGAGGCAATTTAAATTTTAGTAAAATAGATAATGAATAGAAATGTAGAGTACATATTTAAATCTAAAAGCTCATCATGATATATTGAAAAAAAAGCTAATTCATCACGTAATGAGGATGACAGCAAACCAACTTGTTACCCTGACGAGTAAAGAAAAGTAAATAAACAAACAGTTGTTCTGCCTTTCCTGTATGAACTTGACCATTGGATAACCAAACAGTAGATGAGGGTAAGCATTTCTTCATAAAATTATTCTAGGTGAAAAATAAAAACAAAATGACAGAATTAAAGTGACAGTTTTAAAAACCTCGATAAGCTAAAAAATGTCAGTATTTAGAACAGTGGCTCCTTACATCAAAATGATATAAGGAGACATTATTTTTAAAAATCTATACTTTTTCCAGAGGGAATCAACCTGAATCTGAGTAAGCTTTGCGATAAATACAGAGGACAATGGAACATATTTAAATTGTGCCTCCTGTGTGCCATCAGTAAAATACAGACCATGGGGAAGTTATCAAAAAGTAAATCACAAGGGAAAAAAAGGATGGAGGGGGGAACCTGCTGATTAAAAGATTTAAAAGACATGTAAAGGTTTTTTTAAGATGGACAAGACTAAATCGAGTCTATGAATCCACACAATAGTGATAAAATCATAAGAAACAGAGGAAAGTGATTACCTTAAAAGTAAGGATAGTGGCAACTTTTGGAGAGAGGTCATGGGACTCATGCCAGGGTTTTAGGAGTGGCTGGCATAATTCTATTTCCTGATTTGGGTGGTAGTAACAAGGGTATTCATCTTATAATAAATTCATTAAGCTGCCCAACTGTGTTGTATTCTGTATCTCTATTCTATTTTACACTAAAATGGTTAATTCACACACACACACACACACACACACACACACAAATCCAACAGAAAACTGTTATAATAATGTGATAGAACAAGGAAAAAGAACATGAGATGGATAAATTTACTATATAACAATAAAAATAATTAACCATGAAGATAACAATCCTAATGTTTATTCAATGAACAAGAGGCTCAAATGTGTAAAACAAAAACTAAGAATTCCAAAAAAGAAAATCAATAAATGTATTGATTTAGAGGTAGGAGGTTTAAAAACACATCTCTCAGAAAATGAGAAATACAAAAAAATGAAGACTATTAAGTTAGATTTTATTTTTACCTAAATTATATTTTCCCCAATGAAATCTCTAACATCTTAGTAATTAAGAAATACAAAAACATATGAACATATCAGAGAAAACATAAGTCGACTGAGAATCTATTTTCTGAATACATCTATGAATACTGTATCAAGAGTCTGCGATCAGTCCTGGGAAAGTAAAACTGCATAATCCCCAAAGGTATTAAAAAACTTGTTCCTACTAAAAGTCCTAATAAATATATTGCAGATACGAAAAACAATAGATATGTTCATTGCATCATTAGCAACTGTCAAAAGGCTGAGTTCATAAGAATCGGTTTTTAACACTCTCATTTAGTAACTTGATTTACTAGATGGACAAAATCCTTTTGGCATCAAATGAAAAATAACTGGTACCCATATCACAGAAGTGCGTAAAAATATTCTCTGAGGAACAAATTACTCCACTCTAGTTTTGAAAAACTTGTAATTTTCAATCAATTTGAATTGTATTTTGCTTCATACTCCTAACTGCTCTCTTAAAAAAAAATTCATTACTTGGAGTAGGAAATACTGGCAGTTATTTAACTATTATTTTCTTTGTTATTCTTAAATGGTTTTAAAATTTATTAATGAAGCTCTAACAGCCCTACAATGAGCTAAGTAAATTGTTTCCTTTATTTCCTTTAACTAATATTACCACATAGGAAACAATGTTTTAAAAACATTAGGATTTCTAGTCACTAAAAGAAAGACAGTCTGACCTTTGCAACACTGTCTCACCCTCCACATTATATAATCATACCTTAACCCTGAAAATGAATATGTCACATTACAGCAAAAAGAATAACTTGGCTAAAACTCTTAATTTTTTTCCTCCCTAAGGATTTTGAACCCATTCCAGCCCAATGAAAAACACTCTTGTCTCCCAGAACAAAGAATGAAAAGAAAAATAAAGGCAGAATAATGAAAATGAAAAGAAAGATACAATAGGGAAGGTAAACTACAACTAAGTCGGTTCTTTGCAAAAATCCAACAAACTACATAGATCTCTAAAAAAAGTGATCAAGAAAGGAAAAATGCAAATAAGCCATATTAACAATAAAGACATTATTCTGGGGGGGGGGGAGTTGTTTAAAAAGAAAACAATACATTAACCAAGTAATCAATGTTAACATCATGAGTAAAAACATGTTGATATCCTTTAGTCCTTGCTTTTATATGAGAAGGGCACATCACCTATGGCATTCTTCCAAAAAACCATTATCTCAACTTAATCATGAGAAAACATCAGACAAACCAAAACTGAGAGACATTCTACAAAATACCTGAGCAATATTCTTTTTTAAAAGTGTCAAAGTCACGAAACACAAGGAAAGACTAATAAAGAGGAAGCTCCCTGAAGATTAGTCAAAGGTATAGAGATGCAATACAGGCTGGTTCCATACCAACGTACAGCAGTTAAGAATCAAGAGGGATATCTCAGCCACAAAGGTCCCTCCTAAAGAGCTAGCCTCACACCAGGCTCTCCAGCTCAGAACATCAATGCCAGAAAGAGGAGCACACGGAACATCTGGCTGTGGAAATCCGCGGGGATTCCATCCATCCACAGACTCACTAGCTCACAGGCACTTACCCTGGGCTATGGCAGAGGGAGGATGGGGCGCAGGAGGTGCCAGAGACATAAAAGAAGATTGAATTATGTGGCTTCAGGGCAAAGGTTGGAGAAACAGATGCCATTTCCCTGTGTTGAGTCCTCCTCCCACATGGCCAGTAGGTGGGCACCATCATTCCTGTGTTGAATCTGTATTAACACCACTTGCCCCATCTCAGACCCGCGTCACCAAACTCACCACTTGAGACTTTCAGTGGCTGAGCCCTGTTGCTGAGTGGCCCCAGGCCTAACTGATGACCACTGACCTTTGTCCACAGCATGGCCTCTCCCACATGCCTCCTGGCCCAGAACAGGCTGCTACAAACCATGTATAATTGAGAAGGTTTTACCAGTTAGCAAGCACAGGCGTAATCACAGGCAATGGTTGACCTTGGCATGCACCAGAGGACCCAGAATCAACACATCAGTGGTTAACATCAGACCACAACAGAGCACTACCCAATTAACCCTAAAAGTGACATCCTCAAATGGCAGCCTCTAAAGACACCAGAGCCTGCTGGAACATGTACCGCTCTATGGAGTAAGCCCATACACAGCAGCTCCTAGACTGTGTTCATGACCAGTACTCATAGCCAGTCAGCCTGAGGGTCAGCGCCACCTACTGATGTGTCAACAGCAATCAAGACTCAACTACAACAGGAGGGCACACACAATCCACACAAAGGACACTCCTGGAGCACCTGGCTCAGGTCATCAGGTAGACTGTGCCAACAGGCCCCTCAGGACACCTAATATATAAGGCACCCTGTCAAGAGTGGGATGTAGCAGATATACCTAATACACAGAGACAAACACGGAGAGGCACTCAAAATAAAGGGACAAAGAAATACACCTCAAATGAAGGAACAGGAGAAAACTCCAGAAACAGAACTAAACCAACAAGAGACAAATAACCTAACAGATACAGAGCTCAAAACAGTGGTTATAAAGAATGTTCAAGGAACTTAGCAAGAACTTCAACAAAGAGTATATGTAAGAAAAGACACAGAAACTATAACAAGAAAACAGAAATGAAGAGCACAATTAAAGGAATGAAGAATACACTAGAAGAAATCAACAGCATACTAGATGAAGCAGAGGAATGAATCAGTGATTTGGAAAATGAGGTAGCAGAAAACACCTAATCAGAAGAGCAAAATGATAAAATAACCCAAGACTTCCGACCAAGATGGAGGTGTAGACAGACACGCTGCATCTCCCTCCACAACTAAGAAGTAATACAACTACCTCAAAACTAGAGACAACCAGAAGTTCCAGAAAATCGAGCTGCATGGAAGACCAACAAACAAATATATAAAGAAGAAATACTCATCCAGACAGATAGGAGGGGTGGAGTCGGAGTGGAAAAGGCACGGTGTGATGGCAGCAGCAGCAGGGGCAGTGGCAAGCCAGTGGAAAGTGGGGTCACACATTTTAAAAAG
Source organism: Furipterus horrens (assembly GCF_987537825.1). Taxonomy (NCBI): domain Eukaryota; kingdom Metazoa; phylum Chordata; class Mammalia; order Chiroptera; family Furipteridae; genus Furipterus; species Furipterus horrens. The sequence continues at coordinate 98,528,895 of NW_028327172.1, forward strand.
TAGAGAGAGACACGTGGGGAACACGCCCAGCACCAGACCAGACCGCACAGCTCACGGTTGCAGTGCTGGGGAAAATAGAGCCTCATTGCTTCTGACTATGCATACCAGTGGGGGTTGGGGTGGAGGAAAAAACTGCCGGTCTTTTAGTAGAGTCCATTTGTTTAAAGGGTCCCTACAGTCCTAGAATATCCACAGACTCACCAACTCTGGGAACAATGGTCAGGGAAACAGCTAAAGAGGCTCCAGGCCCATACGGAAGTGGGAGAAGTGCCTGGAAAGGGGGCGAGTGCTAAGCAAGTGACATTGTTCCCCCTCAGACCCCTCCCCCACACGCAGCGCCAAAACATGGTGAAACGAGTTTCCCGAAACTGATGAATACCTAAGGCGCTGCCCCTTACAATGTAATAGGTGCGACAGCTCTACCTAAGACACAGAGGCAAACAAAAACAAGAGCCTGTCAAGATGAGGAGACAGAGAGATATGGGCCAAAAGGAGGAATGGATCAAGGTTCCAGTGGGAGAACTAAGCGACGAGGAGATAGCCAACCTAACAGATGAGGAGATAGTCAACCTAAAAGATGAGGAGATAGTGAACCTAACAGATGTAGAGTTCAAAACACTGGGGATAAAGATGGTCACAGGCTTGACAGATATATTATACTTAAGTACGGCAATCGCATAAGGGAAGAAGTGAAGGCTACACTAAATGAAACGAAGAAAAATCCACACAAAACCAATGGTAAAGGGAAGAAAACCAGGGTTCAAATCAATGATGTGGAACATAAGGAAGAAAAAAATAATCAACCAGTACAGAATGAGGAAACAAGAATTGAAAAAAATGAGCAGAGGCTTAGGAACCTTTGGGATATCTTTAACCATACTAATATCCAAATCATAGGGGTGCCAGAAAGAGAAGAAGAAGAGTAAGAAATTGAAAGCTTATATGAAAAAATAATGAAGGAAAACTTCCCAAATTTGGTGAAAGAAGTAGACATACAAGTCCAGAAAGCAGAGTTTCCCCCACAAGCTAGACCCAAGGGGGACCACACGAAGACACATCATCATTAAAATGCCAAAGGTTCAAGTAAAAGAGAGAATGTTAAAAGCAGCAAAAGAAAAGCAGAGTGTTACCTACAAAGGGGTGACTATAAGACTCTCAACTGATTTCTCAGAAGAAACTTTGCAGGCAAGAAGGGACTGGCAAGCAGTATTCTATGTGATGAAAAGCAAGGACCTACAACCAAGATTACTCTGTCCAGCAAAGCTATCGTTTAGAACAGAAGGGCAGATAAAGTGCTTCCCAGACAAGGTAAAGCTAAAGACGGTCATCATCACCAAGCCATTATTATATGAAATGTCAAAGGGACTTACTTAAGAAAAATTCAAAATTATGAACATTAAAATGACAACAAACTCACAACTATCAACAACTGAATCTAAAAAATAAAAACAAAATCAAACTAAGCAAACCAGAATAGGAACAGAAAAGAGGTATGGGGATTATTTCGAGGGTAATCAGTTGGGAAGGGGAGAGGGAGAAATGGGGAAAAGATGTAGGGATCAAGAAGCATAACTGGTTGGTACAAAATAGACAGGGGGAAGTTAAGAATAATATAGGAAAGGGTGAAGCCAAAGAACTTATATGCACAACCCACGGACATGAACTAAGCAGGGGTGGGATTGCTGGAGGGAAGGGGATACTGGGTGGAGGAGAGCAAAGGGGAAAAAAATTGGGACTACTGTAACAACATAATCAATAAAATATACTAAAAAAAAGAAAAGTATAATCCCAAAATATGAGGATTAAGGGACTTCTGAGACAACATCAAGTATAAAACATTCACATCATAGGGATACCAGAAAATGATGAGAGAAAGCAAGGAACTGAAAAATACTGGAGACTTCCGGTCAAGATGGAGGCATAGGTTAACATGGCTTGCCTCCTCGCACAACCACATCAAAATTACAACTAAAACATAGAACCACCACCACTCAGAACCATCACAAATTGAGTTGAATGGAAGTCTGGCAACTACAGAATTAAAGAAAACACATTCATCTGTAGGGAACCACTCCTTGTGGTTTCAGGAATTGTAGCCCAATCCGTGAGCCACCTCCTGTCCGCGGAGGCCTTTAAGGCTCAGTGGAAAACCAAAAGGCTGTGAGGCAAAAAGGACTGGAGGCCACTCAGAGAGTTCCCATGGGAAATGGATTTAAAGAATGCATATTATACTTTAGAGCTTGCTCTGCTTTTCTTATCTTTTAGTTAACTATAAACAGTGTGTAGCTAAAAATGTATGAAGCCTTGCACCTGATGTCAGCATGGTGTCAGTATGTTTAGCAGACCCTGACACAGACTGGTCACTGTGTTCTTTACATTGATATCTATAATAAGTAACTGTCAACTGTAACCCAAGCATCTGAAAGCTTATTGATGATTCATAAGTCTTGACTGGTAGGAAGAGCAGAGATGTAGAATGTGACGGTTCTACATCCACATGTGTAGATAAAAATTTGGGAGATATCTCAGGAGTAAGGAGTTCCAGCCCCACATCAGGCTCCCTAATCCAGGGTTCCAGTGCCAGGAAGATAAGTCCCATAACTTTAGCCTGCAAAAACCTGTGGAGACTGATGGCGGAAGAAACTTTTGGAGTCCCAAGCAGTTCCCCTTAAAAAATCCACACACTGACTTACTCAGACTTACTTCGTCTGAACTCCAGCAGCAGGAGAGTAGCTTGAATGGCACCAATGGCACAGAGGAAGGAATTCAAGTGTCTGCTACCAGGGTGAGAGCTGGGGAACAGCTTACTCCCAGACAGAAAGGCGGCAGAAGTCATTATTCTTTTGCTGAATCCTCCCACCATAGAATCATAGAGCCAGGAGGCAGGTGCCATATCTGAGACTCCATCAACCTGGCTAACACTTTCTGCCTGGCTCTGGAGATCCTCTGAGACTCCATCCCACCCAACTTACAGGCTCACCAAAACTGTTAACTATCACTTGTCCAAACAAAGTAAGCAAACATTAAAAACAGAGACAGAATCAAGGATATGGAGAGCATTTTGATTTTTGCCAGATGGGAGGGGGTGTGGGGAAATGGGTGAAGAGATGAAGGGATTAAGAAGTACAATTAGGTAGTTACAGAGTAGCCACGGGATGTAAAGTACAGTACAGGAAATGCAGTTGTTAAAGAACTTATATGCATGACCCATGGACATGAACAATGGTGTGAGGACTGCCTAAGGGAGTTAAGGTATGCTGGGGGAAGGGGGGGGCAAAGGGGAAGAAATTGGGACAATTTTAATAGCATAGTCAATAAAATATAATTTAAAAATATATATTGTAATAAATAATGATCAGAAACTTCCCTAACCTGGTAAAGGAAATGACATACAAGTCCAGGAAGTGCAGAAAATCCCAAACAAGATAAACCCAAAGAGGCCCACACCAAAGCATATCATAATTAAAACAGCAGAAATTAAAGACAAAGAGAGAATCTTAAAAGCAGAAAGAGAAAAGCAGTTAATTACCTACAAGGGAGCTCTCATAAGACTGTCAGCTTATTTCTCAACAGAAAGTTTTCAGGTCAGAAGGATCTGGTACAAACTATTCAAAGTGATGAAGGTAAGGACCTACACCAAGACTACTCCACCTAACAAGAATGTTATTTAAAATGAAAGGAGACACAAAAAAACTTCCAACACCAAAAACAAATAAACCTACTGAAGTACTACCAGTATTACAAAAAGTATTAAAGAGACTTCTCTAAGGAGAAGGGGAAAAAACATAACTAGGAATAATAAATGGCAACAACTATGTACCTATTAATAATCACTTTAAATGTAAATAGATTAAATGCTCCAATCAAAAGACATAGGGTGCCTGAATGAATAAGAAAATAAGATGCTTACACATGCTATCTACAAGAGATTCACTTCAGATCTAAAGGCATACACAGACTGAAAGAAAAGGGATGGAAGCAGATCAATCTGATGAAAGAATAACCCTTGTAAATATTTATGTGCCCATAATGGGTGCAGCTAAATTTAAAGCAAACAATTGACAGACATAAAGAGAGAGACTGATAGTAATACAGTCATAGCAGAGCACTTTAAAACCCCATTGTTATTAATGGATAGATCTAGACAGAAAATCATAAAGAAAAGAGTGACCTTAAATGACATATTGGACTAGATGGATTTATTTGATATTTTTAGAGTATTTCACCCCAATGCAGAATGATACGAGGTCTGTCCAGGAGCTATCCAGCCATGTAATAAAAAAAAAATTAGAGACTCTGAAGAAGATACAAGATATAAGAAACATTGTACATACAACAATGATGCCTCAGTCCCCTTCAATGTAGGCACCTTGTAACTTCATACAGTTCTCCCAGTCACCATCAGCAGCCCCATATTTTCCTGAATCTCATCAATGGTATAAACTCTCTTCCCTTTCAATCTGGACTGTAGTGGGGCTGAGTCACCTGGATGATTTGATGTTTTGCCAAAAAACTCTGCATAGGATGTGATGCATGAGTGGACACACTGTCATGATGAGGCTGCCAATCACCAGTAGCCCCTAGCTGCAGCCTTCTGAATCATCCTAATGGTTTCCGCAGAGGAATGTTCAAGCTTAATGCAAAACGTGATGCAGGTTCATTGCTCTAATTGCTCAGTCATTTTGAATGCTATAGCCACACAGTACACATACTCACTCAACAGTGTCTACTGCCCCCACTGACCAGTACAGTGAAGTCGTCATTGGTCATTGTTCATGTATGTTCATTCCAGTCCGCTCTCCTTTGCTGCCATGTTACATCAATGTCACACAAATCATTTCCCATATATTAACAATGACTGGACTTTTTCCAGACAGACCTAGTAAACATTCTTTTCAAGTGCACATGGAAGCAGATAAGATATGGAAGCAACCTAAGTGCCCATTAATGAATAATTAGATAAAGAAGTTGTGGTACAAATACTAATGGAATATTACTTGGCCACCAAAAAAGAAGGAAATCTTACCATTTGAAACAACATGAATGGATCTAGAAGGTATTATGCTAAGTGAAGTAAGTCAGAGAGAGACAAATACCATATGATTTCACTTATATGTGGAATCTAAAGAACAAGATAAATAAACAAAGAAGAAACACAGATGCAAAGAACAGACTGATGGTTACCAGAAGGAAGGGGGTTTGAGGGCTGGGGTGAAAAAGAGGAAGGGATTAAAACTTACACACTTGTAGTTACAAAATAGCCAAAGGGATATAAAGTACTGTTAAAGGAAAATAGTCAATAATATTGCAATAACTATGCATGGTGCCAACTAGGTACTGGACTTATCACTTCATAAATGATATTAAATGTTTAATCACTGTGATATATACCTGAAACTAATATAAAAACATATTGAATGTCAACTGTAATGTTAAAAACATTTTAAAGAAAAAAATAAATTCTCACAAGAGAGGAGGCGACAAGAGAGACATGACAGCTAACTACAAAGTAGTGACTTAGATGGAATCCAGGGGCAGAATAAGAACATTAGTGAAAAAACTGGGAAAATTGAAAAAAGGAATGCCTATCATCTCACTGATAGTATTACACCAATGTACACAAACATACCATGGGTTGTAAGATGGTGGAGGTAGGGAAGCAGGATGAAGAGGAACAGGAACTCCCTGAACTAGGTTTGCATCCCCTCTGTAAATCTAAAGTTATTTCAAATGAAAAGTTTTTTGAGGAGAATATGGTCAACAGTGACTTTTCAACAATTTTAAACAGATAATTCACAACTGATTTAAGAAGAAATATTAAATTTAACTAAACTGTAGAAAAAACTGCAGCAGTGTTAAAAATATTATTTTCAAAGTTTTTTCTTACAAAGAAACCCTAGCTCCAGATGCTTTTGCAGTTTTATTGAACACTCAAAAAAATTGATTATTCAAATTTCATACAAACTTATTTATTAAAAAGAACAGAGGGAATACCCCCTAATTCAGCCTATGAGGATAAACCTGATGCCAAACCCAAAGATACAAAATTATAAATAAAATACCTGCAAATCAAATGTAACATGTGAAAATTATAATAAACAAAAGCCAACCTGGCTTTTATCCCAGTTAAGCAAAGCTAATTTAATATCAGAATATCTATAAATGTAATTCACATTAACTGATTAAGGAAAAAAACATATAATCACTCAGCAGATATATGAAAGTCATTTTTCAAAATTCAACAGCAATTTCAATTAATTTCACTATTCTGATAAAGAGTAGCCATTAAAAAACTAGAAAAATCACCTTAAATAGATAAGTATTACACATGTAAACTTTAAAATCAGAAATGAGACAAAGATGCTCATTCTCCATCACTTCTCTTCAACATTGATTTGGGGGGATGGAAGAAAAGGAGATGTGTGTGCAGGCATGCACACACACAGATTATCATAGCTTACACAGAAAACACAGAACTATGCAAAAATTCTTAGAAATTATAGAATTTAACAAGGTGGCTGAATAAAAGATTTTATACAAGTCAGTTGTATTTCTACAAATTAACAGAAAACAAACAACAAGTAATTATAACAGAACAAACTTTTGTAATGATATCAAAGAATACCAAGTACCCCGAAATAAATCTCACAAAAAGCCTTCAGGACTTTTACACATAAAGTTATAAAAACTTACTAGGAGCTATTAAAAGAGAGGAAGAGTTAATACAGTGAGATGTACTGGGACCCAGGATGAATGTAGGTAAGTGAACAGTAAATAAGGTGATAAGAAATCAAATTTGTAGTAAATACCCTCAGCTAGATCTGAAAAGATTTTATTCTGTAAATCTGGTGAAGCTCTTTCCACAAAGAAGTTCTATGTACAATAACAAAATATTTCCTTGTTAGTAGCAATGGCATGAAATATAACTTGAGCAAACTATTTTTAAGAAGACATAATATATGGGTAAGACCACAGACTTACAGACCAAAATGACCTTCTAATTCTCATTCTACCATGTACTAGTTATGTGACATGAGTAGTTGATTACACTCTTAAGCCTCATTTTCCCCACTTGTGAGCTGCACCTATGATAAAATTCACCATCATATGCTACTACAGAGATCAGACAATATTTCAAATGGGGAGTATCTACCACAGTCACTCACCCATGTAATGCAAGTTATGGTATCTAGCCATGTTAGTTCAAATGAAAATGAATAAGTATAGGTTAAAGCAATGCAGTGAAAAGACCCAAATTGAAAGTGTAAAGGCACAGAGTCTCTTTCCTTAGCTATATCAATATATCATTTATCCTCGCTGAAGTTCAATTTACTTATAAATAAAATTTGCTCTGCCTCCTTAAGATCAAATAAAGAAATATGTGTAAAAAACACTAGAATACTCAAATCATTATAAAACTAAAATGTATTCATCCTTAAGCTAAAATATTAGAGCTAGGAGTGGAAGAAATGTTCTGTGGATTAAAAAGATATGCATAATGGATTTAGAGGTAGAAAAACCCAGATTTGAATCCTTGTAATTAAGAAAATGGGGAATGAAGGCAAATCACCCTTGTTTAGAGCACCACCTCTCACATCTTCATTTGTAAAATAATAGCAACCTTCTAGGGTTGTGAGGATTAAATGAAATAATGCATGTAAAGCTCTTAGAATGATACTTAGAACATAGTTCCCAGATATAATTTTATTATTATTATTAAGCCTTAAATTTCCTTAACTATAAAATGTGGGACAATGCCTATCTAACAGAGTAGACATGGAAAATAAATATGAGTAAACCATGTCAAATAATATTTTAATGGAACCTGATTATAACAATAAGACTAAGACAAATTAAATTAGCCTCACATATCTGACCATGTATCTCTATGTCTTTTCCAGAATTAATGTATTATAGTTTTATTATTTTTCTTAGAGATTTTTTAAAATTTTTCATCAAATTCATTTTTTTAAAGATTTTTTAAATTTATTTTTAGAGAGGGGGGAAGGTAGGGAAAGAAGCATCAGTGTATGGTTTCTTCTTGTGCACCCCCAACTGGGGACTTGGCCTGCAACCCAGGCATGTGCCCTGACTGGGAATCAAACTGGTGACCTTTTGGTTCATAGGTCAGCACTCAATCCACTGAGCAACACCAGCCAGGGCATCAAATTCATTTTTAATAAGCTAACAATGACACTCAAGAAAAATTTACTAGATTGGAACACGATTACATTAAAAGACCTTTCAAAAGAGTGCATTTAGAAAGTTAATTATTTTCATTATACTTTTAACATAAAATAGCTGAATTCCAAGTAAAAAAAAATAGTATTTCTTAGCAAAAGAAATTATATTAGAACCTACAAATCTTGTTGGGAGTGTTCTTTTTAGTCATAGCTTAGCAGTGAAAAAAGAAAGCAAAAAAGTTGTTCCACCTCACCGCTCCACTACTGCCTTTTCTCTCAATCAGTCCATCATTGGAAACAATGTAATCACTAAAAGGGTAAGTAACAATTTTTTTAAACCAATTACTTTAAAATAGTCTTTTAAATCTCTTTTGTGGCTTGGTTTTGGGTTTTTTTTTTTTAACCCCTTATTTCCTACTAAAAGTTCCTTACATAGAAAACTCCACAATTGGGTCTTCTTAAAGAAAGCAGATTCACTAGAGAACAAAATAAACAAACAAAAGAAAAAAAACTCATAGATACAGAGAACAGACTGTGGCTGCTAGAGGGGAAGGGGGTTGAGGGATCAGTGAAAAAGGTGAAGGGATTAAGAAGTAAGTACACATTGGTAGTTACAAAATAGTCATGGGGACGTAAAAGTACAGCACATAACATATAGTCAATAATACTGTAACAACTATGCATGGTGCCAGGAGGGTACTGAAAATATCAGGAACACTTTGTAAAGTATATGACTGTCTAACCAATATGCTGTGTACCTGAAACTAATACAAAATAATATAGAATATAAACTGTAATTGGATAATAAAATAAAAATTAAAAAATTTTTAAAATAAAGGAGAAAAAAAGAAAGCAGATTCAGGTGCAGTGGTCATTATTACACTGCAATTCACTGGTCTAAGTAATCCCTATAACATCAGTTTCAGTAACCTGGAATTTATTATATACACATCTGCATAACTGACTTTTAGTGCTTTTGATTCTCCAAAGCAAAGTTCTTTTGATTTTCCAAAGATTAGTAAGATTCTTTTAAGCCAGAGCTGATCCACGAATATTCTATTCTGGACTCCATAGGAAAATGTGCTTTGTTTCAAACTCTATTCACACAGCAGTTAGGTAAAGAGTCAACCACTCTGGGCCAAGAGTAGAGTGGGAAGCTATTTTCCCATAAATTTACCTGACAATAGGCAAGTCATTGGTTAACAGTGGGAAGAAATAAGTAACTAACTAGAATAATCTGCTTTCTTGAATAAGTTTACCCTCATCAGGATTTAAACTGAGAGAATATGTTCAAAGAACTCAAGCCCCTGGCCAGATAGGTCAAGGTTGCAGTTTTGATCCCCAGTCAGGGCACATACAAGAAGCAACCAAAGAATGCATAAATAAGTGGAACAACAAAATCACTGTTTCTCTCTCTCTCTCCACCCCTTCCTCTCTCTAAAATCTTTCATTTTTTTCAAAAGACTCACATTTTAAAAAAAGAACTCAGCACTGCCTTGGAAGGTCCAACAAGTTTCAGGACTGAAAAACGATAAGTCACTTCCTTTAGGGACTTATTTATTTACTACGTATGTTTAAGCTATAAATAAAAACCAAAGACCTGCCCAAAAAATTAAAATAACGCCTATGTCTAGTCAACAGCCAAGCAACTGTACACTATTTTAAACCATACCAAATAGCAAATTAGAACTGACTCAAGAAAACAAATGTCAGAACTCACTTTTTGATTTCTCGAAGCAACATTCGGATAAGGATGATCTGAAGAGGTTCAACCATCAATTTCCTCCACATATCCAATGCTAGCTGCCCGGAAAAATAAAAACCATCAAGGATGAGTTACCTTTTTTTTTTTTTAAACATTTAAGACTTTTAAAAAAATATCCACCAAAAAAAGTATTTATAACTAATATTTGAAAATTCATATAAAAATTGAATGTAAGAAAAATTAATATCTAACTTTAAATGACATCATATCAGACTTGTACAAAGAACAAAATTAAGGTTTTTTGATTAGTTGAAAATTTTACCAAAATAATTTATTTTTATAAAACCTTATTTGATTATCAAATGCTCAGTATTAATGCCAAGATTGTAACAAAGGAATTATATTAAATAAAATAATGTAATTTGGCTGTTAGCTAACTTTTTAAATTATAAAGCCTCTCATATAAACATAAAAAAAAAGTCAGTTTAAAGAATAATGAAATAAAACACCCCTGGATTCGCCAACCAGTTTATGAAATACAACTTCACCATTACTATTGCCTATCAGAGGTTTTCACTATCCTGAACTTTATGTTAAATCATTCCTTTCCTTATTATTCTACCAAATGTGCCAGTGTCCCCATATAATATTTTTGAAATCAACCATTTCTGACCTTGATAACAAAATCATATTGTATACTCTGCTATGTATGATTTTTTAAATTTTAACTGTTACTGAACTCAATCTAAATAGAAATATACAGCTATATATAGTTCAATCACTGACATTGCTATATAGTATCCTATTGCATAAATGCAGCATAACTTACTTTTCCTCTTTACTGCTGATGACATGTTTGTGATTCCAAGTTTTTTGCTACTGAGAAAAAAATGCTGCTATTCTTGTATATCTCTTCTGGTGAACATAAGCAAGAAATTCCAAGATAAACACCTATGAGTGGAGATGATGCGCTATAGGATTCGGAACACATGCAGCTTTACTAAGTAAAGCCAAATGGTTTTCCAATTTACACTGACATTAGCAATGAATAAGAGTTCCTTGAAACAAATGTGACTGCCAGGTTTTAGTCACACTTTGCCACTCTGTTGGATGTAAAATGGCATCTTTTTGTAATTTTAACTGGCATTTTATGAAATGAAATTGGGTGTCTTTTTATGTTTACTATGTATCTCAGTTTTTTCCTGTGAAATTCATTTCTTTTGCCCATTATTCCATTAATGATTGTCTCATTCTTAATGAAACCTAGGATTCTTTATACATTGTAGAAATTAATCCCTTGACAGTTCTACATATTGCAGTTGTCACAGTTTGTGGACTTTTTTTTTTTTTATAGTAGGTTTTTAGTAAAAATATATTGTAATGTATTCAAGTTTAATAATTTTTTCCTTTACCATTTGTATTTTTTGTGACCTTTAAGAACTCCTTCCCTACCCTAAGGTCATAAGATATGGTCATAAGAACTTAAGGTCTTCTATTATTGTTTTCCAAGAGTTTAAAGTTTTCCTTTGACATTTAAACCTTTAAACTCCAATATATTTTTTTCCATACAAAGTACAAATTATTCCAGCATCAACAACTGATTGCTCTGTTTCTAACTGAAGTGCATCCATAGAGGTGTAAGTCTGTCTTTAGCCTCTCTATTCTGTTTCCCTGGAGTATCTCTATTCTGATCCATGGGTAACTCCATTTCAAAAAAGCAAAAGCATGTCTTCTTACAAGAAACAACCTCCAAGTTTTGCCTTTCTTTTTTTTCTCTCTCTTTCTTTATAAATAGCATGGACAGGGAAAAAAGAAGGTAATACATAAGAAAATGAGATTTTTTATAGCTATCATAGGAGGGCAGACTGGTAAAGCCTTTTGAAAGGCAAGATGTAGAAAAAGCTTTAACCCAGAAAATCATCTTCCAGGTATCCACTCTATGAAAGTTTCTGCCTATGTATATAAAGATATATATATATTCTCACACACATATACACACACACACACAATCATATAAATATAAATGTAATTTCATGAATGTAACATTTTTGTCTCCTTTGTTCACTACTGTATTCCTAACATATAGAACAGTGCCTGGCACACAGAGGGGTTCAAAAATATTTAATAAATAAACAACACTGTTCACTGTAGTATTATTTATAATAACAAAGAAACTGAAAAGAGGAATAGTATAACTAATAAATTATGATTATATCCCTGATGTAGAATATTAAGCTCTCACAAAAAAGTAAACTTATGCAAAAAGAACTCCTAAACATGTTAACAAAAAAGGTATAAAATACAAGTTGGAGAACTTTAAATATGGTATAACACCATTGTTTAAAAATAAAATAAAAACTACTATGCATGTATAGATGAGTATATGCAGATGAATGCATAAAATTCAGAAAAGATATAAACCAAATTGCTTATAGTGATTTCCTCTGGGAAAAGGAGCAGACTTGATGGTGCTGGTAATAAGGAACAACATTAAGTAAAATATTCACTTATAAACCTAATAAATAAAATCACTACTGTCCAGATTTTGGTATCCTCACTGATGTACTTCACAATATCCTTTTTCCCTTACAGTTTTATTCCTATTAAATATATAATGTTATGCCCAATTGCTTTATGAACCATTTTTCCCTTTGTTAAAAATTCCTATGAACTATTTATTACCACTAATTTATTCACTTGCCTACCTTTATAACAAAATCATACTGGATATATTCTTGTATGTATGATTTTTTATTGTTGGCTATCAGAAATTTCGATTACTTACCCATTAGTCATCCATATTAGCAATGATTGCAAGGAATATTTTCAAACACATTTTCCACGCATACTTATTATTTTCACAGAATAAATTACTAGACCTGGAATTACCTGGTCAATCAATAAGTATTAAACATTTTAAGGTCTACTGAAAGACATGACAAATTTCTTTCTAAAAAGATCATTCTAATTTAAATCTCTACTAATGCTGCATCTTACTTTTTCCTTCATTGACAATCATCACAATTTAAAATTAATTCTTTACATATTTGGCATCTGCTTTCCTGTGAGGATAGGACCCTTCTATCTATTCACCAGTGAATCTACAATGTCTGGCTGCTCAACAAATATGTATTACATGGATAAGCAAACATTATAACAATGTATTTCTTTCACAATCAATATATGCATTATGTAATTCTACACATTTAAATTTGCACTGTACCTCAAGAATCTGAGTGAATTAAACAGCACACCTCATTGTTTTGCTCTGAATTTAATTATTTTTAAGTTAAAATAAATTTGTTATAACCATAAATTTGTATTTATTATCTTTTAGGCTCTCTTTTAAGTCCATGTCCTTTGCACTTTTTAACTACAAGAGTCTCAACATTTTCCAAATACTTTTCATGAGCTTTGTCACATAGTAGATATAATAACGTAGTATTAATTTACTTATTAAAATGATACTCATCATATCTTTTCTGCTTTTCTTGTCTATTCGAAGATTCTTAGGAAATCATTACAGTATTTTACTTACTTAACATTTAGGATGTTTTAAATTTTGACAATTTTGAGACAGTCAACTCAGTTAAAAAAAAAGAGACAGTGAATCAAATTACCTAAATCAAAAAAACATTCTTATATTTGCCAGTAATTTAAAGGATTTCCTACCTCTCCTATTTCCATAAGTGGTTCATTCATATCTACACCACCATAGCCATACTGAAGATCAGCTTCTGTCAATTTATTTTTTTTAATAAACTGGGTGTTTAGATACCTGAAAAAGAAATGTAATAACATTTGACAGTATGTCAAAATCAACAGGAAAACAAATAACTTGCAACTCTAGAACAATAATTTTAGGGTTATAAATAAACTACAGACCAGTTCAGTAGTATATCCAAAAGAAATTAAGTAAAAATTTAAAATATAAAAATTATCAGCCCAACTTTCTGTGCAAGGTCCTAAGAAACAAAGAATAAAACCTATAGCCCTGGCTGGAGGGCTGAGCGCCAGCCTGCAAAGCGAAACATAAAGGTCCCCAGCTCGATTCCCCATCAGGACACATGCCTGGGTTGTGGGTCAGGTCCCCGGTTGGGGGCGTGCAAGGAGGGACCCATTGATGTTCCTCTCTCAAATGGATGTTTCTCCTTCGCCCTCTCTTCAACCCTCTCTAAAAAATAGATTCCGGCCAAGGTGCAGGTGTAGACAGACTTGCTGCATCTCCCTCCACAACTAAGAAGGACTACAACTACTTCAAAACTAGAGACAACCAGAAGTTTCAGAAAATCAAGCTGCATGGAAGTCCAACAAAGATATAAAAAAGAAACACTCATCCAGACAGGTAGGAGGGGCGGAGCCAGGGCGGAGCGGACACAGTGTGGGGGCAGCAGCAGCAGTGGCTGTGGCCAGAGGGCGGAAAGCACAGTCACACATTTTTAAAAAGTAGGGGACTTTTGGCCAAGATGGAGGTGTATGTAGACACACTGTATCTTCCTCACAACTAAGAAGGAATTTACAACCACTTCGAAACTAAAAAACCCCAGAAGATCCAGAAAATCGAACTACCTGGAAGTTCAACAAACAAAGAAATAAATATTCAGCCAGACAGGTAGGAGGAGCGGCGCTGCAGCTGCAAGGGTGGCGCTTGGTGGCAGCAACTGGCAACAGGGGCAGCATCATAGGGACTGTAACCACCACAAAAAGCACAGTCATACATTTTAAACCAGGGAAGCAATCCCAGCCCAGGACCAGAGGAATCCCAGCGCCAGACCAGACCAAGCAGCTCATGGTTCCAGTGCCAAGGAATATAGAGCCTCATGGCTTGACTGTGAAAACCAGTGGGGGTTGAGGCAGAGGAAGAAACTGCCAGTCTCTCAGCAGAGGCTGTTTCTTTAGAGGGCCCCCACAGTCCTAGAACTTACGCAAACCCTCCCACTCTGGGAACCACAACCAAGTCAACAGCTAGAGAGGCACCAGTCCCATACAGGAAGTAGGAGAAGTACCTGGAAAGGGGGCAAGTGCTGAGCAAGTGGCATGGTTCCCTCTCAGACCTCTCCCTTACATACAGCACCACAAGGTGGTGAAACAGGTCTCCCTGCATTGAGGAATACCTAAGGCTCCATCCCTTACAAAGTAAGAGGTGCAATGGCTCTACCTAAGACACAGAGGCAAACATAGGAGGCTGTTAAGTTGAGAACACAGAGAAGTATGGCCCAAAAGAGAGAACAGATCAAGATTCCAGTGGGAGAACTAAGTGATGAGGAGACAGCCAACTTAACAGACGCAGAGTTCAAAACACTGATGATAAAGATGCTCACAGGCTTGACAAATATGCTTAAGTACAGCAAACGCATAAGGGAAGAAGTGAAGGCTATGTGAAATGAAACGAAGGAAAACCCACACGAAACCAATGGTGAAGGGAAGGAAACTGGGATTCAAATCAATGATTTGGAACATAAGGAAGAAGTAAATAGTCAACCAGTATAGAATGAAGAAACAAGAATTGAAAAAAATAAGGAGAGGCTTAGGAACCTCTGGGACAACTTTAAACATACGAACACCCGAATCACAGAGGTGCCAGAAGAAGAAGAGGAAGACCAAGAAACTGAAAGCTTAAGTGAAAACATAATGAAGGAAAACTTCCCAAATTTGGCAAAAAAAAATAGATATACAAGTCTAGGAAGCACAGAGTCCCAAACAATCTAGACTCAAGGAGGACCACACCAAGACACATGATAATTAAAATGCCAAAGCTTAAAGATAAAGGGAGAATCTTAAAAGCAGCAAGAGAAAAGAAGTGTTACCTACAAAGGGTTGCCTATAAGACTCTCGCTGATTTCTCAAAAGAAGTTTTGCAGGCAAGAAGAGACTGGCAAGAAGTATTCAATGTGATGAAAACCAAGGACCTACAACCAAAAATACTCTATCCAGCAAAACTATCATTTAGAATGAAAGGGCAGATGAAGTGCTTCCCAGACAAGGTAAAGCTAAAGGAGTTCATCAGCATCAAGCCCTTATTATACGCAATGTTAACACATTGTTGACTGGCAATTTTATACAAAAGCTATCCCAAACTGTTAATGAGCAAAAGAAGGTTCTTTCACATAGTACCTTGGTGTAAAACACAACAATTAATGTTAAGGAAAACAGGTCTTTATTTACAATATTCCACCCTATTCCAATCTGGGGGTGGAAGGCAGTGAGTACTCCTGCTCAGAGCCCTGTTCTCCCACAGGCCCCAGCAATTCCCTTGCTCCCCAAAAGGCTATAAGCCAAAAACATGCCCAGAAGTTCCCTGTTTCTAATCTGTCAGCTCTCTCCTTCAGGATCTGGGATATGATGTCATCAGCCTCCATGAAATAGTCCAGGAAAACTCATGCCGTGTTGCACTGGATCATGGTGAAGTCCATAAAGGCACAAGTCCTAAGAGAGTTCTCTCCACTTATCCCAAGTTTCAAAAGTTCAGAAGTTCAAAAGTCCAGGCTTTGGAGTCCACAGTCATCGGCATGATTAAGGCAGCAGCATGTTGGCTTTCTTACTAGCACAGGCCTCATGGCCAGACCATTCCTATGAACTGCATAGCTGCTCCTTTCCCTTTCAAAACCACATGGTTCTACCCCTGCAAATGGTTGCCACCCTATTTTTAAACCCCTGACTGTGGCCTGTGAGGTAGTGGGTGTAGTAATAGTTCTGATCATTAGAAGAACCTCTCACAGGCCCCATAAACTTTTTGTCACCATTCTATGGTCAAAGTCCCTCCCATCTCCTTGGTGCCTTGGAGGGACCAAAGCCATTTGCATAACTGAGACACTAGCTACCTGCCACAGATATGCAGGGACATCTCTTAGGAAAAACGGCTGTGTTTCACTGAGTCCCATCCCCAACTCCCCAAACCACAGGCTCTGGGGAATTTTGGGGACCCTGCTTCATAACAATATCACGGGTTATTTTTTCATAATTGAATATGAAAATGAAACAATCTAAATAAACTTCAGTACACTTTATTCATATATAATGTACTGAAATGAAACTTTGTACATATCTTCTATATAACTTTTAATAACTTTCTTTGGTATGATTACTGGTCTGTTGACTAGTAATCTCTCCAATGTGATTTTTTTGTTTATCTTATCAATATCAATAAACTGAGAAACTTCTTCATATTACTAGTAGTAATTCCTGTCCATGGTCAAGTTTTAGCAGACATTTTATAGTTTTTCCATTTGGCAGTGGTATAAATTGGTTTGAGAAGCAATTAAATTAAAAAATTATCAAAAAGTAAATCCTTCGTTTCACTGATATTCCGTGGATCACTATGTTCAATAATTACACCAGAAATATTTGTATAATCCTCCAAGGTTGATGTAATGTCATCTTCTGTCCACTTTTCTTCAAAATCACTTTCACTATCAGATTCTATCACATTTCTTTTTTGTCATTTTGGTGGCCTAATATCAGATTCATAACTATCTTCCGACAGACTATCATCTTCCACATCACTACTATATATTTCAAAGTCCTTGGACAATCAGAAACAATGTTTGCATATAATTCATTGAAAAATTCTTCACCATCGCAATACGCTGTATTTGAAGTTTTTGTAATACTAAAATTGTGATAAAACCCAGAATATCTAGAAAAATAATTTTTTATAATAAAGTAAACACAATGGAACATGATTAAAAAAACTTATACAAAATCCTATATTACTTTCAAGTTTTAAGGACTGTATAAGCTAATGCAGGTGCAAACACGAGTTAACTCGTTATCAGTCAACAACGTTTGGGCTTGAAAACATGTGTTTTTTTTATGACCGGTCAACAATGTGTTAAAGGGACTTATTTAAGAAAAAGAGGATCAAAACTATGAACATTAAAATGACAACAAACTCACAACTATCAACAACAGAACCTAAAAAAATGGAAACAAAAACAAACTAAGCAAACAACCAGAATAGGAACAGACTCGAAGGTATGGGGATCATTTGGAGGGTTATCAGCTGGAAGGGGGAGGGGGAGAAATGGGGAAATGGTGCAGGGATTAAGAAGCATAACTGGTAAATACAAAATAGAGGGAAGTTAATAACAACATAGGAAAGGATGAAGCCAAAGACCCATGGACATGAACTAAGGGGGGTGGGACTGCTGGAGAGAAGAGGGGTACTGGGCAGAGGGGAGCAAAAAGAAAAGAAATTGGGACAACTGTAACAGCATAATCAATAAAATATACTTTAAAAATAAATAAATTAAATAAAAAAATAAATAAAATCTTAAAAAAGACCTCTAGAGCAGTGAAGAAACTCTATAACCCCAGTCTCACTTAAAAAACAAAACAAAACAAGAAATACTCAATGAGCTCTGGCCAGGTAGTTCAGTTGGTTAGAGCATCGTCTGGATAAGCAAGGTTATGAGGTTCAATCTCCAGTCAGGACACATACAAGAAGCAACTAGATGCATAAGTAAGTGGAACAACAAATCAATGTCTCTTTCTCTGTCTCTCTCTCTCTCTGTCTCTCTCTCTCTCTCTCTCTCTCAATAAATAAGAATTTTTTAAAAACTCAAGGGTTTTGCTCTAAAAATTCCAAGTCTTATAGCCCCAAAGCTCCTATCCAACGAACAAGCCTTCAACAATCTCAGTTGTTAATTCCCAGATTCTTCTAAGTCAAAATAAATTTACTTTGCCAAGAATTAAACAGAAAGTGGTTAGAAGATCTAAGCCAGGTCTGTTCTCTAATTTATACTTTTCCCCAGGAAAAATATAACTTTTCAGTTTTGAACAAACAATAAAAATCACAATCAGTTGGTAAGAAAAGGAAGTGATTGTTATAGACAGTAAGAAGTATGAGTAAAACTGACAGATTTAAGATCATTTTGTCTACCTGAGAATAAGAGATTTATAAAGAAAATGTTTCAGTATATTTTAAGACTAATAATTGTGATAAATTTTAAGAATTACTGAGATGAATAGTTCTAAAATTAAATGTATAGAAAGAGCCTATAATATTCAAACACTCACTTTTTTACCATCCCAAATTTCACTATAATGTCTTTAATGCTCACAACCAAAACACTATTCACCAGAAAGGTTCTATCAATGCAAGTATTTAGGCAACAACCATGTAATCTCATATTAAAACACACTACCTAATGTTCTCTGCATCAAAACAAATGTACCACTTAACATCTACAGACAACTGACATTGGAAGTAAAGACAACAAAAATTTCAACTGCCTAACTCTACCAACAATTCTAGGAGGTGATGAAAAATGTAATTCCTGGAATTAACTCCAAAGTGGGATAGCCACAACCACTTACAAAAGTTCCACTGCCACATTCACTAACATCAAGCCTCTGTACTCCAAGGCGCACAACCAAGGTGCTCCATTTGACGTTTAGCTTCCTCTGCCCATAGGTTAATGAAGTCACATTACTATTTTTCCTTCATTATGTAAGCCTCATAATTTCCTGCTGGGTTTCCAGCCATGCCTTCCAGCAGGGGAACGGAGAATAGGATTGAGAGACAGAAGTAAAAGCCAAAGAGAATTGCTTTTTCATCTGAAATAGGGTATCTGGGATAGGACCTGAAATGCCTGAAAAGCTCTATTCCAGATATTTTCATCTCAGGCCTCTGTCATTTAGGTCTCAGTTCAAACACACCCCTCTCAGGCCTGACCTGACCCAATCCAAATTAACCTTGAGAGATGTGGCACACAACAGGCAGCAAGGACATGTGTGCCTTCGCTACTTTCTCTGTCTTGGTTCCACCTGGCAGTAGCCCACAGGGGCTGTTGATATTCAGCTCTGCCTGTGCCCAGGAGCTACACACCCTGAAGGTAACAGGCCATGAGCTGATCGTCCAGATCAAGGCTCTTGCAGCCTCTCTGGAGGGAATGGCTCTGGATCAAGCTGCATTCCTGGCAGGCACGCCCCCTAGAGGAGGACACTGCCCTGGGCCAGTTGGGGGTGGAGGTTCTGACCACTCTGGAAGTAGCCAACTGCGTGCTTGGAGGTAAAGTCCATGGTTCCCTGGCCTGTGCTTGAAAGGAGGTAAACAAGGAGGTCAACAAGAGAAAAAGAAGACTCCTTAAGCCAAGCAGCAGATGCAGGATAACCAGTGCTTTGTCAATCTTGTGCCCATCTTTGGCAAGAAGGGCCCCAAAGCAAACTCTTAACTACTTTGTAATCCTGGATTCCTCTAATAAAGCCACTTAGCCCAGGTAAACAAACAAACAAAACAAAACCCTTAACTTCCCACCCCTAGTGAAGAACTATCTAACACACAACTGCTCTGTTTTTTTTCACAGTACTTGCTACTATGTGAAATAATCCCATTCTGTTTTGAGTTTGCTCATTTTGTCCATCCTCTCCTCTCTAGAATAGAAGGTCTACAAGCAAGGACCATGTCTTGGACATTGCATCTAGAATAGTGGCAGGCAGTTCTGAAGTCCTGAAAAACTATTTCTTCAATGAATTACTGAAAAAATTAATGGATAACATTCCAGACAACAGGGAAAGCAAAATGTAATACTAGAACACAAACTTGGAAAAGCAGCCTGGAGTCAGGTTATAAAAGCCAGGAATAGCAGGAAATAAAAGTAATCACTAACATTTATTGAGCTCATATCATGTAGCAGACATAGCCCTAAACATTCTACACAGCTGAATACCATAAGATAGATATATATGCAGTACTAGCATGATCCTCATTGCAAATATGTGAAAATTTCAACTTAGCTTCTAAGGTCAATCTGCTAATAAGTGGCAGAAATAGCTCAGAAACTCATGAATTCTCCCACTTTCATTCAACAAGTAATGCCTGAGTGTGTACTTCATGGCAGGTGCAAGGCACTGGGGACAAAAAGATGAAAAACAAAAAGTTGGTCTCCACCCACACAGGGCTTGCACATCTGATAGAATACACAAACATAAACAAATGTAATATTCCAGTAATGACATGTACTCCCTGAGGAGAGGGAACTTAAGTGTCACATCTTTATCTTTTATATGTGTCTTCACCTATGGATCCTTTGCTCCAAACCAGTTTCTGTTTTGGGGCAATGGTATCATGGCCATCCCAGTAATCTCACTTATCTCATCCCTCTAGTTCACCTCCTTTAATCAGTTGGTCTTCATGTCCTACTAAACTATTCACCATCTCCTTCATGACGTCCCTTTTCACTTCCAATGCCATTCATCTTCTCTCCGCTTGGATCATATGCAACACCCTCACGATTGGTTTCTACTTCCTATTTGTGGAATCTCCAACTCATCTAAAAATTCTGCTTTCACAATGTTACTTCCCCACTTAAAATCCTATAGTAGCTCCCTTATACCTATATAGTAAGCGTAAACTTCTCAGAACAGTGGTTAGCTCTGAAAAAGCAGCTTCTAGACCTGCAGGTCTGAATTCACTAATCTGTTCCAAAGATCCATGTATCTGTTCCTGGCCAGTACATGGTTTCAGTGGAGCTTTGTATGCTTATATTGGACAGAACAAGTCACTACTCTCGCCCCTTCATGGAATAAAATCTAAACTAACGTACATTAAATATATCTTTCTCATTCTAGAATTCTACTCTTGATAGCTTAAGCTTGATAGAGAAGCTTTTAAAATAATTGAAAGGAAATTATTTTAAAATAAGTTAAAATGTAAATAATGCAATTTTTATTTTTACATACTGTTCTTATTTTCTCAGTCACTGTAGTATTTTACAATATTAACTATATACCTGTTTGTTTTTTAAATTTGTTTATTTTTAGAGAGAGGGGAAAGGAGAAAGAGGGAGAGAAACATCACTGTGTGGTTGCCTCTCACTCGCGCCCCCAACTGGGGACCTAACGTGCAACCTAGTAATGTGCCCTGACTGGGAATTGAACCAGCGACACTTGGTATATACTTGTTTTTTAAATAAAGACATATGTTCTAAAAAATTATAAAAGACATTTCTGGCCAAGTGGAGGCATAGACAGACATGCTGCGACTCCCTCCACAACTAAGAAGGAATACAACTACCTCAAAACTAGAAGCAACCAGAAGTTCCAGAAAATCAAAGTGAACGGAAGTCCAACAAACAAAGATAGAAAAAAGAAATACTCATCCAGACAGGTAGGAGAGGTGGAGCCGGGGCAGAGAGAACGCGGTGTGGTGGTGGCAGCAGCGGCAACAACAGCAGGCCAGCGGACAGCGCAGTTACACGTTTTAAAAAGTCAGGAGGGACACCTGGGGAGTGTACCCAGCTCCTCACCAGACCGCACAGCTCACGGTCCCAGCACCAGGGAAAATCAAGCCCCATTGCTTCTGACCGTGCAAACCAGTGGGGGTTGGGGTGTAGGCAGAAACTGCCGGTCTCTCAGCAGAGCCCACTTGAGGGGAGCCAGTCTGATGAAGAGATGGGAGAAGTGCCTGGAAAAGGGGCGAGCGCTGGGCAAGCAGCATTGTTCCTTCTCAGACCCCTCCCCCACATACAGCGCTACAACGTGGTGAAACGGGTTGCCCGTTACTGACAACTACCTAAGGTTCCACCCCTTACGACATCTCTCCCTGGGACACGGAAGCAAACACAGGAGACTTCTGGCCAAGATGGAGGCCTTGACTGACACTCTCCATCTCCCTCCACAACTAAGAAGGAATAGAACTACCGCGAAACCATAAATAACCAGAAGTTCCAGAAAATAAATGGAAGTCCAACGTATGAAGTTATAAAGAAGTGGTGCTCGTCCAGACAGGTAGGAGGGGCGAAGCCGGGGAGGAGAGGTCAAGCTGTGCTGTCCGCGGCAGCAGCAGCGACGGAGACAGGACAGTGGTAAGCACAGACACCCGTATTTAGGGGGAGGCTGCAGACCAGACCCATCAACTTGCGATTCCAAGCCGGAGAAGGCAGACCTCCATTGCCTTGGACTGTGAGGTCAGGAGGGGGTGGGGACGGAGGAGGAGGCTCCCGGTCTCTCAGCGGAGAGAGAACGGCCAGAATCCATCTTGGACCCCCACCTCCACAGAAAACGACACAGTGTAGTGAGACGGGTCGCCTGGTTGTGATGAGTGCACAGGGCTCCAACCACTGTAGTGTAGGAGGTATGACAGCCCCGCCCAGGAAGCAAAGGTAAACACAAAACTGTCAGGATGGCACAGATCATGATAGAGATCCCAGTGACGCAGCTGACCAGACACCAAATATCTAATCTAACGAAGCATCAGATAGGAAATCTTTCTGAGGCACAGTTCAGAGCTTCGGTTATAAAAATGCTTACAGAACTAACAGCAGATCTTAAACAAGATGGGAAGGAATGAAGGCTAGTCCTGCTGAAATGAACAAAAACACATACGAAACTAGTGGTGAGGGAAAGAAAACCAGAGATCAAATCAGCAAATCGGAACACAGGTAAGGAACAGTCAACCAGTGCAGGAAAAGGAAACAAGTGAGGAAAATGAGGAGAGGCTCAGAAATTTATCGAACAGCTATATGTGGGCCAACATCCGAATCATAGGGCTGCCAGAAGTTGAAGAAGAAGAACTAGAAATTAAAAAATTATGTGAAAAAATAATGAAGCAGAACTTCCCTAACTTGGGGAAGAAATAGACTTACAGGTCCAGGAAGCACAGAGAGTTACAAATAAACTGGACTCAGGGAGAACCACACCAAGACACATTATAATCAAAATGTCAAAAATTAAGGATAAAGAGAGAATCTTAAAAGCAGCAAGAGAGAAGAACAGAATTATGTACAAAGGGGTCCCAATGAGACTATCAGAGGATTTCTCAAAGGAGATCCTGCAGGCAAGAAATATTCAAAGTAATGAAAAGCAAAACCCTACAACCACGATTACTCTATCCAGCGAAGAATAGAAGGGGAGAGGAAGTGCTTCCAGGACAAAAAAAAAAACTGAAGGAGTTCATCAGATCCAAACCACTGTTATATGAAATGTTAAAGGGACTTGTTTAGGAAAAGGAGGATCAAAACTATGAACATTAAAATGAAAACTATATCACAATAACCAACAACAGAAGCTAGGGAATTGAAACAAAGGCAGACTAAGTAGGCAATGAGAGTGGGAAAAGAATTATAGGTATGGGGAACATATTGGGGGGAGGTCAGCAGGGAGGGGGAAGGGGGGAAAGGGAGGGAGATGGTACAGGAATTAAGAGGCATAGTAGGAGGAAGTGGAGTAGATAGGAAGCTGTTGAGAAGAACTATATGCACAACCAATGGGCATGGACTAAGTGGGGGACAACTGGAGGGAGGGGGGGTCACAGGGTGGAGGGGAACAAAGGGAAAAGCAATTTGGACAACTGTAATAGCATAAACAATAAAGCATATTAAAAAAATTATAAAAGAAAGTTACATCCGATAATTTCTTAAAATAGTTTATACTCTACCACACAGATAATACCTTTCATCCTGCTTAGGTATAATGCAAAGTACATGTTCTTACAATTCATTCTTTTTTTTTATTATTGGTTTCTTAATTAACAATTCTGTCAACAAAGTGGTCAATAAGTATCCTTATTTTTCTGGAGTATGAGTAGTAACACAACGGTATTTGGCAAGAATTAATAGCCTAAAGTAACTTAGAAAGTCTCTAAGAAATCAGGCTTTTTGACCTATCTTAAAAAATTCGATTATAAGAATTGTTCTCATGTGAATACCTACTGGATTTCAAGAGTTGTTAGGTCTCAAGCTGATACTTTAAATACGGTACTTCAAGGGCCAATAAGGGTCTAAAGAGATATGTAGTACTGGGAAAGGTGGGGCACAAATATATTATATTTCTTTAAAATCAGATTCTTTAAATCACCTATGCTTATGTATATCTATCTTATAAATTAAATAAGTAAAGAAGAGGCAAGATAGTAATCAAATTTGCACTTTAAGTAACAGAAGTTTACCAAACAGAATAAATTAGAAATAAAAAATGGGAGCTAATTACAGGGACTTTATCATTAACAGTCCTGGTGAGAAATGATGAAAAGCTTGAATTATAGCAATGCAAAGGAAATATGAATTTCAGGGATATTCAGAGGAGTCAACCAGCAGGGATCAGGTGGTGAAGATAACCGCAAGTGAAGGATAACTGAGACTTCTGGCATTATGTCTAGGCATACAGTACTACCAGTCACTAAAATTAGTCATGCTGGGACAGTGTGCACATAAAATGTAATGAGCTCAGTTGTGAAAATCTGCAGTAGTATGATGTACTCCTAGAACATCCTGGAGATATAGAAAGGTAAGTAAAAACACTTCTCTGACTTAAACTGCCTGGGATAAACAAATATTTTGGTGTCTGTCAATACACAGGTTATAGCTAAAACCAAGAGTTGAGATAATCCTAGAAAAAACATGTGGTATGAGAAAAGGGATGAGAACAGAATCCACTTAAGTAACTAAAAGAGTATCTAGAATGAAGAAGTTAAATGGATTAATCAGACTGATCTGGGTTTAAATTCTACTCTTGTGTTTTAGCTGAGTCCTTGAGCAAGGTCATTTAACCTTGCTAACCTTCAGTTTTAATTTAGAGTATCAAATTTATTTTGGTAAAAAGAAATGCAGAAAAACCAAGGGAATTGTGTCCTAAAAAACTAAGACAGAATTGAAAAACAAATCTTTACTAAAATGTCTCAGCTAAAGAGATATCCCACTCCACGGCACACAGTCTGGATACTCCTTTGTCATTTCCATACCAGTGGCCCAAGATTCTCAGCAAAGGCAAAGGCATGCATGCTCTTATCCTTAAAATTCCCCCAACTATCTCCCACAATTTAGTTGGGTAATTGTTAAAAGTTCTATTTATGACTGTCTCACTTTATGGGGAAAAACCATCAAATGTTTGACAAACACTGTTTTATAAAAGCCAAAGCCATAGTAAATGCTGTGCTTGTCAGCAATAGCTGGTATCTGATTTTACTACATTTTGCTCTTCTACGAAGAAATAAAAGCTACTCGCCATTAGAAGTAAGCTCCTGTTTCTAATATAGGCAATTCACAGTGAGTAAACTCCAGTTGTTTGAAAAAAAAGAAACCTCAGGGAACATGAACCAGTGAAGCAAAGAAGGACAAAGACGCCAAGAAAACCAAGCCTTGGCTCCCGTGTGGTACTCCAGCATGGTATAACTGCAGATAATGCTTTGAGACCGGTTCTACTCTTCAACTTCTCCCCAATGAGAAAATGAGGCCAGGATATGTCTGTGACATGCACAGGGTGAAACTATCACTGCACCCATCACAGCCACAACCATTTCAAGAGTACATATCCCATGTGCAAATGTGAAAGGCCCAGGTGCTAATCCTTATTTATCCACTATTCAATAAATAGTTCTGTGCCTTCCATACCTAAGTAATTGTTCCCATTGTTTACATGACAGGTTAAAGACCAGCAGATACCAGGGAACTCGCGGGAGTGGCAGTTAACGTAAAAGATCTAAGCAGGAGACGGGGCACAGGTGGGGAGGAAAGTTCAGAGAGGGGAATGTGGAAAAATATATCAGAATTAGTCATTCAAAAAAAAAAAAGCAATTAAGACAGACAGAATAGCATGAGGAAAGGCAGGAAGACAGAACATGGGGCATTATGACACTGGAGGCAATTCCAAATGTCTAGAGGAGAGGGTGGAACTTCAAAAGAAAAACTGCTGAGTACTTTGACTAATAGAGTTTCCATGAAACATAAAACACTGGATCCTACTGCAGGGGGACGTGGGCTTAAATTTACTCTGCTAAACTTCAGCCAGACTAAGGTTTCACTTTGAATTTCTGCTGAGATTTAACATGCACTATGTAATCCCAAACAAGCTGAAGAAACAGAGCTAAACTAGCAAATACACTTGTCACAGAATAACTTTCCACACACAGTCTGGCTCCCAAATACCCACATGACCCAGACTACAGACCTTCTCGATAGCCAAGAAAAGTCTTTATAGCAGAAAATGCTGTAGTTTTGTGCATTTCAATGGACAGTAGGTAATTTTTTTTAAACCCTTCAATTATGAACGCAAGCAATACTCTTTAGATTGCCAGAGTTTAAAAGCATACTTACCTATACAAGCAGTCCATATAGTCTGCACCCTTGCTATATTCCTCCCAATACCTATGATACATAACAAGTACTTGCTCTTCAGACTCCAGAACTCTCTATATAAGGAAGAAAAATATTTTTACTTGTAAAGCACTAATCATTTTCATTTATAAGCTATAAATTTATCAAAATTAATATTCTAAAATAATTGACATAATTTAAGCACTATATATTGCACTTATAAATTCCATTCTAATTTAACTATCTTTAGTAACAAACAACTAGGAAAAAATGTGAGTCTTAGATATAAATGTGAAGCATCCACACTAGAGAATAAATTTTTTATTCTCTAAGATAAAAGAACAAAATATAATGGTTTCTCTTTGGGCTAGAATAAGTTTATACAGAACATAATTCTATTGCAATGTCTATATATATTTCCTCAAATCCACCATCCATCACATTTGATCAACCTGCTAAGTATATGGGTAAATCAGCCTGATATAAATTATATCATTACTCCAAATTACTGACTATATAAAATAATGCTTTTTATGAAAATTGACATTTTCCACATTCCTCAAGTAAGTTTTTTTTTAATTTACTTCGTAGAAACCTATTATTATCATGTTTTAATCCTCACTTGAGGTTATGTTTATTGATTTTAGAGAGAGGAGGGAAGGGGAAAAGGAGGGGAGGAGGAGAAGGGGGCAGGGGGACATCAAAATGAGAGAGAAGTATCAACTGGTTGCCTCCTATACACAACCCAACTGGGGATCAAACCCGCAACCTAGGTATGTGCTCTGACCAGGGAGCGAACCTGCAACCTTTTGATGCACAGGACAATGCTCCAATCAACTGAACCACCCGGCCAGGGCAAAACCTATTATTTTTTGAAAATGAAAATCAAACTAAAATATGAGGTCTAATTTTTAAAATATTATTTTTTTAAAAAATCTAGTCTAACAAGAAAAATACATTGGATTGATATTCAAGGGATCTTAGATTCTCCTACCTTAGTTCTTTCATTAACTGTCCATATAACCTTAAGAAGCCTTGACCTCGACTTTCACCTAATTAATTATCTAATGCAATGCTTTTAAACTTGGAATTTTAACAATTAAGGCTCAGGACAATAGAAATAACCTATAAATTGTGCTTTTCTTGCTAATTATATTGGTAAATAAATTAGAAATAGCAACTATTAATAATCCTGGGGAATAGGGTACCCTTAGGAAGTGCTGTTGCTGGTTTGATACATAGAAGCCTAAGAAAAATTTGTTACTATATGTCAGAAACAGTAAAAAATGTTCATGACTTAGGACCCAGTAATTCCAGGTCTAGGAATTTATTGTACAA
The DNA here is from genome assembly GCF_987537825.1 of Furipterus horrens. Classification (NCBI taxonomy): domain Eukaryota; kingdom Metazoa; phylum Chordata; class Mammalia; order Chiroptera; family Furipteridae; genus Furipterus; species Furipterus horrens. Next base: position 98,557,151 of record NW_028327172.1, read on the forward strand.
AAAATTGGTTACACAAAAATAATTTAGCCGCAACAATGTTCACAGAAGTATTGTTGATAATAACAAATTATATAAATTGGAAGTAATCTATATACCCAGTAATATAGAAACATTTAAACAAGTCATAGTGTCTCCGCAACACAAAAAACTTTACCATCATTGCCAGGATTACAAAAGTCTATTTACTGACAAAGAAAGAAAGACTTACAATATTATTTAAAACAAAAAGTAGACTATAAAGTGTATAACATGATTCAATTTTTTAATAAAAAATAGAAGTCTACACAAGGCAAAAATATGCATTACAGGAATTAGCAAATCAAATTACATGTGTTACCAGAAGAGATATACTTAAATATAGATATATCAAAAATATTAACAATGGTTAATTGTGGAGGTATGTTATGTGTGATGTTTATTTTATTTTTGCTTATCTGCGTATCCTAAATTATCTATAATAGTAATGTAGTACTTCATTAATTTAAAAAGTTCCCTCCCCCAATCTAATAAAATTTTCTTCTCACAGGCGAAATTGATTTTGTTGGTTATATTAACAATTTACTTTGTCATCTACACATTAGCCAACTTTTTTTGTTACTGGATATGAGAACATATAGTGTATAATCATTTAAGGATTATAAACTTTTGTAAGACTACTTCAAAATACTATTTTTAAATCACACAATTATACCAATGTTAATTTCTTAGTTTTAATACCATACCACTATTATGCAAGGCATTAACATTAAGAAGCTGGATAAAAGTATACAAGAACTCTGTACTACTTTTGAAACTTTTCTATAAATCTAAAATTACTTCAAAGTTTTTTAAAAAGTCACACTTACAACCTATCCTAAAATATAAAATTGTAAAATCTATAAATGCATTATATAGTTATCAATTATGGTATAAAAAAGCTCACTAGCTCACCATAGCAGAACTTTAACTTTAAAACTAACTTAATATATTAAACATTTTAAGACCAATTTACAGTACTTGTTACCAACACTGCTTTCATGAACTGGTATATAGACATATCAGAACACTATATCAACCATATACAATAAAAAGTTCAGCACTTCCTCTGAATGTATGAAAGAAACTATCACATGATCAACTGAGCTCTACTTATGAGTTATTACCACTTTAAAAACTATCCGCTCCAAGCCTTGTGCAGGGTTAGCCATTGGATTGTATTTTTTTTCCATTTTATAGATAAAGATACTTAAAATAGATTATGTGAGCTGCCCATGGTCTACTAAAAGGGAGAGTCGAGTTGCTAGCCCAGACAATACATGATCTCATTCAGCTCCTTGATAAGATCAGTAGGTTAAGTTAGAAATGCTGTCCATAGTCAAATAATGCAAATTCATTGTTTATGCACAGATCAAGCCTGTGATGTTGCCTTCATACATACTACCCAAATATGCTGGTCAGAAACAGTTTCTCTCATGCTTTTTAATTTACCATTTCTCTTTTTAATTTCAGGTTTTTGTAAGACTTTACACAGGTTATGAAGAGGAAGCTAAAAAGTTTAAAACAATAAAAACAGATTTACCAAGAGGTGGGAAGCAACAGTAAGAGAAAACTTAGTTCTATCCAAAGGACGTAGGAGCACATTTTACAGGTGAACAGACCTTGATTTGAAACCCTGCTTTTTCACTTACTGATTATATGATCTTGATCAACTATACTAATTTCCCATGTGAGAACCTAACAACACAGTGCTTGACTCATAGATCTTAAATATATATAATTAGAAAAATGCTATTTAGGAAATAAAAATAAACCGTAATTTGTTCTAAGTTTTGCACTGAAAAACAGTGAACTAAGCAAATAACTATGCAGCTACAAATATATTTATATTATGTATATATCATTCCTTACCTTGTGCAAATGCCGTACATGATTTTCCAAAAAAATCTTAGTTTCTGTATAAAGCCTTTCTCCAAGGGGTTCAGGATAGGCCACACATAAAGCATAGATATCTCTAGTTAAATTGTTAAGGTTTTCACATTCATTGGAGATATTCTTTAAAACAAATGAGATTTAACTCAAGTTTCACATAAAAAAATGAAAACATCACTAGTTCATTTTTGTACTTTAGGGTTATAGAGACATAAATATAAAACAAAAGGTAAATATATACAACCATGCTTAGTTTACAAAGCACTAGAAGATACATTCATTTACTCATTCAACAAATATTTATTGAGAATTGACACACTATAAAAGAAATTGTTACTTTTAAAAAGAATAAAATTCAGAGGGGGATTCTGAGAAGTCAAGTTACCCAGACGCCTACAAAATAAGGTTTATTTTAAAAAGGACATAAGCATAATACCAACAAAGGGCCATGAAATATCACTAGAGGCAGATATGCCTAGGCAATTCTGAAAAACAAAAGCTACAAAAATCACTCACTTGACACGTTTTCCCACATCCATAGTACTCATCAGAATATTCTACAACCTATCCACTGTCCTTTGTGATTTATGCTATTAGAAGAATTACTAGTATGAATAGTAATATCAATTTAGTTTTTGACCACCCATTAAGTATCTTGCTAGGTATCACAGGTGGGTATGCTGTACAGAGTTCTTAAACAGGAATCAGGGGAAATGGGACCTGCTTCAGGCGTTTATTAGCCAGTGATTTTGATCAAATCTCTTAAACTCTGCACATTCATTTCCTTATCTCTAAGATAAGGATAATAAACCTTCTCCAAACATTTCTATAAGATCCTTATAAGACCCAAATAAGCTCATGTATGTTAAAGTGCTTTATAAATATGCATCACTCACCAAATGTGGAAAATGAAACACACATGAAGCAATCTAAGACCAGCCTAATTAGAGATGCAGATAAAAACTGAAAATAAGGTCAATTATTTGAGATGGAGTCAAGTATTTATATTGAACGTAAGGACCAAGAAATATTATAAAATAAAAAAGTGTGTCTAAATATATATCAGAGGTAGGATATACATTCTTCCCCCTCTATAATCCCCACGTTTCATATTGGGTTGGCAAAAAAGTCCACTTAGTTTTTTCCATAAATTAAAAGACACATTTTTCATTTTCACCCAGTAACTTTACTCATTTGGATATTCTGAGTATGTCAGCTATCTCCCACATGGTATAACGTTGGCTGTTCTCAATTAATGTCTCAATTTGATGCCTATCAACTTCAACTGGTCTACCCAGTTGAACATTATCCAGAGAGAAATCTCCAGCACGAAACTCCGCAAACCACTTTTGACACTTTCAATCAGTCACAGCACCTTCTCTGTACACTCTACAAATCTTTTTTGTATTTCAGTTGTGTTTTTACCTTTCTTGAAATAATAAAGCAGAGTGTGCTGAAAATGTTATTTTCTTCCATTTTCAATATTAAAATGGCTACACAAAATCTCACCAAGTTTGATGTTTTTTTAAATGCACGCTGATATGACAGCTATCACAATACAATCTAACAAAATTGTTTCAAATGAAGTTAAAAGACAACTAAGTGCTACCGGAACCACCTTACAGGAAAAGAAAAAGAAAGAACTTTTTGGCCACCCCAATATATTTCTCTTCTGCAGAACTTATTTTTATACAATAGAAATTATTTACACCTTTGTCATCCACACTAGCCTGTTCTTAATCATCTCTATAATCCCAGCCCCCAGGCATAGTTCCTGGCATGTAACAGGCACTTATTAAACTCCTGGTGATGGAAGGAAAATAGGGATCAAAACTCACCTGCTCTGCCTTTTAACCTAGTAACATTATTTTGGAAAGAGCAAGCATCCCTCCTCACATGAACTCTATTCACATGAAAGTCTTATAGGTATCAGTCACATTTTCCCATGTTCCTTCTAAATCCTTTTATTTATTTTTAATTAATATTAGTAACTAATAAAATATCTTCTTGTGTATATGTATATATATTTCTTCCACATATTAGTCTATTAAATATAAATAATAATTTTCCTTCTTTTAGAAAAACAAACATGGTCAAGCAAAAATATCCATATACTGTAATATCACTGTTGGGTTTTTTGTAAAAAATATATATACAAATATATACACACATATATACACATAATAAGAAACTATTACAATTGTTTTAAATCAACTCAGATACTATAATGAACTAGAAGATTACCTAAGTAAAATAGTAATGGTAAATAAAATAATAATGGTAAACATTAACAATAACATATCAAAATATTAACCTCTATTACAAAGAAAGTACAGACTTAAATATATACCACCTAAGAAAGAAGAATTTATCCAGACACAAACTCTATATAGAGAATTTATAATGCTTTGGTCGGTGGAAAATTAAACAAAGCATCCACAGAGAAGGAAGGAGCTTCAAAATAATGTATTATATGAACTTCTAGATCCTGCCTGGAGCCCCTCTAGGTTTCAGCTAGAAATTCCTTAACAAAAAAGTCTTAATTCAGTACATAATTTAAATCTCTAAATGTTTTCTCCTGTTTTACCATAAAGAATTATACTCCATCTCAATTATTCATCACAAACTACACTAGTAAAATCAGATACAAAAGAGTTGTCTGAATTAAATGTATTAGATGTTAGAATAGTGATTAACTTTAGTGACTGAGGGGGAACAAGAGATTTTCTGGAGTGCTAAGATTTACTGACTACATGGGGATATTTACTGAAATTTTACCTGTATTTTTCATGAGTCAGTATGTATTAAGGTGTTTAAAAGACAAAATTTAGCCTGAACTAGATCAACAATCCTTTCATCAAAGGTGCGATGTATTTAATTTCATTAAATTCTAAATACCGACTTCCAGATTGATCATCCGTGATATTTGTTCCATCTATTTTTTCCTTAAGCTATATACACACTTATTTCTAGAATACATAATTTACTTGATACTGAAAAACTTTAATGATTCAATATGCCTAAATGTCTTCTCAATACAGCCACTGCATGTACATGTACACAAAACTTACTACAGGGATTCATACCTCACAGCTTACCTTCTTTCTGCTTAGGGAAAAAGGATCTGTGCAAGGGAGGCAATGCAGACTTTCCCATTTCATTCCATATATAAGATATATATTATCTTCCTCAGTGAGAATGTATTCCTATTTTTTTAATGGATGCATCTCAATAATCTTTTTAAATCCTCACTAGGGGACATGCTCATTAATCTTAGAGAGAGGGGTTAGGGAGGGAGAGAAACATCATGTGAGAAACATGGACAGGTTGCTTCTTTTATACTTCCCAACCAAGAACCACACCCACGACCCAAGCATGTTCCCTCAGAGGGACTGAACCCATGACCCTGCCGCCAAGCAAGCTGCCCTAGCCAGGGCAAATAAATTTTTTAAATTAACATTTTAACTCATCATAGTTTGGGGTCTCAGTTAACCACTGTGTAATTTCATTCAACTGCCTAAAAGATATACCTAAATATGTTCTTTTTAACTTATTCAAATATCCAACCACTGTGCAAGTATTTAGGTCTTAGGAAGAACACTCAAGAAGAGCATTTTTCAAGACACTTAAAAAGACAAAAAATGAGAAATAACTGGGGAGGGTGAGATTAGATTTAAATACTGTCTTCCCCAAAGTCATATTTTCCTTACGTCACCGTTTATGAAGCCAGAATATAAAAATTCCTCTACTTACGAACTTTCTACTTAAAAATTCTCAGTCAGAAACTGTTCCAGAGCAAAAACTCTGAACTGTTGCAACCAAGACAGCATTTGCTAGCAGCAAAATTATGTATTTTAGTTCATTTTCTCCATTAAAGGTGCTTCCTATGCTTTGATTTAATTTTGAGTTTTAACACTATTAACTTTGTTGGGTAATGGGTCACAAACAATGAGTTTTGAAAAGGCAATGAAAGCCCCGACTGGCATGGCTCAGTTGGTTGGGCAACCTTCCACAAAGTAAACGGTCGCCAGTTTGATTCTGGTCAAGGTACATGCCTGGGTTGTGGGTCTGGTCCCTGGCTAGGGCACTTACAAAGGGGACCAATTGATTTTTCTCTCCTTCTCTTTCTCCCTCCCTTCCCTCAAAAAAATAAATAATAAAAAAATCTTTTTAAAAAGTCAATAAAAGTAAAAATTACCTTAAAATTGAAAATGATAAGACAATGACCAAAAAGAATTTACTGAGAGTAAAAAATGAAGATGTTTACTGACACTTCTAAAGAGGAACAATGAAAATGACACATGTAAAAACACAAATCTATAAAATAATCAACATCAAATATTGGTCTGATTTAATTTAGAAGCATAAAATGAAACTGTTGCTGATGCACCAACCAGAGATGACTATAGAGAAAACCTTTTCCTAACTGCACAATCTGAGTGATGGGTGCTAAGTGTAGGTGCCAAGGTTACTAAGTTCTCATTCTAACATTTGTGAAGATTATTACAATATTCTTCAATGTACTCAGAACTGGTCTATGCTTGAAAAACAGCCTAAGAGAACATAAATTAGAAAGAAGGACAATAGTATGGCTGATTGTGAAAAGCCCAGTTTTCTTAGGCTGGGAAGAAATACATTCAGGAAAAGCAATCTGAAATCTCCTCTTGCTTAATCACCCCGATTTTATATAAAGCCACTTAAAAGATGAATTGTCCTTAAGTAGGAGAACTTCTATATTACGCTGCTGGGGTTTGGAAACTGTTCAAACAGCTACCAAAAGGCAAAAACAAACACACACACACACACACACGCACACACACACACACACAAATAAAAGTACATAAACCAAAACAACCAAAGAACTCCAACCCAGAGAAACAAATAGTAAATGTAGATCTGTACTTCGTCCATCTTACCATAGGGAGCACTTGATAAAGGTTAAATTCCAAACCACCCTAGAGACTGTTCCAAAGCTGTCATAAAGCTTTTGCTATGAAGCATCATTATTACTTATGTTAGGCACAATGCTGAAAACGCACACCCAAGTTTCCTACCCTAATACCTGAGGCTGTGATTTTAAGATATCACGTCCAAGTTACTTTGCATGGCAAAAAGGACTTTGCAAATGCTATTACAATTACTAATCAGCTGACCCCAAAACAGGGACATTATCCTGGACTTTCCTAGTGAGCCTAATAGCAGGAGTCCTTTATTTATTTTTTATTTATTTATTTATTTTTTTAATCTTATTTATTTATGTATGTATGTATGGGTGGATGGATGGATGGATGGATAGCGCGAACACAGTCCCCCACTACCACAAATTATGCAGTTGAGTTTCCCACATTTGGGGAAATTGCAGGGGTCAGCACATCAGGAGTGCAATGGATAAGCCTCACCCTGGGAAAACCACCTTCGTGATCATGGTATCTCCCCTGACAGGTAAGTATTTTATTTTATTTTTTAAGTATATTTTATTGATTATATTGTTACAATAGTTTCAATTTTTTTCCCTTTGCTCCCCTCCGCCTAGCACTCCCCCTCCCCCAGGAGTCCTTTAAAAGCAGATCCTGCCCTGGCTGGTGTGGTTCAGTGGACTGAGTACCGGCCTGCAAACCAGGTTCGATTTCTAGTAAGGGCACATGCCTGGGTTGCGGGCCAGGTCCCCAGTTGTGGGCACACGAGTAGCAACCACACATTGATCTCTCTCTCTCTCTCTCTCTCTCTCTCTCTCTCTCTCCCCCCCCTTCCCCTCTCTCTAAAAATAAATAAATATTTAAAAATAAAAAAGAAGAATAAAAGCAGATCCCTCCACCTCCTATCCCCCACCCTCTGTTGCTAGTTGCAGAGGGAGAAGTCTGAAGGATCAAAGCACAGAAAGATTTGACATGCCACTGCTGGATTTGAAGATGTAGTGGCATTACCTACCTGCAAAAACTGCAGAGTGATCACAAGTCACTGAGAGCAACTCCTGGCCAAGAGTCAATCAGGAAACAGGAATTTCAGTCTCATAAAAGCAAAAAATTGAATTCTGCCAATCAACAGCAACAAACTCAGAGGAGGACCCTGAGTTCTAGAAGAAAATGTTTAGCCTTGTGAGATCCCAAGCAGAGAACCCAGTCACACCATGGACTTGGAACCAACAAAATTGTGAGACAAGTGTTTTTGTAAACTGGCATATTTGTGGTCATTTGCTATGCATCAAAAAACACTGATGTTTTCTATTTACATTAATTATCAAACAGAATGCCCTGCATATACACCTGGACCCACTACATTTATGAGGGATGAGTGTTAAAAGCCAAACTTATCAACCCAATAAAAGAACTAGCCAAATGTTAATGTTATTTGTTTCATCTATGCAGTATGCTTTAATGACATTTAATTGACAGTAGCTATTCAATCATCAAATATTTGCTAGATGTCTATATGTATTGGGAATATAACAATCAACAAAAGAGACAAGAATCCCTGCCCTTATGGAGCATATATTTAGTAAAAATGTTTGTGGATAAGGGTTCAATAAGTTCTATACTTTTATACATGTTACATACTTTTGGCAGCCAAGCTTCCTTAATGCTGACGGCAAGAGTCTAGAAAGCTTGGGCATTTTTACCCCAGCATTCCATCTTACAATATCAGTAAGTCACCTTAACCCCTTTTGGCCCACAAAATTCTCAATTATAAAATTGAACTAATAATACATATTTTAAAAGGTCATCTGTAAAACAGTAATTATACACATGTATATTGAAAGAAATTGACAAATGTACACAGTATGATTCTATTTATATAAAGTTCAAAACACAGAAAGAATTAACTAATATCGTTTAGGGTTGTATACATAAGAAGTTATACTATTTTTAGAAAAACGGGAAATAATAGGTGCAAAAATCAGGACAGTGGTACCTCAAAGGGAAAGGAACAGGACTGCAAACTGAGAGGCACATGTGGTGGTGTGGGGTTGATGGGTGCTGACAGTGTTCTGGTTCTTAACCAGCCTGTGTGATGATTATACAGGTATTTCTTTATAATTATTTGTTCAACTTTTTCACATATGAATTATGTTTCACACACACCAAAAAAATGCTTTATAAAAATCAAATACTAACACAATTGGGGGAATATTTTTCATTTTCAAAATATTAAAGTTTGATAGCTTCTAAAATTCTACCTAAGATATCTAATGGTCAGAATTCTGAATTGTTGGGCAAAGTAACAGGGAAATGGAGGGAATTCTACTGGAGGGAATTCTACTTTGGAACAATAAGTAACACAGTCCTTTACTTTCCAAATTAAAATTTAAGGTGATGCCCTGGCTAGGTGGCTCAGTTATTAGAGCATCATCCTGTACACCAAAAGGTTGCTGGTTTGATCCCTGGTCAGGGTGCATATGAGAGGCAGCTGATTGATGTTTCTCTCTCATATCAGCATTACTCTCTTCCTTCCTCTCTCTCTAGTCAATGAACATGCCATGACTGGTGTGGCTCATCTGGTTGGGCACTGTCCTGCAAAGCAAAAGGTCACCAGTTCGATTCCTGGTCAGGACACGTGCCTGGGTTGCAGGTTTGGTCACCAGTTGGGGTGAATACGAGAAGGCAACCGATTGATGTTTCTCACTGTGATCTTTCTCTCTCTTTCTTCCTCCCTTCCTCTCTCTAAAAATAAAAATAAATAAAATCTTAAAATTAAAATAAAGTCAATAAACATATCCTTGAGTGAGGATTTTTTAAAAACTTTACGGTGAGAGATTATACTTTTAAATTTACTGTTTTTGCAGATATTTTTTAAGTAGAGGAGAAAAGTCACGATCAGGTCAAGAATAACTGGACCATCTTAGATGGATCAAACAATAAACATCTTAGAAATATAAGTGACTGAAAGAGCCCTTTCAGGTAAGTCAGCTATTTCAAAACCATTTACAAACCAACCAAGTGTATACTCTGTACAATAATAAAGAAAACATTCAGCCCTGGCTGGTGTGGCTCAGTGGATTGAGTCTCTCGGCCTGCAAACCAAAGGGTTGCTGGTTTGAATCCCAATCAGGGCACATGTCTGGGTTGTGAGTCAGGTCCCCAGTTGGGGGCACATGAGAGGCAACCACACATTGATGTTTCGCTCCCTTTCTCTCTCCCTCCTTTCCCCTTAAAAATAAATAAATAAAATCTTTAAAAAACAAAACAAAAAACACATTTGTTTCTTTTTCTTTACCTTATACTCATTTTCCCATTTCTTGTAATCTATCACCAATTCCTTTTCTCTCTCTGCTCATTTTAGTTAAAATAGCTTTAAAAGTAACTTAGCACTTACCTAGACAATCTCATTAACATTTTTTCAATTTTTATTACCCAAAAACAATCCACAATGATGCACATAAAAGTTTGTGAGACTAATTCAATAAGCTCTTCAATGACAGAAATCTGTATCAATTATCCTAAGATGTACTATAAAGTATAGGGACTTAGATGTTAGGAATCTTACATTCAGTCTGTGCTCCATCAGTTACTAATTGCATAACCCCTGGGCAAGTTCCTTTACCCCTGGGTACCAGTTTTCTTATCTGTTACAGAAAGACAGTAATTGCTGCCCCACCAATCTAATAGGCTTGTTTGAGGCAGCAAATAACATTTAAAAAATGTAAAAGAGCTTTGCAAACTATGAAGCCTTCAAGAAACATTACCATCATTTTATGTATCATTAGTGCCTAGAACAAAGGTAGCCTAACAAAGGTTTCTTATTAACAATTACAATTGTACAGGTAATGAATTAAATGTTTTCCTGGTGGTCTAAAAGAACTCCATTGTTCGTTCTTACACCAACATTCAGCTTAATATTAACTGAGTTAGGCACTGAGAACAAGCTGAATCACACTATTTTCTGGAATTCAAGCATTTCTAAAGAACATTTGCCCCACATAATGAGGGTAGCCATCCTTTAGTCCCAGAAGATTGCTAGAGAGGGCAGCAGACTTTGAAAGAACTCTGAACCTCCACAAAGATTCTGGATCATATCACAACATCTTACCTCGCTTTTTGGGGAAAGGATTTCTGGTTCCTACAGTGTCTATCCAGTCCTCAAGACCTCCTTTCGGTTTTTCTTGGTGCCAGAGCTTATAAACCATAGGTACTAGGTTGGCAGTGTGGTTTATATATACATATAATAGTATATAAGTTACACTGTACTATATAATCAATAACTATATTATATAAATAATCATATATATAATACATATTTATTTTTTAAAAGACTGCTGTCATGTAGAAATCCAGGACACTCATGTTTCAGGTAGTCCTAGGAAAATCACATATTTGTTTTTTTCATATGGAACTCCTAGTTCACAAATATAAACAACCCAATTAAAAAATACGTTTCTGTCTCAGTTACTGAACTTGCCATTCATTCCCTGCCCCGCCCCAAGTATCTGTAGGACTTGTTCCCTCACTTTGTTCCATCGCTGCTCAAATATTATCCTCCTCAGAGAGGCCTTGCTTGACATCCTTTGCTAAAAAAGCCACTCACAAAGGTACTTCAACCATTCTCTCCACACCCTTGTGTGTTACATGTTGCTCAGTTGGCTTTGACTCTTGACCATTCATTCCAGGAATGAGTGCTGTACTCCATGTCTGTACTCAGCAACTCTGCTCAGCTGCTGTAGACGCATGTCTGTAGTTTCTTTTGTGGAATCTATCCATCTCATATTTGATCTTCCCCCTTTCCTGCTGCTTTCTATTTTTCCCAGCATTATTAACTTTTCCAAAGAACCCTGCCTTCTCATGATATGCCTGAAGAAGTATAGCGTCAATTTTGTCATTTTTACCTCCAATGATATTTCATTCTTAATTTGCTCTAGGATTCACTTGTTTGTTTTTCTGGCAATTCAGGGCACCCACAGAGCTATCTTCCAACACCATATTTCAAGTAAATTCTTTTTTTTCCTATCGGCCTTCTTCATTGTCCAGCTTTTGCATCCATATGAAGCAATTGGGAATACGAGCGTGTAGGGGATCTCAGCCTGATTTCTAATGACACATTCTTGCTCTTCGTGATCTTTCCTAATTTTTCTACTGCTGCCCTTCCAAGTCTCTTCATTTCTTGGCTGCAATCTCCTCTGGAATTGATGACCCTTATACTGCTTTACTTTCCCCACAGTATTTATCACTACCTGTCATTAGAAGCACTGGCATTAGATTTCCTTAATATCTGTTTACTGTCTGGATCCCTGAGTAAAGTGAAGGAAAAGTAGTGTATTTTATTCACAAATGTATTCCCAAAGCCTAAAATAGTACCTGACATATAAGTGATAACCAAACCCAGGTTCAGCTGCCTGCCACAGCAAAAGCCAAACTGTGAGACAGGCGCTGACGAGAAGGAGAGTGGTTTATTCAAGTGCCGGTACTGAGAGAAGATGGGGGGACTTGGGCTCTCTAAATATTTGCTGAATGAAAAGTTATCAAACATTAATGATTGCCACATATAAGTGATGAACCTGGAAACGTAAACAACAGTATATTTGAAAACAGTCATACTGGAATGTTCTTCCATTTATATAAGCTTAAACATGTTCTCACTTTTTAACAAATTTATCAATTTTAGAACATTTATCAATATGATATCATTATCAATACAAGAATATTAATCAATGCCACTAAAAGGATACGAGAATCGATCATTCCATGTTGCCCTTTCGACGTATTCCAACATGACAACAGCTTTGATTGTCGTTAAAAGTTTGTTCCATGTTTCATCAAAATCTACTACTCTTGGTTTCAAAGACATTGTGCAAGTTTAGTGTTGAAATCTGTTAATTATAAACAACAGCAACATTAGCATGAGTTCTATAAGATCAGTTATTTGATTTTAAAGCATTGTGTAATTAAATAGTATAAGAGATGAAAAAGGTGAGAGCAGAACCTGACAGATAGTAAGAACACAATAAACATTGGCTACTATCTTTTTATGACTATCCAAACAAGGAATTCCATAGAATATTTGCATTCTTTACAAACTCTAGGAAATGGGAAGCTTTTAGTACAAATTATGTATAATCAGGAGTATTATTCCAAAGAATGAGAAACCTCATTTAAAGCATTAAGAAAAATGCTCAACATCATTAGCCATCAGGGAGATGCAAATAAAAACCACAATGAGATACCATTTTACACCAGTCAGAATGGCCATCATCAACAAATCAACAAGCAACAAGTGCTGGCGAGGATGTGGAGAAACGGGAACCCTACTGCACTGTTGGTGGGAATGCAGACTGGTGCAGCCACTATGGAGAACAGTATGGAATTACCTCAAAAGATTAAAAATGGAACTGCCTTTTGAACCAATGACTCCACTACTAGGATTATACCCGAAGAATCTTGAAACCCCAATTCAAAAGAACTTATGCACCCCTATGTTCATTGCAGCACTGTTTACAATAGCTAAGTGCTGGAAACAACCTAAGTGCCCATCTGTAGATGAGTGGATCAAAAAACTGTGGTACATTTACACAATGGAATACTATGTAGCAGAAAGAAAGAAGGAACTCCTGCCATTTGCAACAACATGGATGGAACTAGAGAGAATTATGCTTAGTGAAATAAGCCAGGCAAAGAAAGAAAAATACCATATGATATCACCTAATACAGGAAACTAAAGAACAACACAAACAAAGGAACTAAATAGAACAAAGAGCAGAACAGCAGTCAATAGGGGGGAGGGGAGAGGGAGAGAAGGGGGATAAGTAAGGGAAGGGTTTAATTAAAGAGCCTGTATGAAAGACTCATGGACATGGACAACGGGGAGGGATATGATTGTGGGAGAGGGGGTGGGTTGGGTGGGGGAGAGAAATTGGGGGAAAAGGGGACAACTGTAATTGAAAAACCAAAATTAAAAAATTAAAAAAAATAAATAAATAAAGCATTAAGAAAAAGAAGCTGTGACCCAGTAAGCCAAAAACTATCTCCCATCATGAGAAATATTCAAGAGACACTCTCAATAAAAAGGTTCTGGCCCCAAATCCTTAACCTGGGGAATGAGAGAGTATGCAGGGGAATATGAGAACACATAAGAAAATGGAAGGATTTATCTTCCTGAAGCATCAGTTTAGGTTAAAAAAATTTTTTTTTAGGAAGGAAATGCATATTAAAACAAACACAGATGAGTTGTAGAACAGAATGCAAAATTCACATGAACCATGAAGGTAAAGTTAAAGATTTCAAAGAAATATCAGGGTTGCTCTTTCCCACAATCTCAGGGTATCCAGTTCCACTACTCTAATGAAAAGTACAACTAGCATGGAACCCTTGGCTCAGAACTTGACCAGCATGGTAGTGAGCTAAAAGACTCCTTCAGCCTAGCAGACAAGCTGTATTCTAGGGAGTTAGCTGGTTTCTGGAACAAAAAGGTCCCAAGGTTACAAAAACTTGTTTCAGAGGCTAAATTCAAATCCTTCTCAATATCACACCAGAAAAACAGAATTAAAAGAAATTTAATTTACAGTTAAATTTTAAAGTTAACTTCTAAAGTTAAATTTAAGTGCACAAAAGAATACTTTTCTGGCACGTGTTTTAACATCCTCCCTAGTTTTCCCTTATTACTGGGAGTGTGAAACACCAAGCTAGTCTGGAGGGTAAATGTATACTCTGGTCTCTCACTGTGGGAAAACGGGGGTAGGAAAATAATGAGCTGGGGAGGGAAGCAAAAAGAGAAAAAAGGAGATAAGGCAAAGGAAACAAGTTGAACACCCCCAGCCCACAGCCTGAGGTGGCCCTAGGCCCTTCTTATATTTCTGGCCTGTAAAGAAAAGAACTCAAGAGGAGTCCAAGGAACAGAATTCAAGGAAGAGAAAGAAAAAGAATCAAAGAGAAGTCAAACATAAATCCAAAAGAGGAAGTGCCACAATTCATCAGTGCTTTCCTCAACATACCAGAGGCTCCACATCCAACCTTAAAATTCCTGTACTAACTAGAATGGATCAGTCATAATTTGAGAGAGACAGACAGAGAGAGATTGTGTGTGTGTGTGTGTGTGTGTGTGTGTGTGTGTGTGTGTGTGTGTTGGGGATTGGTGGATTGGTGGGGTTAGGGGCAGAACACTGGAGGAGAGAACCTAAAACTCTAACTTTACATCAGGAAATTAACCTTAATTCTTTCTCATCTTTATTTACCACATCCTATCCAACTGTGTTTCTGAGTATTTCTTTTATTTATTTTTTTATTTTTTATTTTTTTTGGTTTTTCAATTACAGTTGTCCCCTTTTCCCCCAATTTCTCTCCCCCACCCAACCCAGCCCCTCTCCCGCAATCATATCGCTCCCCGTTGTGAGTATTTCTTAAATCTATCCCTTCCTCCATAATCCTACATATGCTCAGGGATCAGGCCCTTCCCGACTCTAGTTTGCATTGTTCTTTAATTCATAAAAGAAATAATAATAACTTAATATTTATTTAGTGCTTACTATGAGCCAAGCAATATTTTAAGTGCTTCATTAAAACTCATTTAATCTGATTATGTAGGTCCTACTATTCTCTGCATTTCTAGATAAGAAAACTAAGTCAAAGGGTGATTAAGAAACTTGATTAAGGTCACAGAGCTATTTAATGGTGGCATCAGGATTCAGACCTGTACTGGAGCCCAAGCTCTCAACTGAAAGATGCAATTATACTGCCTATAATGTCTTTAGTGCAATACTTAAATAATTGCCACGCACCATTCTAGGCTTTGAGGATACAGTAGGCAATAAAGAAAGTTACCGACCTTCAAAAAGATTACAATATCAGATCAAGCACTCAAAGACAAAATTAGCCTGCCTAACCAAAAAGTTGAGCATGTCACCCTTTTGTTTTGATGCTTTCCACTGGGTACACCATTCAGTTTAATGGCTACATGGCACACCAAGCTTCCATGACTTAACCTTAGACTAAAGCACCTCTCCAGCTTCTTCTTATGGAACTCCTTGACATCATAATCCAGTAACTTCTCTGCTTAGAGGCCGGTGACCTGATTCATACACCCTGTCTTTAACCTTGTTTTCTACACCCAAAATTCTTTTATTTTCTTACCTCCACCTTCCACCCATTCATCTAATTCCTACTGATATTAAACCCTTGGTCCAGCACACCTGATTTTAAGAAACTTCACCAAGGATCATACTTTGAGACTTCCGGTCAAGATAGAGGAGTAGGTAAACACACTTCACCTCCTTGCACAACTACAGCAAAAATTGTAACTGGACTACAAAACAAGTACCACCCAGATTTGTCAGAGAATTGAGCTGTATAGAACTCCAACAACTAAGGATTTAAAGAAGCCATTCACCTAGATGCGTAGGAAGGGGAGAGATGTGTGAAGAGGCGCGGAGAGGCACAGAGAGGCAGCAGAATGACCCGTCCTACATTCACGTGTAGTGGATAAAAATAAGGAGGGATAAATTATTGGGAGCAAGCAATACCAGCCCCAGACCAGACCACCCAGCCCAGAGTTCCAGTGTCAGGAGGATAAGTCCCCATAACTTCTAGCTGTTAAAACCAGTGGAGGTTGGGGCAGTGGAAGAAACTACAGGATCTTCAGGAGACTCCTCTTAAAGGGCACACAAGGTTTCAGGACTTATGCACACCCACCCACTCTGGGATTCAGCACCAGGGCAACATTTGGAAGGGCACAAATGGCATACAGGGAGAAGAAAGAAGTGACGTGACTGACAACAGGGCGACTGCCGGGAGATAGCCTCCTCTCAGGCAATCTCAAGAGGCCAGCCAATGAAACTGTCCCTTCTCCAAACCCTCCACCACACAGAGCCACAAAGCGATGAAACGGGTAGCCCCACCCTAGCAATTACCTAAGGCTCTGCCCAACACAATTTACAGGTGCTTTTTCTACATTAGGGCACACTACTAAGACAGTGAGTCCAAGTAGCTCTATCTAATACACAGAAACAAACACAGGGAGGCTGTAAAATTGAGGAGACAAAGAAATACAGCGAAAATGAAAAAACAACAAAACTCCACAAAAATAACTAAACAAAATGGAGATATGCAACCAATTAGATGCAGAGTTCAAAACACTAGTTATCAGGATGCTGAAAGAACTCATTGGGTACTGCAACAGCATAAAAAAGACCAGGCAGGAGATCCAAGATGGCGGAGGAGTAAGTGGACGCTACACTAACATCCTCCCAGGAACAGTCTGCATTTGCAACTTAATTTTGGAGAAATTCTCTAAAATAACCAACCGAACACTAGCTGGAGAGAAGTTTTATAACCACGAAGAGACAGAAAAGGCCACTACATCACAACTTGACTGGTAGGGAGTGCAGAGATGCGGAAGGACTGACTGGGTTCCCACGGGTGGCAGCTGAAGGGACTGAGAAACAGCTCAGCAGCCGGGTATTCCCCCTGAGAAGGTCAGGGTCAAACTCCCAGCTGGGCTTCCCAGCCTACAGCAACAGAGTAGAAAGTAAAATAGTATCAGCTGTGAAAAGCGAAAAGCCACAGGGTTTCTTGCTAGCTGGAGAGAAACAGCTGGAGAAACAGAACTCTTAAGCAAATCACATATGAAACCATTTTGACCCCCACTTACCCTGGGCTCAAGCAGAGGGAAGACAGAAAGAACTAGAGACGCTTGGGGACAGTTTGGCGTGGTGGCTTTGAGGGGAGAACTTGGAAAGCAGCCGACTAGGTCCCACTGCTGACTCAGCCCCACATTGCAGACAGACCATTCTCATCCAGGTGGCGTCAGCCACAGGGAAAGCAAAAGCCCAGCCTACAGGAATTAAGCTGCCACACCCACGTTCCTTAAGCCTGACGGCTAATCACAGATTGAATAGATTAACAACTAAAGAAGACAGATATAGGAAGTAGATCCCTAGAAGTCTCCAACAGGCTGCGTAGGCCCAGACTGGTACAGGATGTGACGCCAAAGAGGCAGATCCACGAAGTGTAGATCAATCTAAGAAGCAGCAACAAACAGTAAGAGTCAACAAAAATGGGGAGACAGAGAAACAATCCCCCATCGAAAGAAAAGGTAGAATCCCGAGAAAGGGTGCTAAATGACATAGAGGGGAGCAAACTATCAGATATGGAATTCAAAACATGAATTATGGAGAAGCTCAATGAGCTCAACGGAAACTACAAGGAACTCCGCGGAAACTACAAGGAACTCCAGAAAAACTACAAGGAACTTACTGAGAATTATATCAGAATGAAAAAGGACATAGAAGCTATCAATAAGAGCCAGGAGGAAATGAAGAATACAATCTGCGAACTGAAGAACACAGTAGAAGGAATTAAAAGCAGGCTAGAGGAAGCAGAAGATCGGATCAGCAAGCTGGTGGACAATGTAGAAAAAAACTCCCAGATGGTGCAACAAAATGAAAAAAGACTGAACAAGACTGAAGAGGTTTTAAGACAGCTGCAGGACAACATGAAACGTAATAATATCCGTATCATAGGAATTCCAGAAGGAGAAGAAGAACAAGGGATAGAAAACCTCTCTGAAAAACTAATGACAAAAAACTTCCCTAACATGAGGAGAGAAAGAGCCACACAAGTCCAGGAGGTACAGAGGGTCCCAGTGAAGAGAAACCCAAACAGGCCCACTTCAAGACACATCATAATTAAAATGGCAACATTGAAAGACAAAGGGAGAACCCTAGAAGCAGCAAGAGAGAAACAACTAATAACATACAAGGGAGCTCCAATAACGCTATCATCAGATTTCTAGCAGAAACACTACAAGCCAGGAGGTAATGGCAAAAAATATTCCAAGCAATGAAAAACAAAGGCCTATAACCAAGAATGCTCTACCCAGCAAGGCTCTCATTCAAAACGGAAGGTGAAATAAGGAGTTTCCAGGACAAAAGAAGGCTAAAAGAATACATCTCCACCAAACCAGCATTCCAAGAGATGCTAAAGGGTCTGCTTTAAGAAGATGAAGAAACAGAGAGAGACAGAGAGGAACACAAGTAAAGAGGGGGGAAAAGACAATGAATAAATACCTATCGGTAACAGCCTTAAATGTAAATAGATTAAATGCACCAATCAAAAGACATAAGGTAGTTGAATGGATTAGAAAGCATGACCCACATATATGCTGTCTACAAGAGACCCACCTTAGAACAAAAGATCTACACAGACTGAAAGTAAAGGGATGGAAAAAAGTATTTCAAGAATATGGACATGTAAAAAAAACTGGGGTAGCAACACTTATATCAGACAAAACAGATTTCACAGCAAAGTTCATTAAAAGAGACAAAGAAGGCCATTTCATAATACGTAAGGGGAAAATCCATCAAGAATATATAACCCTTGTAAAAATATATGCACGCAACTTAGAAGTACCCAAATATGTAAGGAAAATTTTGAAAGACTCCAGGAAAGATATAGACAGCAACACACTCATAGTAGGGGACTTTAACACCCCACTGTCAACAATGGACAGATCTTCGAAGCTAAGAAACACCAAAGATATTGAGGCATTGAACAACACTATAGATCAAATGGACTTAGTTGATATATATAAAACTTTTCACCCCAAAGAAGCAAAATATACATTCTTCTCAAGTGCACGTGGAACACATTTAAAGATAGACCACATGGTAGGATACAAAACAAGCCTTAACAAGTTCAAGAAAATTGAAATTACATCAAGCATCTTCTCAGATCACACTGGCTTAAAATTGGAAATCAACTTCAAGGAAAAAACTCAAAAAACATTCAAACTCATGGAAAATGAATAACATGATATTAAATAATGAATGGGTTAACAATGACATTAAGGAAGAAATCATTCTGGAAACTAATGAAAATAAACACACAACAACCCAAAACCTATGGGATACAGCGACAGCAGTCCTGAGAGGAAAGTTCATAGCAATACAGGCTTACCTAAAAAAGCTAGAAAAATCTCTAACAGAAAATTTAACCCTACAGCTACAAGAACGAGAGAAACAACAACAAGCAAAGCCCAGAGCGAGTAAAAGAAAGGAAATCATCAAGATCAGAGCACAATTAAACGACATAGAGGCTAAATTAACAATTCAAAAGATCAACATAAGTAGGAGCTGGTTTTTTGAAAAGATAAACAAAATTGACAAGCCTTTAACCACGCTCATCAAGAAAAAAAGAAAGGACCCAAATAAATAAAATCAAAAGCAGGAGAGGAGAAATCACAACCAATACCACGGAAATACAAAGGATTGTAAGAAATTATTATGAACAACTGTATGGCAAAAATTTGACAACCTAGAGGAAATGGACAAATTCCTGGAAACATATAACCTTCCAAAACTGAATCAAGAAGAAGCAGAAAGCTTGAATAGAACAATAACAACTAGTGAGATTGAAGCAGTAATCAAAAAACTCCCGGCACACAAAAACCCTGGACCGGATGGCTTCACAGGTGAATTCTACAAAACATTTAGGAAAGAACTAACTCCTGTCCTCCTCAGACTATTTCAAAAGATCCAAGAAGAGGGAAGATTCCCAAACTCGTTCTATGAAGCCAGTATTACCCTAATTCCAAAACCAGGTCAAGACACAACAAAGAAAGAAAATTACACGCCAATATCGCTGATGAACATAGATGCTAAAAGCCTCAACATAATATTGGCAAACTGGATCCAACAACACAATAGAAAGATCATACACCACGATCAAGTGGGATTCATCCCAGGGATGTAAGGATGGTTTCATATTGGCAAATCAATAAACGTAATACACCATATAAACAAAATGAAAGACAAAAACCACATGATCATATCAATAGATGCAGAAAAAGCATCTGATAAAGTAAAACACCCATTTATGATGAAAACTCTCAGCAAAATGGGAATAGAGGGAGCATACCTCAACATAATAAAGGCCATATACGAGAAACCTGAAGCCAACATCATATTCAATGGGCAGAAACTGAGAGTATTCCCCCTGAGGTCAGGAACAAGACAAGGATGTCCACTCTCTCCACTCCTATTCAACATAGTCTTGGAAGTTCAGGCCACAGCAATTAGACAAGAAAGAGAAATAAAAGGCATCCAAATTGGAAAAGAGGAAGTAAAATTGTCATTATTTGCAGATGACATGGTAGTGTACATAGAAAATCCTATAGACTCCACAAAAAAATTAATCAACCTAATAAGTAAATTTGGCAAAATAGCAGGGTACAAAGTCAGTATTAAGAAATCAAAGGCATTTCTGTACACCAACAATAAAATCTCAGAGATAGAAACTAAAAGAAAATCCCATTTACCAGAGCAACAAGAAAAATAAAGTACCTACGAATAAACTTAACCAAGGAGGTAAAAGACCTGTATTCAGAAAACTACATAACACTGAAGAAAGAAATTAAGGCAGGTACAAATAAATGGAAGCATATACCATGCTCATGGATGGGAAGAATCAACATCATTAAAATGTCCATACTACCCAAAGCAATTTATAAATTCAATGCAATCCCTATTAAAATACCAATGACGTATTTCACAGACCTAGAACAAATACTTCAAAAACTTATAGGGAACCAAAAAAGAGCACGAAAAGCCACAGCAATCTTGAGGAAGAAGACCACAGTAGGAGGAATCATAATACCTGATATCAAACTATACTACAAGGCCACGGTAATCAGAACAGTCTGGTACTAGCATAAGAATAGATATATAGATCAATGGAATAGAATAGAGAGCCCGGAAATAAACCCAGGTCTATACGGTCAACTAATATTTGATAAACGAAGAAGGAACATAAAATGGAGTGAGAAGAGCCTCTTTAACAAATGGTGCTGAGAGAACTGGACAGGGACATGCAAAAAAATGAAACTAGACCACCAATTTACACCATACACCAGAATAAACTCAAGATGGATCAAAGACTTTAATGTAAGCCGTGGCACCATAAAAGTCCTAGAGGAAAACATAGGTAGGAAAATTTCAGATATCCCACGTAGCAACATTTTCACTGATACATCTCCTAAGGCAAGGGAAATAAGGGAAAGAATAAACAAATGGGACTACATCAAACTAAAGAGTGTCTGCTCAGCAAAAGAAAACATCAGCAAGATTAAAAGGGAAACACTCATATGAGAAAATATATTTGCCAATGATACTTCAGACAACGGACTGATCTCCAAAACATATAAAGAACTTATACGACTCAACACCAAGAACACAGACAACCAATAAAAAAATGGTCAAAGGACCTGAACAAACACTTCCCCAAAGAGGACATACAGAGGGTCCATAGACATATGAAAGAATGCTCAACATCACTAGCCATCAGAGAGATGCAAATAAAAACCACAATGAGATACCTCCTCACACCAGTCAGAATGGCCATCATCAACAAATCAACAAACCACTTGTGCTGGCTAGGATGCAGAGAAATGAAAACCCTGGTGAAATGCTGGTGGGAATTCAGACTGGTGCAGCCACTATGGAAAACAGTTTGGAATATCCTCAAAAAACTAAAAATGGAACTGCCTTTTGAACCAGCAATTCCATTGCTAGGATTATATCCGAAAAATCCTGAAACACAAATTCAAAAGAACCTGTGCACTCTAATGTTCATAGCAGCACTATTTACAATCACCAAGTGCTAGAAAAAACCTAAGTGCCCATCTGTAGATGAGTGGATCAAAAAACTGTGGTACATTTACACAATGGAGTACTATGTAGCAAAAAGAAAAAAGGAACTTCTACCATTTGTGACAACATGGATGGAACTAGAGAGAATTATGCTTAGCGAAATAAACCAGGCAACAAAAGAAAAATACCTTATGCTATCACCTATTACAGGAAACTAATGAACAACACAAACAAATGAGCAAAATTGAACCAGAGGTATGTAAACAAGGTGTAGACTAACAGTAACAAGGGGGGAGGCGGGAGGGAGAGAAGGAGGTAAGAACGGTAAGGGTCTAGTCAAAGAACATTTATAAATGACCCACGGACAATGACAGCTGGGTGGGGACTGAATGTGGGAGAAAGGGGGGCAGGGTACGGGGAAGCAAGAGGGGGAAAAAAAGTGGGATAACTGTAATGGGAAAACAAACAGAAAATTTTTAATGGGGGAAAAAATGAAAATATAAAGAATGGAAATGCAAGTTCAATGAATATTAGAAGAACAAGGATTTTCCTTCACACTGTATATTTTTCTCCCTATCTCATCCCTTCAGAGTTTGGCATTCTAAAGAAGTAATGACATAAGTTTCTTTGCATAAAACTAATGAGATCAGATGTTAATAGAGGTTTTTTTTGACCAAGACTTTGACTGGAATGTCATACCTAAAGGAGACATGCTTGGGCTCTGGTTGTAACCAAAAAGCTCTGAGGAACTGGGATTGACTTTCAAAGGTAATAAAAGCCCACGAGATAAAAGGCCTGGTACCGTGGTTGGTTGTGCGGTCCACAGCAATCTTTCCAGGGAAGGAATGAAGGTTGTTTTCCTGAAAGATGGCTAGAAGGGACCTTAAGGCACAATGGAAAACCAGAAGGACTTGGAAAAGACAGGTGTGTACAGGCAAGGCTGAATACCAGGTATGTGGCTCAGCTTCTGTGCCCTGAAGGGTAGACTGAAGGTCACCCTAAATGTTCCTTGCCTAAGTTCCAGCAAAGCAGAACTAAAGATCATAAGTGATCATTTGCTGCTCTTGTGTTTATGCAAATGAACAGGATAAATAAAAAAATGGACTTAATGCAGTCCCTTTAATGACAAGGAGGGCAATCTTAGGGAGAAAAATCATGATTCAAGGAAAATCACAATGATCAGTGGTAGACTATAAAGTAGTGCGGCTAACAGTCTTTAAAGTTTCTTTTGATTGAAAATACGTTTTCATTTGAAAGTTAAACTATGTCTGTGGTATCATCAAAGATGTTTAATTTACAGGCAAGAAGAATGTCAAATGTCTTGCAACTGGATGTCTTTCCAATAAGAAAGTCGCACAGATTTAGAGACTTGTTTGTGGGTTATGTTACATAAATTAACATGTATTTTCTGTTTTCAAAGGGCATAAGCCTATGATCTCATTACCTGAGTGATTGTCTGTAAGTATAGGCCTCACTTAATCCCGTCTGCATTGCTGCCTTCTGAGACTCAACGGTTTGGCTGAACTAAGTGGCTGGGTTGGTGAAGAATGAGGTGGTCTGTGGGCTTCACTTTAAAACTGGTTTCTTTTCTATCCTAATGGCTTGGACAGAAAGAGCCCAGAGGTCTGAGAGGGGGGAAACCTAAAATATTTCCCTGAGCCCAAACTAAGTATAGTGAGCAAAAAGGTTTTTGACAAGTGAGATGTGCCTGGCACACCTTCCTCCAAAGAAGCCCTTTTTTTTCCCTAATGTCGGACATTGAAAAAGTAATACCTGCCTTTGTCATCTAGTGGTTATGTATTGAATGATGTCTTTTAACCCTGTTGCCAAATATGTTGCCCCCAGAATACAACAAGGATTCCAGCCTGTTAAACCAAGCACGCCGTTGTCCGGGGACAGCCAACTGACCTGGAGTCCTGACGATCCTTCCCCATGTGGGAAGGTCACCCTCCCCTCCACACCCCCACTTTTTTTTTTTTAAGTATATTTTATTGATTATGTCGTTACAGTAGTTCCAATTTTTTCCCCTTTACTCCCCTCCACCCAGGATCTCCCTCCCCCATCATCCCCCCCCCAAGTCCATACCCATGGTTCGTAAAAAATAACTATCCCTCCCTCTCAGATATTAAGACCCTTTGTAATCTTGTAAAGGACAATGGGCGAAGGTCTCGAGCTCCTCTAGCTGCTTCAAGCTGGACATGGTCGTCGTCCTACCTACCCTTGGGTCCAGAAATCCCTAATAATAGTGGGGGACCATGTCCAGCTTGAAGCAGCTAGAGGAGCTCGAGACCTTCGCCCATTGTCCTTTATAAGATTATACAGGGTCTTAAGTCTGAGAGGGAGGGATTGTTATTTTTTATTGTTAAAGTAATTATTTATTTAGTTATTTATTTAAAAAAGAAGAAGAATATATGAAAGGGTGAAGCGGGAGAGCTTGTATGTATGACCCATGGGCATGGACTGGGGGGGATTTCTGGGGGAGGGATGTCCTGGGCAGAGGATAGCAAAGTGGAAAAATTGGAACTATTGTAACAATATAATCAATAAAATACACTAAAAAAAAACACAATTCTAATTAAAAAAAAAAAAGACCAGGCAGAAATGAAGGTAGCATTAAGTGAAGTAAAGAAAAATCTACAGGGAACCAGCAGTGGAGGGGATGAAGTTGAGAATCAAATCAACAATTTGGAACATAAGGAAGAAAAAGGTATTCAATCAGAACAGCAAGAAGAAAAAAAGAATTTTAAAAAAAAATGAGGATAGGGTAAGGAGCCTGTCGGATATCTCTAAATGTGCCAACATCCAAATCATAGGGGTGCAAGAACAGAAAGAGCAAGAAAATGAAAAGTTATTTTAAAAAATAATGAAAGACAGAAAGAAAGAACTCCTGCCATTTGCGACAACATGGATGGAACTAGAGAATTATGCTTAGCGAAATGAGCCACGCAACAAAAGAAAAATACCATATGATATCACCTAATAAAGGAGACTAATGAACAACACAAATGAACAAAACTGAACAAGGAACTGAATAACAGTTTTCAGGGGGGAAGGAAAGAGGGAAAGAAAGGGGATAAATAGGGGAAGTGTTTAGTAAAGGAACTAGTATAAATAACCCATGGACATGGATAACGGAGTGGAGATTGACTGTGGAAGAAAGAGTGGGCTGCAGGGAGGGGGGGGGCAATAAGAATAAAAGTAGGACAACCATAACAGAAAAACAATAAAAATAAAATTAAAAAAAAAATAATGAAAGAAAACTTTCCTAAGTTGGTGAAGAAAACAGACATACAATTCTAGGAAGCACAGAGAATCCCAAAAGAGTTGGAACCAAAGGGAGCAACACCAAGACACATCGTAATTAAAATGCTAAATGTTAAAGATAAAGAATCTTAAAAGCAGCAAGAGACTTCCAGTCAAGATGGATGCGTAGGTAGACATGCTTCACCTCCTTGCACAACCATAAGGAGGATTACATCTACCTTGAAACAAAAATCAACCAAAACTACCAGAAAATCAAACTGTATGAAAGTCCAACAAACAAAGATATAAAGAAGTAATACTCATCAAGATAGGTAGAAAGGGCAGAAACGGGAAGCCGGTGCGGAGAGGACATGGTATGGCAGTGGCAGCAAGGTAGCATGGTAAAGCAGTGGCTGTGGCAAGCTGACAGAACAAGCAGTCCCACATTATAAAGGCTGGTAGGAACACCTGGGAGCAATCCCAGTCCCAGGCCACACTGCAGTTCACAGTTCTAGTGCCAGAAAAAAAAGTCTTTTTGCTTCTGGCTGTGAAAACCAGTGATAGTTGGGGCAGTGGAAGAAACTAGTGGTCTCTCAGGAGACTATTTAAAGGGCCCCCACAGTCCTAGAACATCTGCAAGACCACCCACTCTGGGAAACATCACTAGGGCAACAAGCTAGAGGGGCACCAGTCACATATGGGAAGCAGGTGAAGTGAGTGGAAAAGGGGTGAGTGCTGAGCAAGTGGCATTGCTCCCTCACATACAGTACCACAAGGCAGTGAAACCAGTTACCCAGCACAGACATTTAAATTGTAGCAGGTGCAAAAGCTCTACCGAATACACAGAAGGAAACATAGGAACACTGTCAAATTGAGGAGACACAGAAATATGGCCCAAAAGAGGGAGAAGATCAAGGCTCCAGAGAAATAACTAAGCAAGGAGGAGATACCCAACCAAACAGATGCAGAGTGCAAAACACTGGTGATAATGATTTTCATAGAAATGATTGAATACAGCAAACGCATAAGAGAAGAAGTGAAGGCTATACTTAAGTGAAATGAAGAAAAATACACGTAAAACCAATAGTGAAAGAAAGGAAACCGGGGTTCTAAACAATGGTTTGGAATATAAGGAAGAAATAAATAGTCAACCGGTAAAGAATGAAGAAACAAGAATAGAAAAAAACAAGAAGCAGCTTAGGAATATCTGGAACAAATTTAAACACACGAACATCCAAATTATAGGGGTGCCAGACAGAGAAGAGGAAGAGCAAGACATTGAAAACTTATTTGAAAATATAATGAAGGAAAAACTTTCCTAATTTGGTGAAGGAAATAAGCATACAAGTCCAGGAAGCACAGAGTCCCAAACAAGCTAGACCCAAAAATGACCACAATAAGACACATCAAAATTAAAATGCTAAAGGTAGGACTTCCGACAAAGATGTAGGCCTACACATACATGCTGTGTCTCCCTCCACAACTAAGAAGGAATACAACTACCTCAAAACTACAGACAACCAGAAGTTCCAGAAAATCGAACTGCATGGAGGTCCAACAGACATATAAAAAAGACAGGTAGGAGGGGCGGAGCTGGGATGGAGAGGATGCAGTGCGGTGGCAGCAGCAGCAGGCCAGAGAAAAACGCAGTCAAACATTTTAAAAAGTCGAGAGGGACACCTGGGGGGCACTCCCAGCACCAGACCAGACCACATAGCTCAAGCTCCCAGCGCCGGGGCAAATAAAGCCTCATTGCTTCTGACTGTGAAGAGCAGTGAGGGTTGGGGTGGAGGCAGAAACTGCAGGTCTCTCAGTAGAATCCGCTTGTTAAAGAGACCCACGGTCCTAGAACATCTATAAACCCATCCATTCTGGGAACAACGGCCAGGGGAACAGCTAGAGAGGCGCCAGGCCCAAACGGAAGTGGGAGAAGTGCCTGAAAAAGGAGCGAGTGCTGAGCAAGTGGCATTATTCCCTCTCGGACCCTTCCCCCACATACAGTACTACAACATGGTGAAACTGGTCACCGTATAATAATGAATACCTAAGGCTCCACCCCTTAAACATAATTGGTGTGACGGTTTTATCTAAGACACAGAGGCAAACAATAACAGGAGCCTGTCAAGATGAGGAGACAGAGAAGTATGGCCCAAAAGAGGGAATGGATCAAGGGTCCAGTAGGAGAACTAAGCAACAAGGAGATAGCCAACCTAACAGATGCAGAGTTCAAAACGCTGGTGATAAAGATGCTCACAGGCTTGATAGATATGTTTAAGTACAGTAAATATATAAGGGAGGAAGTGAAGGCTATGCTAAACGAAACGAAGGAAAATCCACACAAAACCAACGATGAAGGGAAGGAAACCGGGGTTCAAATCAATGACTTGGAACCTAAGGAATAAAAAAAAGTCAACCAGTACAGATGAGGAAACAAGAATTGAAAAAATGAGGAGAGGCTTAGGAACCTCTGGGACAACTTTAAACGTGCCAACACCTAAATCATAGGAGTGCCAGAAGGAGAAGAGGAAGAGCAAGAATAGAAAGCTTATGTGAAAAAATAATGAAGGAAAACCTCCCAAATTTGGAAAAGGAAATGGGCATACAGGTCCAGGAAGCACAGAGAGTTCCAAACAAGCTAGACCCAAAGAGGAACACACCAAGACACATCATAATTAAAATGCCAAAGTTTAAAGATAAGGAGAGAATCTTAAAAGCAGCAAGAGGAAAGCAGAGAGTTACCTGCAGAAAGTTACCTACAGAGGGTTGCATAAAAGACTATCAGCTGATTTCTCAAAAGAAACCTTGAAGGCAAGAAGGAACAGGCCAGAAGTATTCAATGTGATGAAATGCAAGGACCTCCAACCAAGACTACTCTATCCAGCAAAACTATCATTTAGAATGGAAGAGCAGGTAAAGTACTTCCCAGACAAGGTAAAGCGAAAGGACTTCATCATCACCAAGTCATTATTTCATTTTATGAAATGTTAAAGGGACTTATTTAGAAAAAGAATATCAGCACTATGAATATTAAAATGACAACAAACTCACAACTATCAACAACTGAATCTAAGAAATGAAAACAGAGTTGGCCTGCAAGCCAAGTGTCACTGGTTCGATTCCTAGTCAGGGGCACATTACTAGGTTGCACGTCTGGTCCCCAGTCAGGGATGTGAATGAGAGGCAACCACACAGTGATGTTTCTCTCCCTCTCTCCTTTCCCCTCTCTCTAAAAAATAAAATAAACAAGTTATTAAAAAAAAAAAAAAAAAACTAAGGAAACAACCAGAATAGGAACAGAATCATAGGTATCGGGATCATTTGAAGGGTTATCAGCTGGTAAGGGAGAGGGGAAGAAATGGGGAAATGGTTCAGGGACGAAGAAGCATAATTGGTTGGTACAAAATAGACAGAGGGAATCTAAGAATAATATAGGAAATGGAGAAGTCAAAGAACTTACATGCACAACTCATGGACATGAATAAAGGGGGGAGGGAAGAACGGTACTGGGAAGAGGGGAGCAAAGGGAAAAGAAATTGAGACAACTGTAACAATATAATCAATAAAAAATACTTAGAAAAAAGTAAAATAAAAATAAAACATTGTCTATAAAATGAGAAAAAATAAAAATAAAAATAAATAAAGTGCTAAAGGTTAAAGAGAGAATCTTAAAACCATCAAGAGAAAATAAGAGAGTTACCTACAAAGGAGTTCCCATAAGACTGTTAGCTGATTTCTCAAAAGAAACTTTGCTGGAAAGAAGGGAGTAGCAAGAAGTATTCAAAGTGATGAAAAGCAAGGACCTACAACCAAAATTACTCTATCCAGCAAAGCTATCATTTAGAATGCAATGGCAGATAAAGTGCTTCCCAGACAAAGTAAAGCTAAAGGAGTTCATCATAGCCAAGCACTTATTATATGAAATGTTAAAGGAATTTATTTAAGAAAAAGATCCAAATTATGAACATTAAAATGACAACAAACTCACAACTATCAACAACGGAATCTAAAAACTAAAAAGAAAATACAACTAAGCAAACCAGAATAGGAACAGAATCAAAGGTATGGGGATCATTTGGAGGGTTATCAGCTGAGAGGGAGAAGGGGGAGAAATGGGGAAAAGGTGCAGCGATTATAAGCACAAATTGGTTGGTACAAAATAGACGAGGATATTAAGAACAGTATAGGAAATGGAGAAGCCAAAGAACTTATATGCATGACCCATGGACATGAAATGAGAGGATTACTGGAGGAAACGGGGTATCAGATGAAGAGGGGGAAAGGGTGAAAAACTGGGACAACTGTAATAGCATAATCAATAATTTTTTTTTTTGAGAAGCTTTTTTGAGCCCGCTTAAGCTAGGTAACATACCCTATCTTACATATTACATGAGAAGTCTATGCTTACTTCTATTGTAATTATCTGAGTGTTTCTTGAGGGTCGGGACTATTGTGTAACTGTATAACATAAAGTTAGCAATGTCCGCTTCACATTACTTTTCTCCCCTTGTAAAAATGAAATATTATACACACTGAACAAAATTATCTTAATAGTTGCAGAGATTGCCTTTTGGCTTTATTCAAGTTTTGACAAAATCACTGTCACCGACTTCTCTGCTGAGACTAACAGACCTATGGTAGAATGGGTACATGTGTAGCAGTAATCCATTCTTGGATGAAACATATGGAAGTCAAAGTGAGAGAAGCATAAGCCCAGGGAAAGACACTAAAATCTAACAAACCAACAGCAAAAAGTATGCTGAAATCATCTATGAAATTCTCTGCTTGTCCCAAAAGAAAGCACATATAACTAAAAAATGTAGTTCAGATCTCACATTACCACATCTCCTCTAGCTTTCTTTTTGAGTTACACTCATGTGACTTTTGGGTTTTTAACACTTATACATATAGGTACTGTGCATGAGGGCCATGAGTGTTATGGGCACTAAAAAAAAATCAAGGTCTAAATATTTTTAAAAGACACAAAAATTCATGTTTAATTATATTTCCAGATAACATGTCAATATTAATTATAATATTCTGTAATGTTTCCTATTTGAAAACGATTTGTACATTAGGTTTTCTCGTTAGAACACCATTTCTACATACTGTAATAGAAACTTAAATAATTACAAAGTGATTTCTATAAACATAGTTACCACATGATCCAGCAATTCAACTGCTAGGTATATACACAAGAGAAAAT
The DNA here is from genome assembly GCF_987537825.1 of Furipterus horrens. Taxonomy (NCBI): domain Eukaryota; kingdom Metazoa; phylum Chordata; class Mammalia; order Chiroptera; family Furipteridae; genus Furipterus; species Furipterus horrens. Next base: position 98,588,068 of record NW_028327172.1, read on the forward strand.
ATGTTTACATAAAAACTTATATACAAATGTTCATAGCAGTATTCATAAACTCCAAAAAGTGGAAATAACTCAAATATCTACCAACTGATAAATGGATAAATAGAATGTAGTATATCCCTCCAAAGGATTATTATTCTGCAATACAGAGGATAAAGTACTGACAGATGCTACATGAATAAACTTCAAAAACGTTATACTTGGAGAACGAAGTTGGTCACATAATAACATGCACTGAGGGACTTCCAGCCAAGATGGAGACATAGGCAGACACGCTGCGTCTCCGTTCATAACTAGGAAGGAATACCACTACTTCAAAACTGGAGACAAACAAAAGTTCCAGAAAATAGAGCTTCATGGAAGTCCAACAAACAAAGATATAAAGAAGAAATATTCATCCAAACAGGTTAAGAGGAATAGAGCCAAGGCAGAGAGGACGCGGTGTGGTAGCAGCAGAAGCAGCAGGCCAGCAGAAAGCAGTCACACATTTTATAAAATAGGGAGGGACACCTGGGGAGCGTTCCAGCACCAGACCAGACCATGCAGCTCACGGTTCCAGGACCGGGGAAAATAGAGCCTCATTGCTTCTGACTGTGAAAACCAATGGGGATTGGGGTAGAGGGAGAAACTGCTGGTCTCTCAGCAGAGTCCAGTTGTTTAAAGAACCCCCACAGTCCTAGAACATCCGCATACCCACCCACTCTGGGGACGACAGCCAGGGCAACAGCTAGTAGGGCGCCAGTCCCAAACAGGAAGCAAGAGAAGTGCCTGGAAAAGGAGCCAGTGCTGGGCAAGAGGCATTATTCCCTCTCAGACTCCTCCCCCACATACAGTGCCATAATGTGGTAAAACGGGTCTCCTGGAACTGACGAATACCTAAGGCTCTGCCCCTTACAACGTAACAGGTGCGACAGTCCTACCTAAGACCCAGAGGCAAACACAGGAGCCTGTCAAGTTGAGGAGACAGAGAAATATGGCCCAAAAGAGGAAATGGATCAGGTTCCAGTGAAAGAACTAAGCGACGAGAACCTAACAGATGAGGAGATAGCCAACCTAACAGACGAAGAGTTCAAAACATTGGTGATAAAGATGCTCACAGACTTGACAGATATGCTTAAGGATGGCAAATGCATAAGGGAAGAATCGAAGGCTATGCTAAGTGAAATGAAGAAAAACCCACATGAAACCAATGGTAAAAGGAAGGAAGCCAGGGTTTAAATCACTGACTTGGAACATAAGGAAAAAAATAAGTCAACCAGTACAAAATGAAGAAACAAGAATTAAAAAAACAAGTAGGGCTCAAGAACTTCTGGGACAACTTTAAACATGCCAACATCTAAATCACAGGGGTGCCAAAAGAAGAAGAGGAAGAGCAAGAAATTGAAAACTTATGTGAAAAAATAATGAAGGAAAACTTCCCAAATTTGGTGAAGGAAATAGACATACAAGTCCAGGAAGCACAGAGAGTCCCAAACAAGCTAAACCCAAAGATGACCACACCAAGACACATCATAATTAAAATGCTAAAGGTCAAAGATAAAGAAAATCTTAAAAGCAGCAAGAGAAAACAGAGTTATCTACAAAGGGTTTCCTATAAGACTATCAGCTGATTTCTCAAAAGAAACTTTGCCAGCAAGAAGGGACTGGCAACAAGTATTCAAAGTGATGAAAAGCAAGGACCTACAACCAAGAGTACTCTATCCAGCAAAGCTATCACTTAGAATGGAAGGGCAGATAAAGTGTTTCCCAGACAAGCAAAGCTAAAGGAGTTCATCATCATCACCAAGCTCTTATTGTAAAATGTTAAAGGGACTTATTTAAGAAAAAGAGAATCAAAACTATGAACATTAAAATGACAACAAACTCACAACTATCAACAACAGAACCTGAAAAAATTTAGAAATAAAAACAAACTAAGCAAACAATCAGAACAGAAACAGAATCATAGGTATGGGGATCATATGGAAGGTTATCAGCAGGCAGGGGGAAGATGGAGCAATGGAGAAATGGTGCAGGGATTAAGAAGCATAATTGGCAGGTACAAAATAGGCAGGGGGAAGTTAAGAATAATATAGGAAAGGGTGAAGCCAAAGAACCTATATTCACAACCCATGGACATGAACTAAGGGAGGTGGGGATGCTGGAGGGAAGGATGGTGCTGGGTGGAGGATAGTAAAGGGAAAAGAAATTGGGACAACTGTTACAGCATAATCAATAAAATATACTTTAAAAAAGAATAGAAAAGAAAAGAAAATTAGGGTAAAATACACAAAGCTATGAACTACCAAACCTGGAATTTAAACCTGGATCTATCTGGCTTCAACACAAAGCTCTTATTCACTGCTCTCTACTGCATTTTTATTATTTGCCACTGGAGAAACTGGAGTTGGCTCAGAGGAAATGGATGGATGATAGTGCAAGTGCAGCTTTCTAGAAGATAAGTTGCAACCAAAAAGCTGAATGTCTTATGGTGGGAAAGGAAATTTCTCCTAGATGTCAATATATCGCCTCCCCTCCTCCCCCAAATAAAATTCTAGTCTCAAAATGAAAAGTTTGTGAGTCAAGAAATTAATCCTCTAAATTGGCTCTGTCAATGACAATGTGATCCTAGTCTAGCAGCTGTTCCATTTTCTCCAACTGCACAACGTAAGAGCAGTATAAAAGACAATCTTTATAAATACATTTCAGGTTTGCTAGACAATGCTAAGACGAGTTAGTATTATTTTCTACTCTCCTCTGTAATTTTACTTTTCCATCCATGCTTTTGAACCAAGTGAAGACCAAAACTGTAATGTTGCTGAAATCTTTATGCCTTCACTCTTTCTCATACTTTATTCCCATATTACCTATTAGAAAGGCTTTCTTTCATTCCATTTTTCTCATTAACACTTTATTTTTTTAAATCATTTATTTAGTTTTGTTTTATTTATTTATTTTTAGAGAGAGGGGAAAGGAGAAAGAGAGGGACAGAAACATCACTGTGTGGTTGCCTCTCACTCGCGCCCCCAACTGGGGACTGACGTGCAACCTAGTCATGTGCCCTGACTGGGAATCGAACCAGCGACACTTGGCTCGCAGGCCGACGCTCAATCCACTGAGCCACAGCAGCCAGGGCTTCATTAACACTTTATTTAATGTTTATATGTATTAGGAAAAAATGCAATGCCTTTTATCATAAGGTCATACAAGTTTTCATTTTGAATATCTTCTTCATAATTGCCCTTTTAGTTCTCTAAAACTTAAATGCCAACTAGTCAGATATATCTATCTGTACATGCCAACATTAATCTATGAATAATCCATGTAAAATACATTTTCCTTACTTACACTATATACAAAAATAAATTCAAAATGGACCAAAGACCTATATTTAAGAGCTAAAACTACAAAATTCTTAAAAGAAAAAACAAGGAAAAGCTTCATGACACTGGATTTAGAAATAATTTCTTGGATGTGATGCCAAAGCACAGGCAAGAGAAGAAAACACAGATAAATTGGTTTCCATCAAAATGTAACTTTCATGCATCAAAGGACAGTACCAGAGAGTAATACAATGACCCTCAAAATGGGAGAAAATATCTGCAAGTCATATATCTGTACAAGTATATAGAGAACTATATCTCAACAACAACAAAACAAATTTTAAAATGGGCAAAAGACTTGAATAGGAATTCTCCAAAGATATACAAATGGACAATAAGCACATGAAAAGATGATCAACATCACAAGTCACCAGGGAAATGTAAATCCAAACCACAATGAGATACCACTTCACACCCAGTTAAGATAGCTATTATCAAAATACACCAAAAAAATGGGAAAAATAAGAATGTTGGAGAGGGTGTGGAGAAATTTGAACCCTTGCCCATTGCTGACAGGAACGTACAATGGTGCAGTCACTATGGCAAAGAGTTTAGCAGGTCCTCAAAAAGCTAAACATAAAATTACCAGATGCATCCAGCAAATGCACTCCTTGGTATTTACCCAAAGATTTGAAAGCAGAGACTGGAAAGATACCTGTACTCCAATGTTCATTGCAGCATTATTTACAATAGCAAAAAGGTAGAAACAACTCAAGTGCCCATCAATAGAAGAATGGATAAGCAAAATGTGGCATACACAGTAGTCCCTCACTATATCACGGTTCATTTATTGCAGCCTCACTGTATCGCAGGATTTTTTAAAATATTATATTTAATTACTTATCACAGATTTTTCGCTATATCGCAGGATTTTGCGGTGCTGTATACGTATGTTGTTAAAGTTACGTAGGTTTAAGAGTGTAGAATAAATGTAAGGTTCCTGCTTTGCTGGGGGGGGGGTCAGAAACGTATTACCTGCAATAAGTAAGGGAACACTGTACTTAAATGGAATAGGATTCAGTCACAAAAATAGAGTTAATACATTCTACAACATAGATAAACCTTGAAGATATTATGTTAAATCAAATAAGCCAAACAGAAAACACAAATATTTTATGATGCTACTTATATGAGGTACCTAGACTAGGCAAATTCATAAAAAGTAGATTAGAAGTTACCAGGTGCTGGCAAAAAGGAGAATGAGGAGTTATTGCTTAATGGTTGCAGTTTCTATTTAAGGTAATGAAAAAATCTGGAAACATATAGTGGTGATGGAGACATTGTAAGTGCAATTAATGCCAGTGAACTGTACACTTAAAAATTGTTAGAAAGCTAAATTTTATGTTATGTGTATTTACCACAATTTAAAAAACTACAAAAGAAACAACACTGTCCTTATTCCTTTATTTTTGTAACTCTGTCCTTGTTCTAAGTTCTTAAATGGACAACAAAGTTCTGATGCAAAAGAAAGTATCTAAATTTCAGTGCAAAGTGCTCTCTAAAAAACTTTAAATGGATGCTTACTAATCAAAACAATACTAAGAACTATGAAGACAAAATGTCATTATTTTTAGTTCAGACAAGACCAAATAAAACAGAAGTACTTTGTGATATACTTTAAATTTTTTAAGGTTGAGGATTACTTGACAATCTTTTCCTTGTCAGATTATTTATTATTTTGTTAATTTCATACTACTTAAAAATTATGACTATTAGAAAAGTATGCTCTACTTCTCATTACTAGAAACTAGCAGTTATAAATAAAGGTGGACAGGTAACTACAGTGTTTGACTGGCATGCAAGTTACAAGTATGAACTCATGGTTTTTAATACAAACAAAGATTGAAACAAAAAAAATAAACATAGATGTTTATGTATGCATGGATTAGTGATTAGTATACATACATATATTTCTAGTATGTCACTGAGAGGGCCTAGGAGCAATGCCATCCCAGTGACAATGAGCACACGAAGCATCCAGATCTTGGTTTCTAAATACTATTCTCCAACAGAAGGAATCAGAGCTCCTTGGAGAAATAATTGATCCCAGGGCTGCAGCAGAGAAAATACAAGATCTTAAAGAAAAGAAGATGGAGCATATTGAAAAGACAGAGACCCAACCTGAAGGCTTTAGCTGGAATAAATTGAACAACAAAATAAATAATGGTAGTATTAGATTATAAACCATAGAATAAAACAAGTATCTATAACTCAATACTAATAAAACAAATTACTGAATAAATAAATACGGTAAGTGGACAGTTCTTCCTTATAAAGAAATTCCATTAAGTGTAGAAGGATATGAGAAAAATACAAAATCACCATCAGGCAACCCCCACTATAATTCTTACAGGCCAGATCTACCAAAGAATGCTGCAATGAGTGGGTAAAAGTTTGAGAAGGAGATATCTGCATAGTTACAAAGAATCTCCCCAAGATAGCTAGTATTTACAAAGAGAAAAATACTTAGTAACTTTACACGTAAAGAAATTTAACAGACATGACCTTAACCAAATGAGTTACTATAATCTCTAATACAATAAAATGACATCCTGTACCCTGTAATATGATGCGCTGAGTAGGATACAACATCATTTTGTCAAAAATGAATAACCTCAATATAAAAATGAGAACATCAGACAAACTCAAATTAAGATACATTCTACAAAATAACCAATCACACTCATCATATGTGTGACAGTCATGAAAGATAAGATTGTCACGGACCGGAAAAGACTAGGGAGACACAACTAAGTGCCATGTCTGACACTGGACCGAATCCTGACACAGAAAACGGACATTAGTGGAAAAACTAGTGAGGTTCAAGTAAGGTCTGTAATTTAGTTAATAGTATTGTACCAATGTTGATTTCCTGGTTTTGATCACTGTGTTCTGGTTATGTAAGTTGTTAACATTAAGGAAAGTTGGGTGAAGGGTATGCATGAGCTCTCTGTACCAGTTCCTGCAACTTCTCTCTAACTGTAAAATTATTTCAAAAAGAAATTTTTAAAATGTTTTTAGGTATCCTGTACTTTTTCTCCTACAACTGCACTAAAACAAAGTTGAGAAATTCAAGAACTACTTGTACAATGTAAATCTAACATTTCATTATTATTATTTTTGTTTTTTTAAAGATGCTATTTATTTATTTTCAGACAGAGGAGAAGGGAGGGAGAAAGAGAGGAAGAGAAACATAGATGTACAAGAGAAACATCAATCGGCTGCCTCTCCCACACCACCAGCTGGGGATCCAGCCCACAACCCAGGCATGTGCCCTGACAGGGAATCAACCCCCAACCCCTTGGTCTGCAGACCAGCACTCAATCTCCTGAGCCACACTAGTCAGGGCCATTTCATTATTTTAAAAGCAACCTACAGTAGAACAAGACTTAAGTCATTAAGTTAATACTTATTAAATATTTCCTATATTCCAGACCTCCACCAGGTGCTAGAAATGTTGCCCTCAAGAAGCTTACAGCTAATAAAAAAAAACAAAAAACAACAATAAACTGTCAACCTGATTAATGAAAAATTCTGACACACATACAGACTATAATCTAATGATTAGATAACTATAACATTATTTATAAAGTATGTAAATGAAAATCCTTTGGATAACTAAATCTTCAAATAGAACATTTACAGAGTAAGTAAGCTTAACAAACTCACTACACATATTTCATAGTCATCTTATATATAATAATTAGTGTCTAATGCTTCAGACAGAACTACTAAATATTTTCTATCAAAGATTTTATTTCTCCAATGTAGAAACTGGCTGCTTACTTTAACCTCAAGCAAAAAAGAATAAAAGAAAAGTAACAATAAAAATAACCACAAAAATCGAACTAAACTAAACAGTTCTTAAACCAAGAACAATTTCAGCAAAAAACAGGTAGATCAATTTATATAGGAAGTACCTGGCTAAAGACAGCAAACTGAAAATCACAATGCCATCCAGCACAGAAAGCGTTATAAATTCACTGAAGAACACAACGTGAGTTTGGATTCTTAATTCTTCAAAGTAATAATGCATAAAGTAACTTAGAGAAAATATTCCATATCCCCTCCTCCAGGTGACTCAACCAACAGGGTTCAACTGCACCCCAAAAGTTGCTGCAGATGTTAACATCATGATCATAACATTACCCGTCATCATTTCAAAACTTTTAAGAATCAAAGGAACTGCACGGTTCCAGTGTCTCTAATAGGCCTTTACAAATCAAAGTTGTAACAGAGGATGAATCCACATATTAAAGACAGTAACAAAAGGATTATTCTAATATCTGCAATGTAATAGAAAATTACTGTTGAGATTCAAACCCAAGCAAAGAGCCAGATCACTCTGAACAGATATTATGATTAACTGAAAACTGAGAGAATTCAGTCATACACCTGAAGTATCAGTAACTTGTTATAAATTTCATGATAACATTCCAAATTTCTGCTTGTTTTTCTAACATCTAATATTAGCCAGTCAAAAGTCTTCAAAATATTAAGATTCAAGGCCTGGTCCTGTCATCAATTTACCTAAATTTAACTGACAGTATGTACATGAAAACACTGCTTTCAATAATAATCAAATAAGTTTCTAGCATATAAAGACAATAGGCAGATAAGAAAGGGGGGGACGATAAAGAAACAATGCAAACTTTTGTAAAAAGTCTCCCAAGTCCTGACTGGTGTGGCTCAGTGGGCTGGGCGTCCTCCTGCAAACTGAAAGGTCTCTGGTTCGATTCCTGGTCAGGCAACATGCCTGGGTTGCAGGTCAGATTCCTGACTGGGGGAATGCAAGAGGCAACTGATCGGTTGTTTCTCTCCTTCTCTTTCTCCCTCCCTTCTCTCTCTAAAAATAAGTAAATAAAATCTAAAAAAAAAAAAACGTCTCACAAAAAGCTCTTCAACAACTGTTCATCTGTAGGTCGTTGGGCAAGGACCAAGTCAGAAAATGTTGCCATGCCCCATGACTTTCTCCTCTGCTTTCTACATTCTTTACTTAGGTGATCCCATCCTGTTTCGTAACTTTTAAATACTATTTAATAGTTTGAAAAGTACAAAGCTATCAAAGCAGATGAAGTATGCTACCACTTTTCAAAGTGGGGAGAAGTATATATACATACCTGCCTGCATGTACACAAAGTATATCTTTGGAAGTATATATTTTGGAAGTAAGAAAATTCTAACATTGTTTGGCTTCAACCAAAACTAGGTGATGGAAGACAAAAAATACAGATTTTCATTCTATTCCCCATCAAACATTTTAAATTCTGAATCATGTGAATGCAATTTTTATTCTAAACATAAATAAGCCAACAGATAAATGCTGATGATCCCCACCTCCTTCTCTCCTCACCAGATTTAAGTCCCATTAAGGCTGGGATTTTTTATCTATTTTCTCACTACTATAACCCCACTGCAATTTGTTGAATGAATTACTCCCTAATCTTTCCACTAAATTCCAGACTTGTATATCCAATTGCCTGCTTCTCATGTCTGCTTGAACATCTGTTTCTACTTAATATGTTCAATTCTACGCTATACCCATATAACAACCTGCTTCCCTCCATTTCAAAAAATGGCATGGCCATCCTCCAGTTGAAGCCCAAAACCCAGGAATCCCCCATCCCAATCAACTGCACTTCCATCCAAACCACCAGTTCAATAAACAACTTTAACTCCAAAACATATCTCAAAACCTTTTTTACCTGTGTCTAACACTCCAGTCGCTACTCTGCTCAGCCTGCCACAGCCTTCTCACCAGTCTCCCTGCTTTCTTTTTCCCATTATCCCATCTCCTCCACAGTCAGATTGTAAATCAGGCCCTATCACTCCCAGCTTTGCAATAATTCCAATAGCTTTTCAATGTACTTTAAAAATAAAAGCCAAAGGCCTTTGGACAATAAGACCTCACATGACCTGGCCTCTGGCTGTGACCTCACTTCTTATCTTTCACAAGGGCCTTCTCTGAGCTTCTTTTAGTTGGCTGAACCCAAGCTTGATACTACCTCTGCACATTTCCATGTGTTGTTCCCTCCAAGAGGGACACTTCTTTCAGATTTCCAAAAGCCAAATAGCCTCTCACTTTTCATCAGGTCAAAGGTCATTTCAGACAGGTCTTTCCTGACCAAAGCATCACAAGTAGTCTCCCAGTCACTACCACATCTCCCTATTTTATTTCCTTTATAATATAATTCTCTAAAATTATGTTTACTTCTTATTTATTGTCTCTCTCGCCCACCACCAGTACTGAAACTCCAGGAGGGCAGGAATTTCAGTGTCTTATGCTTATACTTAATGAATATTTAACTGATAGGTCAAAACTGACTTTAAAGAAGTCCACAACATTTAAGTTAGTAACAGACTGGTGAGAATAAAAGACATGGATAAACTAACTTCACACATATAAAACACTGAAAATCATCACAGGATAGAGTGAATTAAGTATTTCAGATGCCTGTGAACACTGAAACACAAAGAAAGGTATTTTTTCACACACCATGTGCATGCACACTGTAGAAACGTTCCCATGACCAGTAAACAACATCTAAAATAAACTTGAAAAGGGATTAACTCAGAACTCTGTATACATTTGTTATTTCATCTGTGATTCTTTCAGAGGGATCTTTCAAACATTGTATTTAGGCAAAAGAGGCAAAGTATAGCCAGTTTGCTCATTTGTCTGTCTTGGAAAGGAGTGTGAAATTCTAGGGAGTAACGAGACAATCTTTTGAGTGTTTTAAATGTCTACTATTATAGTCAGTAGTCAATCAAAACAAAGTGATTACTTCCTATAGTTTACTATTAATGGGGGTTTGGGGCAGACCTAGTTAAAAGATTTTTATAGTGTAAACTCAAAGAGTCTATAGCGAATGTTAACAGCTTATGTCTTACTATCTTCAAAACTAAAAACTTCCAAATTACTGCCTTTCGACTGGTAATAGTAATCCAGGGGGGAAAGCAGAGGACTTAACAATGAAAAGTCTGCAATTTACAGATGTTTTATTTACATGCACGTATATCTGTGGGATGGTAGAGAAAGGTCCTGACTCCCTAGTATGTAAATGCTCTAAAGAGAATCGAAGGGTCTTATTTCCCCAGACCCTAAGTGTTGAGACAGACTAGCATGTACATAGGCTACTTCTCCCCATAGCTATGAATCTCCGTTGTCTGCGGAAACAAAAGTGAAAATACTCGCGGTAAGGATATAAGAGATTGATGCTGCCCACACCTCCAAGTACACGGACATGTGTGTCCCTGTGAGCACGTAAATAAGCAGATGAATACACGCACTCTCACCTTCCTTCCTTCGGAGGAAAATGGGGCCGAGGGAGGGGCGGCCAAGGCCAGGTTGGGGAGGCCCGGAATCCAGTCCAGGGGGTGGCAGAGCTTAGGGGACAGCGCTCTGGGGAGCCGGGGAAATGTACAGGACACCATCTTCCCAGGCCACCCGCTTTCCCCCTCTCCCCTCCCCCCTCCTCGCCCCCAACTCCTTTCCTCCGCCCCATCCCCGCCACCCATCAACCGGGAAGGGAAGTTTCCCGGCGTCTGCAGCCGGCTCCCGGACCCTCAGCGGGGTTACCTTCTGCAGAAGCGGGACAAGGGGCAAGGGACAGGGGAGGGAAGGCAGCCTGAAGGAATGAAAGACGAAGCCCCGGCGAAAAGGGTGGGCGGCGGTGGCTGTCACTCGCGTTCCCCAGCTCACAGCGCTGCCATTACTGTGCCCGCGGCCGCCTCCCCTGCCGGCCGCCGCCACCCACCCCGGAGACACGGGGGTGCGCTGCGAAGCCTGGGATTCCGCCGCCCCACGCTCGGCTGCCGCCGCGCGGAGATACAGAGAGACCCGGACTAAACAAGGGCGAAGGGGAGAAGTACCGGCTCGTTAAGGATCCGTGAAACTACCGTCTTCCTGAGCGTCCGGCTTTTCCCACACACACCCTCCGCGCGCTTTCCGCCGCCGCCGCCACCCCCCCCCTCGGAGGGCAGTGGTAAAGTCCGCGTACGGCAAGCGACAAGGGCCTGCTTTCGTGCGATTGCAACCAGGCCAAGGAAAGCCCAGTCTGAAAGTGCTGTTCCGTTCCCTGAGCTCGAGAGACTCAGAACTCAGCAAGCTTGGGTCCCACATTCTAATAATAATATTTTTGGAAGGTGTCCTAAACGAAAGTATTTTCCTTTGAGTTGTTTCAGACCTGTGTGAATATTTTCGGGCACCACCATGTCCTTGCCACACACTTCCACGGGTTTTTCAAATAATCAGAAATATATTAGCAAAACTACTTTTCCCTCTGACGTACTCCTTTTCTAGAGAGTTTTCATCCAAAGACAAATTGAGTCTTGACCACCAACTCCCCACCTCTCCATCATCGGATCAGTATAAATGGCTTTCTTCTCTCACAATTTTAAACGGTAATGTTGACAGCATATTACCTGTCACCTCCTATGTACACAGGACCGCAATGGAACAAAAGCCTGGCATTATTCCATATTTGCCTTTCACATCCAGAGATCTCAGTGGTCAGTCTTGTCAGAGTCTTGGTCAGTTCTTCATTTGCACGTTTTGAGCAAGCCTTTCCCTTTCAACCCCTCTTCAAATGACTTGTCCCAGTCCTTCGAGGCCCATTTGAAATCCCGTCTCCTGATCTGAGAAAACCCCACCAGTCTTTCTCCTAATCTGCCTTCTCTTGGCACTTGAAGTCTGTACCCTTTGTTTTAATAAAACTATTGTATACTAAATTCAATTCAACTGTTAGTTTCCATTATATGATCTTCTCGTGTTCTCCCTCTTTTAATTCAACAATTATTAAATGGTGGTTCCCAAGCCTCAGGAAATCTGCAAGCCTTTTTGGAGTCCTGAGGTTAAAAACAACCTTTACAATAATACATGTTCTTTGTCTCTTTTTATTGGGTTCACCTTTGTACTGATGGTGTACAAACCAGCAGTAACACTGCTGCCATTGCCTTACCAGGAATCAAGAGGGTGGCACAAAACTGTCATACTGTTTGCTGCCACACACTCCCTGTTTTTTGTGGGGTTTTAAGAATATCCTTGATGAAGTAGTAAAAAGTATTAATTTTATAAATGTCAACCCTTGTGTACACCTCTTTCTAATATTCTCTGAGAAGAAATAGGAACACATGCTAGGATGGCTGTGGAAGAAAGACACCTGTGTGGCCGAGATGTAAACTGAACTATCTGCTTTTTTCATGGAACACCATTTTCCCTTGAAAGAACAATTGACAAGCCGATGGTATTCTGAAATGGGAATTGACAAATATTTCTCCAAAATTAACACAATGAGCCTAACACTTCAAGCAAAATAGCTGATAGTATTTGTTGCCAGTGATAAAACTTAGCTTTCAAGTGAAATTTGAACATTTGGAAAACTTGTGTTCTCCACCATTAGTTTAATAGCTTAAAGACTTTTCTAATGAAACTGTAGTGCTATTAATAAAAATGACTTTTTGATATTGCATGAGGTATGTCAACATATGGATCATCTACATGACACAATGAATCAATATTTTACAAATGACTAACACAGGGCATTACAAATTCATGCATGGATAAAAGATCCATTCAAAGTGCAGGATAGACCTGTGTCCGTGTGTGTGTATGCATACATAAAAAGCAGAATATAAGGTTCCTTGATGTGATTTTAGATTCCTCATTACAACCTATAAAAAATTACTGCTTGCCAAATTTTCTGCAGTGTCAGAGAGGAATATCTACACTTATCCAAAAAGACTCTTAAACTCTCCTCCTAAGGACTCCTATTTTCTTCATATACTTCAACTATAGAGAACATAGCTGTCTTCTATTAAGCTAGATATGAAAGAGACATACAAAAGGGAAGACTCTTAGATTCTTTTCATTCTTCTCATTAAAATTTTTTTATCTTGGAAAACATGGTTACTTTTCATAGAAACATGCAATTTATGTTAACATGTGTTTGGGTTTATTATTTTTTAATAAATAAAATTTTAATTTATCTTTTAAACTCTAATATACTAACTATTGATATATATAACCCACATAAACACAAACTCTTTGAGTACCTTAATATTTTTTGAGAATGTAAAGTGGTTCTCAAAAAGTTTGAAAACCACTGCTATGACCCATAAACAACCTCTGCTCTCACCACTCTTTTAAAACTCTAGATAGAAATGTGGACTAGCATAGAGAGTGCCACATGAATCACTACAACAACCCTCTAGTTCTAAATTCCAGAGATCCCTCTCACCATCTCATAGTTTATCCAACCAATATAATAGGAAAATTACATCTCTAAAAAAGTTATAGCATCCAAGCCCATAATACTCGCATTAAATTGAGATTACTTCATCCCTCCAGAAAGAAAGAAAAATCCTTTTGCCAACTTTCAAGCCACCACTTCAAGCAATGATTGGTCTTCACCTCCAAACTAAACCTCAGACTCTAGTTCATCCATAAATTATTTCCTTGTTTTACTTTTTAGCAAAGACTATATATGTTACTAGAATATGTTTGGGCTATCTATAATATTTATTGAATTCCTTATTATTTTTTCTGATTTCAAAAGTAATAATTTTTTTTTTGTAAAACACTACCAAATATTAAATAGATAACCATGCTAAGGTTGATAAATATTCTGCAAGATATTTACTATGAATACGATTAAATAATTTTACATGAATTAGATCATGTTATAGACACACTATTTTTTAGCCAGCTATTGATTTTTATGAGAACACTTAAATAATTCTTTTAAAAAATAATTCTTGGGCAAAGTAATTTATAAATTAATGTTTAAGGAAGAAAATTAATAAAAAATATATTTAAATAGACTATCTCTTAGTATTACATAAGTTGTTTAGCAAAGTATGTCTGTTTCTATTCATTTTCTATTTGTGAGTGTACATTATTTTCTCTTTCAAAATTTTCCAACTTCATTTCATAATCTCCCTGTACCTACTATTTGAGGAGCCAAACCAGAATCATTTTATGTCCTAATAAGCTTTTTTTATAAACATAAAACTGAAGAAGCCCAGATTTTTCAGGAACATTTATGATTTTAAATAATTTATTTCATTTTTATAGTTTATACAATAAATCTGAATCATCGTTTCTTAAATCTTCACTGTAAATTTGCATTTCCTGGTTATACCATTTATTAAACATTTTTGCAGCTTTTGTTTCTAGTGAACTAACAAAGATGAGATAGTGAAGAACAGCTTTCATGCTTGGAGTAGCTGATTAAGGAGCTGTTCTATGCTTATAAAAGTGAAAGTTTCCTCTTTGGAAAAGTATCTGACTATGGGACTGAGCAGGAATATGCAAGATGAGCCTGGAGCTTGTTGTGCTGTGAGAAAGTAAGGAAGTGCTCAAAAATAAAAACTTCCACATTGATGGGGGTTATACCAAAGGGTACAGGAGTCAATGGAAAGAGCTCCTAATAGCCAAAGCTAGAACAATTTGAGAAAGAAAATAATATAGTAGCGGATTTTAACCCAAAGTATAAAATAAATATCCATCGTACACACTAATATAAATAAATAATTGAATAAATGAATAAGTGGTGGAGAAAAGTCTTATGCAGAAGAATTCCAAATAAATTATGTAGATACTTCACTGCAAATAAGGGTCAGCATATTTTTCACTCCTTAAGTGTAGATCAGGATGGGTGACTTCCTTCCAAAGAATACAATATGAAAAGGGGATTTTAAAAGGATAACTTTACAGTGGAGAAATCTGACAAATACCACCTCAGTTAGATGATTATGGTCAACATTAACAATAACTCATTGTTGATAATATGTTCCCTTGTTGTGATGTGATGACAATGGCACTTTACTTATGTGATCTTCTTTCTTCAAACCCATATATTCCAATCTGATCATGAGAAAACTATCAGGCAAATTCCAATAGGGGGTCATTCTACAAAATAGCTGACCAGTACGCCTCAAACTATCAAGGTTATCAAAAACAAGATGTCAAAAAAAATAAATAAATACATTTTTTTAAAAAAAGATGTCTGATAAATTGTCACAGCCAAGAGGAGACATGAGTACTGAATGTAAAAGGTAAAGTGGTATACTGGATAGGATTCTAGAAAAGAAAAAAGACACAAGGTAAAAAAAAAAGAAAGAAAGAAATCTGAACCCTATATGTCTTAGTTAACGGCAATGTTTCAAAATAGGTTCATTAATTATAACAGATTACCATATTAATGTAAGATATTAATAGGGAAAATGGGGGTGGGAGCAAAGAAGGTATGTGAGAACTCCCTATTAACTGTTCAATTTCTGTGTAAATCTAAAACTATTCTAAAAAATAGTCATTAATTTTTTAAAAAATTACCCAACCGTACACCTAAAAGAAGAAAAAATACAGGTCTCTAATTAGAAAAGCTAGGAGCCCATAGGAGTCCTAAATGGGAAAGTGGAACCAAATGAAAAGGTTATGCCCTTGACTCTCCTAGAGAATCCTGATTGAAAACTATTTAAAAAGAAAAGGTATTCTCTTTTAAATAAAAGAAAAATTACCTATGAATTTTTTATGTTTCTTTGCAGTCACATTCAGACAGGTAATTTAACAAGCTCAAAGCTATGTTCAAAGAGAGCTCATTTTAAAGAAATACCAGTATTTGCATCATTTGAGATAGTACATTTAGAAGGTGATTTCTAAGAACTGGAAATAGAGTGAATCTGAGCAAAAAAATTGCAAAAAATACTATATGATATGTAAAAGAAGGAGAGATGACATTTTTCTTAATTGTTATGTCATATCAAAATTATGTGTGTCACCAGGAGTATAATATGAATCATGGTTCACCCAGATAAATGTGATGATGGAGAAGATGGGAGAACTTGTAACTTAATAAAAATAAGTAATGTAGACCATCCCATTTGAGAAGAAAGGGGCAAAGAAAGCAGGGAAAATCAAATGTAATGAGTCTGGAAGGAAGCTAATTTAGAGAAAGGATAAATGGGCTAAAAAACACAGTCTTTGGGCCAAGGAAGGTCTTAAATGCTTAAGTATGCTCAATATCAATGCTGAAAATAGAAATATATAAAATTAGGCAACCAGATTTCTAAAATAGCACATTTACATATGGCAAGATTAAGAAACTTAGTTGGGTATCAATGCCTTTTCCAATAAATAGAACACATGCGTCCAGTAAGTAAAAAAAAAAAAAAAAATTGATGCTTGTTAACCTTGTGGTTTACTCAGCTAAATCTCCATGGGGAAGCAAATAAGACTAATAATATAGTTAGAATTGTACAATGGTTTAATATTTAATAAAACAAACATTCATGTTTTATTCTAACCTAAAAAATTGTTAACCTCTTGCTTCAAAAAAGGTGTATTTTGTTAGAGAGAAAGAGAGGGGTGGGTGGAGAGAGGCAGGGAGAGAGAGAGAGAAACATTCATGATATGTAATCTTAGAAATCAGTGTGTGTGTATTTGTTGGGTCCTTAACCTACCTAATTTATAGCAAGTTACTCAGCCTAGATCCTCATTACATTTCCCTTCTAACTGTTGTGGAATATGGGACAGACTAGAGGCATGACCTCCTTGCACTGGTTTACACTTTGTTTCCTGTTTTTCTGTATTTACTTTTACTTTAAATTATAATAAAGTAAAATTTATTGGGAGGGGAGCATATAGTTCTATCAATTTTAATACATATACATCTGTATAGCCACCACCATAATTAGGATTAAGAAGAGTTCAGGCACCCAACGAAGTCTCTCTTGCATTCCTTAATATCGATTTGTTTTCTTTCCATGTCATCGTGTACTCTCATCCATGTTCTTTCTCATTTGAGTTTTTCCCCCTTCTTCCTGGCCATTTCTAATTGACCCTACAAAGGATAGGAGCAAGAAAAATGCCAGTATCTGTGGATGTGTACCTGGTGGTGAGAAGATCCTAGAAGAGGATTTCAGTGCAATGGGAGGCAGGGAAACTTATTCATAACATAGAGTTTCCAGTCTTTCATCTGGGCAAGTTTATGGCCTTCAAGGAAGTCTTGGGTCCCTCATCTATGAAAGTAGGATTTGGAGAACTTAAACTAATGTAAAAGACGTAGTACCTGGAAATCAAGACATTCCTAAAGGAATACCATGAAATGATTATTTTATAATTTTAACAGTTAATATATAATTTTATTCTAACTCAGATGCTACTTTATATAGATTGTTTTTTTTTTTAATATAAGGTAAACGGGGCTCTGGTCAAGATGGAAGCATAGGTAAACACAGTTTGCCTCCTCACACAACCACATCAAAATTACAACTATATATAGAGCAACCATCACTCAGAATTGACAGAAATTGAGTTCAATAGAAATCTGACAACCATGGAATTAAAGGAACCACATTCATCCAGACTGGTTGGAGGGGGGACCATGTGACATGGGCTGGCCCCATATCCACATGTGGGGGATAAAAATTTTGAAGGGAGCAAGGAATCCCAGACCTACACCAGATCCTCCAGCCCAGGGTTCCAGTGCCAGGAAGATAAGTCCCCACAACTTCTGGCTGCAAAAACCAGTGGGAGTTGAGTCAGTGGAAGAGACTTCAGGAGTCCCAAGCAGTTACCTTTAAAGAACCCAAACACAGATTTACTCAGATTCACTCTATCAGAGCCTCAGCATGGGAGTAGCACCAGTGGTGTACAGGGAGGAACTGAAGTGTCTGGCATCAAGGTGAGAGCTGGGGAACAGTTTTCTCCCAGTTAGAAAGATGGGCAGAGGCAATTGTCCCTTTCTGAGACCTCCCACCACAAAGCCACAGAGCTGGCAGGCTGGTGAAATAGCTGAGATCAATCAATGGCTAACACTGTTTGCCCTGCACTGGAGATCCCCTGAGACTCAGTCACACCCAACTTATGGGCCCACTCAAACTGTTAACCATGACTTTTTCATATGAATGGCTGTTATTGGCTCATGCTTCATAACTTCCCAGATTCTATCAAACAAGCAACAGTTGGCCTCAGTGAGCCCTCAACCCCCATAACACGTGCTAAGTGGCCCCAGGCCCACAATAGCAGCAGCCATCCTACATTCACAGCTCGGCTTCCCCTGGGAACCTCCAAGCCAGCACTAGTAGCAGCCATCTCAGACTGCTTGCTAGCTTATGCAGGGTCACCCTGGGCAGAACACAAGTGGGAGCTGACCTTGTCCTTCACCACCTGCGAAATCCCAGAGTCTGTACACAAAGTGGACAACTGCAGACCACATCAGAGTACCACCCCTCTGTCCCTGCACTGCTGATCTTTCACAGATGGTGAAGGTTTGTGGTCAGTGGTCACAGCCAGTCCTTGCAGCTAACTGGCCTGGGTAAATCCCTCCCATTTATCTGACAACAGCAATTAAGGCTCAACTACAAGAGGATGATGTACTCAGCCCACACAAAGGGTACACTTCAAGTACTCAGCTTGGGTGATAGGGGAGGCTGTGCCACTGTACCGTACAGGACACCTACTGCATTAGGCTACACTACCAAGATCAGGAGTCACAGGTGCTCTTCTTAATACATAGAAACAAACACAGGGAGGCTGTCAAAACAAGGAGACAAAGAAACATGACCCAAATGAAAGAACAGATCAAAACTCCAGAAAAAGAACTAAGCAAAGTGGAGAGAAACAATTTATCAGATGCAGAGTTCAAAATGCTGGTTATAAGGATGCTCAGGGAACTTAGTGAGGACCTCAACAGCATGAAAAAATCCAGTCATAAATCAAGGATAGACTAATTGAAATAAATAACAATTTACAGGGAAATAACAGTAGAGTTGCATAAAGCTGAGAATCAAATCAATGATTTGGAACATAAGGAAGTAAAAAACAACCAATCAGAACAAGAATAAAAAAGAATTTAAAAAAATGAGGATAGTGTAAGCTGCTTCTGGGACAACTTCAAGCTCTCCAACAGTTCCATCATAGGGGTGCCAGAAAAAGAAGAGAAAAAGCAAGAAATTAGAAATCTATTTGAATAAATAATGAAAGAAAATGTTTCTATTTTGGTGAAAGAAATAGACAAAGAAGTCCAAGAAGCACAGACAGTCCCAATAAGATGGATGCAAAGAGGCCCTCTCCAAGACGCATCACAATTAATATGCGAAAGGTTAAAGATAAAGAGAGAATCTTAAATGCAGCAAGAGAAAAGAAGTTAGCTACCCACAGGGGAATTCCCATAAGACTGTCAGCTGATTTCTCAAAAGAAACTTTGCAGGCTACAAGGGATTGACAGGAAATATTCAAAGTCATGAAGAGCAGGGAGTTACAGCCAATGAGCTACCTAGCAAAGATCCTTTAGAATACAAGAGAAGATAAAGTGCTCCCCAGACAAGAAAAAACTAAAGTGCTTCCCAAACCATTATTATATGAAACATTAAAGGGACTTTTTTAAGAAAAAGAAGATAAAAATATGAACAGTAAAATGGCAAAAAAATAATTAAACAATAGCTATCAACAATTGAAGCTAAAATACAAACCAACAAGAACAGACAGAATCATGGATACAGAGAACGTCTTGATGGTTGCCAGAGTGGGTTGAGGGGGAATGGGTGAAAAGGTGATGTGATTAAGAAGTACAATTGGCCTGGCTGGTGTGGCTCAGTGGATTGTGCACCAGCCTGTCAACCAATTGTCACTGGTTCGATTCCCAGTCAGGGCACATGCCTGGGTTGCACACCAGGTCCCCAGTTGGGGCATGCAAGAGGCAACCACACATTGTTTCTCTCCCTCTCTTTCTCCCTCCCTTCCCCTCTCTCTAAAAATAAGTAAAATCTTTAAAAAAAAAATACAATTGTAGTTACAGAATACCCATGGGGATGTAAAGTACAGTATAAGAAACAGAGTAGCCAAAGAACTTATACGCATGAACCGTGGACATGGACAAAGGTGTGGTGATGGCCTGGGTGGAGGAGGGCAAAGGGGGAAAAATTAGGACAACTGCAATAGCACAATAAATAATTTAAAAATAAGTAACTAAAAAATATCATAAAAATAAAATAAATAAAATCACTTGAGAAGCAGCAAAAGTGGGAGGAGCTGACTCTCCTCTGTCTCTCTAAATTCAGCAAATAAGTCACCATGTGATAGGCACCCTCCCTTCTCAAGGCCAAGAAACCACATTATTACAATAGTTAAAATAAAAATCAAGAGTCAAAAAAGCCTGTGTAAACCTTGTAACACCTTTACTAATTTACTGCTTAAGCTCAAACCTTACTTAGGGTCCTTAGTAATGAACGTTAACCTCTTTGTCCTGATAATTTCTAACAAATTTATTGTTTATTTGTCTAAATAGTATTTTTTAAATGCCCAATTTGATCATTTCTTTGAGCTTCATTTTATGATCTGAGCCTCATGTTGTGATTCTCCCATGTGCATGTATTAAATTCGTTTTTTTCCTGTTAAAAAATTAAAATAAAATATAAGGCAAAAATTGTGTACAAATCTGAAGAAAGTAAAATGGAGAATTGAAATAGTATGTCTACTGGCCTAATAGTTTTTGTTAAGATAGCTATATTTTACCTTTAATGGTAGAATCCAGCTTGCAGAAGAATACTAGCTAGAAGGGTCTTTAAAAATTTTGATTTTAAAGGGAGAGAGGATGGAGGTGAGAGAGAGAGAGACAGACAGACAGACATGGATTTGTTGATCCGCTCGTTTATGCATTTAATTGGTTGCTACTTGTATGTGCTCTGATCGCACCCACAACCTTGATGTATCTAACCAGTTGAGCTACCCAGCAAGGGCCTAGAAAAGTCTTAAGTTTAACCGCCAGATTCCACATTTACAATTCCATGTAAAGGTTTCGCCTGTGCTGGGAAAGACTATATAAAACAAAAAGGCAAAAATTGATTTTTTTGTTTTTACTTTTAATTATATTTTATTGATTATGCTATTACAGTTGTCCTGATTGCCCGCCAGCATCCCAATCCCCTAAAGCAATACCCCACCATTGTTCATGTCCATGGGTCATGCGTATGAGTTCATTTCCTGTACTGTACTTTACATCCCCATGCTATTCTGTAACTACCTATTTGTACTTCTTAATCCCCTCACCTCTTCGCTCATTCTCCCCAACACCACTCCCATCTGGCAACCAACAAAACGATCTCTGTATCCATGATTCTGTCTCTGTTCTTGTTTGCTTATTTTGTTTTTTAGATTCAATTGTTGATGGATTTGCATTTTTTGCCATTTTATTGTTCATTGTTTTGATCTTCTTTTTCTTAAATAAGTCCCTTTAACATTTTATATAATGATGTTTGGTGATGATGAGCTCCTTTAGTTTTTTTCTTGTCTGAGATGTTCTTTTTCTGCCGTTCAATTCTACATGATAGCTTTGCTGGGTAGAGCAATCTTGACTGTAGGTCCTTGCTTTTCATGACTTTGAATATTTCTTGTCAATCCCTTTTAGCCTACAACGTTTCTTTTGAAAAATCAGGTGACAGTCTTATAACACCCCTGTAGGTAACTGTCTTTTTTTCTCTTGCTGCTTTTAAGATTCTCTCTTTATCTTTAATCTTCAGTATTTTGATTATGATGTGTCTTGGAGTGGGCCTCGTTGCATCCATATTGTTTGGGACTCTGTGATTCCTGAAGTTGCATGTCTATTTCCTTCACCAAATTAAGAAAGTTTTCTTTCATTATTTTTTCAAATATATTTCCAATTTCTTGCTTTCTCTTCTCCTTCTGGCACTATTATGATGACAATTTTGGAGTGCTTAAAGTTGTCCTACAAGCAACTTGCACTATCCTTGTTTATTTGGATTTTTTTTTTCTCCTTATTGTCCTCATTTGTTGTTTTTTTTTTTTTTAACTTCCGTATGTTCCAAATAATTGATTTGATTCTCAGCTTTATCCATTCTACTGCTGTGTCCCTGTAAGTTGTTCTTTATTTCAATTAGTGTATCCATCATTTATAACTGAGTCTGTTTTATGCTGTTGAGGTCCTCACTTCAGTTTCCTGACCATACTTATAACCAGTGTTTTGAGCTCTGAATCTGATAGATAACTTATCTCCAATTTGTTTAGCTTTTTTCCTGGAGTTCTGATATGATCTTTCATTTGGGCCATATTTCTGTCTCCTCATTTTGGCAGCCTCCCTGTGTTTGCTTCTATGTATTAGGTAGAGCTACCTTGACTCCGTGTCTTGGTAGTGCAAACTAATGCAGTAAGTGTCCTGTAGGATACAGTGGCACAACCTCCCCTATCACCTAAGCTAGGTACTCAAGGTGCACCCTCCATATGGGCTGAGTACACCCTCCTCTTGTAGTTGAGCCTTAATTGCTGTTGGCAGATAAATGGAAGGGATTTACCAGGCCAATCAGCTGCAAGGATTCGCTG
Source organism: Furipterus horrens (assembly GCF_987537825.1). Taxonomy (NCBI): domain Eukaryota; kingdom Metazoa; phylum Chordata; class Mammalia; order Chiroptera; family Furipteridae; genus Furipterus; species Furipterus horrens. The sequence goes on from NW_028327172.1 coordinate 98,610,763, forward strand.
TGACCAACTCTGTGAAGAATCAGCTGTGCAGGGGCAGGGTGGTGGTGTTATGATGTGGTCTGTGTTGTCCACTGAATGCGCTAGCTATGGGGTTACCCTGGTGGTGCAGGCCAAGTTCAGCCACCACTGGTGTTTTGCTCAGGCCCACTCTGCCTGAGCTATAAAGCAAGCTGAGATGGCTGCCACTTGTGCTGGGCTTGCAGATTCCAAGGTGAAGCCAAGCTGTGAATCTAGGCTGGCTGATGCTAGTGTCATGCCTGGTACTCACTGAGGCCAGCTGTTGCTTGTTTGATAGGATTTAGGAAGTTGTGAGGCATGAGCCAATATCAGCCATTCATATGAAAAAGCAGCTTGTATTGGTCCATAAGTTAGGTGGGGCAGAGTCTCTGAGGATTCTCAAGGTGGGTCAAACAGTGTTAGCCAAGTTGATGGAGTCTCATATACGGCACTAGCTTGTGGCTCTGTGGGGGAGGGTTTCAAAATAGGACAATGGCCTCTGCTCACCTTGATACCTATCACTTCAGTTCCTCTCTTTATGCTTCTGGTGCTTTTCAAGCTGCTGTTGCAGTGCTGGAGCTCTGATGGAATGAGTCTGAGTAGGTGAGTCTATGTGTGGGATCTTTAAAAGGAACTTCTTGAGATCCAAGATGGCAGAGGAGTAAGTGGAAACTATACGAACCTCATTCCAAGACCAATTCTGTAATTACACCTTAATTGTGGAGAAATCATCTGGGATAACTGTTACAGAACCCCTGGGCTGCTCCAATTGAAAACAAACCCACGGGCTCTTTAGTTAGGGGCCCAATTGCCCGCCGCCAAAATTATAACTCTCAATACCAGAGTTTAGTGAAAAGAAAAAGAATTGTTTATTTAACAGTTATATGGATTTAGTTATTTGCGGATTTCTGTTGTTAAGTCTTATGTTCTTTAAAACACCCTTAAACACATATCCTTGCCTCCCCCATACCAAACCAGGCTAGTTTTAGAAAAGTTAGAGAAACCGCTTCCCTACTTTCCAAACACAGTTCAGCTTTACCAGCAGCTGCCAATCACTCAATTCTGATTGGGGAGGTCCTTTCTGTGCTGTGGTGCCCTCCAGCTCTCAATGCAGGACCGCCTGGATTCTCAGCCTCCTTGCAAACTGCCTTCTTCCTGCAAACCGCATGGATCTCCTCTCCTCAAAACCGCATGGCAAGAGCCTCTTAAAGCAGCCTGGAGACCCCTTCTCCGAGTCACATGGAGAAGGCCTCTTTACCAAGCCACGTGGAGGGAGCACACAAGAGAGCGAGAGAGCGAGAGCCCCAGACCGAGCGCGTGAGCGTGAAAGAGAGAGAGAGAGAGAGAGCTAAAATGTCCACAGCTGCTTATATATCCCTGACTGCGTCCTCTGACGCAGTGAGCGTTGCAAACAGTTCTGACCATTCACAGAACCTTACATAGGCTCTGTGTGCTTTCTCCATACCGTCCCCTGGTTCAAGACTCCTCCCATCTACCTGAGGCTTTGGATGCATTAAAGCCATTTTGCATAAGAAAGACACTAGCCACCAGCCTCAGGCATGTGGAGGCATTCTAAAAGCTGCTTCCTTCTTCCCATCCCCCAGCCGCAAACTCTGGGGATTTTTGAACTCCCCTGTTTCTGTAACAGTTTCCCCCCTTTCAGACTAAGACCCTTTATAATCTTATAAAGGACAATGGGCGAAGGTCCCATGCTCCTCTAACTGCTTCCTGCTGAATGTGGTCGTCGTCCTACCTACCCTTGGGTCTAGAAATCCCTAATAAGAGTGGGGGTGTGGAGGGGAGGGTGGTCTTCCCACATGGGGAAGGATCTTGCAGAGTCCAGGTCAGTTGGCTGTTCCTGGGTAGCAGCATGCTCGGTTTCCAAGGGCTGGTACTGCTGGACAAGCTGCATATTCTGGAGGCAACAGATTTGGCAACAGAGTTAAAAAAAAAAAAACACAATTCAACCTACAACCACTATATACAAAAGGCAGGGGTTAATTTTTCAATATCCCACATTAGGAAAAAGAAATGGCTTCTTTAGAGGAAGGTGTGCAGGGCACGTCACACCTGTTCAAAGCCCTTTTGCCCACTATACTTAGCTTGGGCTGAGGGGTATAATTTTTTTTGGATTTCCACCCTCTCAGACCTCTGGGCCCTTTCTGTCCAAGCCATTTAGGACAGAAAAGAAACCAGTTTTAAAGTGAAGCCCACAGACCACCCCATACTTCACCAACTCAACGACTTAGTTCAGCCAAACTGTTGAGTCTCAGGAGGCGGGCGGCAATGCAGATGGGCTTCTTAAGTGAGGCCTATAAGTACAGACAATTACTCAGGTAATGAGATCATAGGCTTATGCCCTATGAAAACAGAAAGAACACACACGTTAATTCACACAACACAATTCACAAACCAGTCTCGTAATCTGAAAGACTGTCTTATTGGGAAGACATCCAGTTGCAAGGCACTTGACATTCTTCTTGCCTGTAAATAAAGCATCCTTGATAATGTCACAGACTTGATTTAACTTTCAAATGAAAAACAAACTTTATAGACAGTTAGCTGCACTGAGCACTGTGAATTTCCTTGAGTCACGATTTTTCTCCTTAAGATCACCCTCCTTGTCAGTAAAGGGACTGCACTAAGTCCAGTTTTAATTTAGCCTGTTCATTTGCATAAAAACAACAAGAGCAGCAGTGATTGATCACATATGATCTTTAAGTTTACTTTGCTGGAACTTATACAAGGAACCTTCATGTTGACTTTTAGTTTGCCCATTAGGGCACAGAAGCTGAGCCACACACCTGCCATTCAGCCTTGCCTGCAAACACCTGCTTTCCCAAGTCCTTTGGGTTTTCCATTGTGCCTTAAGGTTCCTTTTAGCCATCCTTCAGGAAAGCAACCTTCGTTCCTTCCCTGGAAAGACTGCCATGAACCACACAACCAACCAAGGTGTCAGGCCTTTTTCCTTCTGGGCTTTCCTTAGCTTCAAAAGTCAAGTCCAGTTCCTTAGGGCTTTCTGGTAACAACCAGAGCCTAAGCATGCCTCCTTCAGGCATGTCACTCCAGTCAAAAGTCTTGGTTAACAATACCTTTATTAACAACTGGTCTTTTTAGTTTTATGCAAAGAAACCTAATGTAATTACTTACTCCTTTAAATTGCCAAATTCTGGAGGGATCAGGTAGGGAGAAAAATATACAGTGTGAAGGAAAATTCTTGTCCTTCTAATATTCCCTAAAATTGCATTTCCATGCCTTATACTTTCTTTTGTTCACTTTCCTACATGTGAAGTTTTTTTTAACTTTCTCTGGGAAACCTCAATTTTCCTTTCAGATTATATGGCCAGTACCAATACAGAGAATTCCAGACCCTTCCTAGGCCTCAGAGAATTCTAGACCTTACATAGGTCTCCAATGGCTAATGCCAAATCAATACAGGGAATTCCAAATGACCTTTCATAGGTCCCCAATGGCTAATGCCAATCCCAACACAGGGAATTCCAAATGACCTTTCATAGGTCCCAAGGCTAAATGCCAATACAGAGGTACAGTAACCATACAATTAGACCACAACTAGTTGAGGTTTCCCTTTTCCCAGGTTTAAAAACTTACACAACTTTTCTATATATTTTTATGACTTTCCACAGACCTTCTGCAACATTCACAAACTTTCCATATATTTACCCATTCAGATTTAACCATAACCCATTTCCAATTCTTTTCCTCACTGTAAAGGACTCTACCCAAACTCAGTATTTGGCATCTAAAATTTCCCTAGATTTGTAGATATTCTGCAGTTTTCTTTAGCTTAGACCTTGCAAACACCTCTCATGCAACAATGACTTGAATGTTTAGACATATACCATTTTGCAAACAAAGCACATCACCTTAAGAGCATACCTAACCCACCATTTTGCCCACTTCAAAGATGGCGGCAGCATTACATGCAGCATCTTTGAAGATGATGGCACCCATAAGTACCACCCACAAGATGGTGACAAACCCACGTGACTCATCCACCATGGTGGAGCACTCACGTGGCTTACCCAAAATGCCAGTGCACCTATGAGGCTTAGTGTCCAATTCACAACCTTCATGCGGGCTCTGGAGGGAGAGAACCATTTCTCCTTCTGCAGAGTTGGAGTCATTGGCTTTGCAGTCACTTCAGAGGCCATAACCAAAAGGCGTACTGAGAGGGAAGTCCCTTGAATCTGCAGACAGGTGGGCACGGCAGAAGCCACGCCCACTTGCAGAGGGGGCTGCGCCCCAGGAGCCTCGGATGCTGCCGCGGGAACCGCCCCCACCTGGGGAGGGGGCGGTGCCTCTACCTGCGGAGGGGGTGGTGCCACGGGAGGCACCTTTACCTGGGCGCAGTTTGGCGCCAAAACAGTTCCTTTGTCTCCCGGATTTAGGGAGTTAAAGAGGGCTACTTCCTCATTTTCCCTTTCTTCTGGCGTTTGACTCTCAGGAAAAGGCTTTTCGGCCTCTTCTTCCCTCTGCACCATTATTTGGGCCTCCATTTCTGCTAAGGTCTTATTATGCAACTCTACAAATGCATCTAGATAATAAACATCTTCCCAATTTCCCGATTGCAGGCAGTACCTCTTTAATTGATTAACCATAAGGTAATTCAGAGAACCATTCACAGGCCACCTTTTCTTACCACCCAGAACATACTCAGGACAAACAGTGTTACAGTAATAAATTAATATTTTTCTAGTCATAGGATAACGACAGTATTTATCCCAGTTTTCCAAAATTATTCCCAGCGGGCTGCCCTCAGGAACTTGCCCAGAACTGCTTTTATTAACCCAGACATACATGTTAATGGCTATAACCAAGAAAACCCCAAGGACTAGAAAACATATATACCACTCCGCATCCATAATTCTATTACTTCCAGGAATTCTCCTAATCGGACAAACAAATCTAGCATCCACGGTGCCATTATTTCAGAAATGCTCAGAAATAATTTTTAGCAAACAATCTTACTTCTCTAATCCCTTCTCAGTTCTATTTTCTTTTCACCACACTGGCGTGCTTAGGTGGTCGGCGCCCTCAGAAGGTGTCTCCCAAGGGGGTCGACCTGCCACGGGCAATTATTAACGTCCCGTCTGCGTTGCCAAATTGTTACAGAACCCCTGGGCTGCTCCAATTGAAAACAAACCCACAGGCTCTTTAGTTAGGGGCCCAATTGCCCGCCGCCAAAATTATAACTCTCAATACCAGAGTTTAGTGAAAAGAAAAAGAATTGTTTATTTAACAGTTATATAGATTTAGTTATTTGCGGATTTCTGTTGTTAAGTCTTATGTTCTTTAAAACACCCTTAAACACATATCCTTGCCTCCCCCCTACCAAACCAGGCTAGTTTTAGAAAAGTTAGAGAAACCGCTTCCCTACTTTCCAAACACAGTTCAGCTTTACCAGCAGCTGCCAATCACTCAATTCTGATTGGGGAGGTCCTTTCTGTGCTGTGGTGCCCTCCAGCTCTCAATGCAGGACCGCCTGGATTCTCAGCCTCCTTGCAAACTGCCTTCTTCCTGCAAACCGCATGGATCTCCTCTCCTCAAAACCGCATGGCAAGAGCCTCTTAAAGTAGCCTGGAGACCCCTTCTCCAAGCCACATGGAGAAGACCCCTTCACCAAGCCACGTGGAGGGAGCACACAAGAGAGCGAGAGAGCGAGAGCCCCAGACCGAGCGCGTGAGCGTGAAAGAGAGAGAGAGAGAGAGCTAAAATGTCCACAGCTGCTTATATATCCCTGACTGTGTCCTCTGATGCAGTGGGCGTTGCAAACAGTTCTGACCATTCACAGAACCTTACGTAGGCTCTGTGTGCTTTCTCCATACCATCCCCTGGTTCAAGACTCCTCCCATCTACCTGAGGCTTTGGATGCATTAAAGCCATTTTGGATAAGAAAGACACTAGCCACCAGCCTCAGGCATGTGGAGGCATTCCAAAAGCTGCTTCCTTCTTCCCATCCCCCAGCCGCAAACTCTGGGGATTTTTGAACTCCCCTGTTTCTGTAACATAAACAACTGAACACTAGTTGGAAAGAAGCCTTATAACCACGGACAGACAAAAAAGGCTGCTTCCTAACAATGTAACTGATAGTATTAGGGATAAAGAAGCCATTGACTCTCAACCCAGTCTCGGCAGCCGTCCGTCTCGAGAGACAATGGTGTAGCTTCTTAAGAGTCTATCTGCACCGCCGAGAATGGCTGTGCAGTCCAACTCGGGAGTGACACGGTATCTGTCTCCTCCCGTGTTGAATCGACATCTTGCGATGACGCTGGAGTGTCCTCTCCAGTGAAGCTGAAGCTACAGAGCCTGGGCAGGGTGATATGGAGGGTCTGCTGTTGCCCACGCAGCAGACCCCCCCTCCCTTCGCAGCTGAAGGATCCAAGGGAAAGACGGAGTCAATACAGCTTGGCTTCAGGTGCGCCGCAGGAGTTGCCGGTGTTGACTACAACGTCAAACCGCCTTAGGGACTCCGGCTCCGGATTTTCTGTCGGGGTTTACTCCCTTAGCCTTTCCCCTGAAGAGGTATGCCGCAAGGCAGCGGAGGTTTTTTGGAGTCAGAGTTTTCCTTCTCTGATGTGCCCTGACTGGAAGATCGGACCAGCGACACTTAGCTCGCAGGCCGACGCTCAATCCACTGAGCCAAACCAGCCAGTAGGAGATAATTAAAAAGATGAATCATGGAAAAGGGGTGAGGAAATGGCATTCTGCAGTTCCTCACACATATCTCTGGGATCAAAAGGAGGAAGATTGTCATCACTGAAAACAGAGAAATGGGAAGATGTAGCTAGGTAACCTTGCAAATAAGTTGGAGATAGACCTATAACTAGATTACCCTTAGTTAACCCTGAGTTCAGTAGTTAATTGCATTAGATTGTGAACCCAGATTAACCAGAATGGAGAAATGGGGGAGAAGGAGAGGGGAGGGGGAGCTAATTGTGTTAGTATAAAACCAATTTTCTTTGTCTGCTTCAGGCATGCATGCCCCTGGCTGGCTGGCATGCCCCTGGCTGGCTGTGTGCCTGACTCTACAGACTCATGAGTAAACACCTTGCTTTGCTGCTCAAGTCCTGTGTCCTGGTGTTTTATTGTGAGTGTTTCTCACAATTTTGGGAGCTCATCCAGGATCCTTTGCCTGTGTGTGGGAAGAGGATCTGAGCCGAGGCAGGGAGATACATCCTACCCGCTTTTGGGTGGCCTGCTCGACCCAGAGCCCACCCGCCTCACAGTGTCCGGAAACAGATCCAAGGCTTCTTGTTGGGACAGCAGTAGAACCGGGGCAGGGGGGAAACAAAAGTAAACACCATGGTAACCAGGCAACCTTGTGCACTGGCCAAGGTAAGAAAATTGGGTTAATTACTGTCTTGGTAGTCGGGCATCCTTGGAGATTGAATGTGTGTGTGTGGCTGAGATGTATCTAAAAATACAAAGTGAGTGTGGAGTCCTGATCAATGGTTCCGTTCTCCCATGAGGGAAATGGCCAGAGAGGGATGAAGCAAATCTTGGGCTTTGTGCAAGAAATATCCAGTAAGAAGGGTTGAGCACACAGGGCATGGACAAGAAACCTCCAATAAGAGCAGTTGGGTTCACAACGTTTTCGTATACAAGAAATCTCGAGTAAGGGGTTGAGTATATGGGGTCTGTATACAAGAAACTTCCAGTATGGGAGGTTGAGTATAAAGAGTGTGAGCAAGAAAATTCCAATATGTGAAACTGAGCTCATGGGTTCGTGTTCAAGAAATCTCCAGCAAGGGGGTTGAGGACACAACCAGATTCAGCCACAGCCATGGGAGGATGGGAAATAAACATTCTAAGCCTAGGGAAACTAAAGAATTAGGGAAAATTATAGAGCATTGGGGACAAGATTCCAGACCCAGAAAAAGGAAAAATAGAAAATAGTAAAATATTGCTATCTCCTTTGGCCAAAGGAACCCAATAAGGGGCAATCTGTTTTCTGCCCCAATTTGGGTCTGATGAAACTTGGGTTTGTCAAGCCCTGATCTTATATGTGAGTGATCAGGCATCAGCTTTTAAGGAAGAGAAGGAATGTGCTCTCTGCTGGTTACAACCTACCAGCAGGTCTACAGGTCTCTTCCCTGTAAAAGAAAAAGAAGATAATGCCTGGTACTCTCTGTCCTGTCTTCTGCCACCTTACAGTCCTGGCCAGTCGGTGGCCAACTGGGCACAGGCACTGTGGACAGTACAGACAAATCAGGCCAGAGACACCTAACAGGTGCCCACCTGGTAGCCATGCCCACAACACCCACGGCACTGGCAGGAACTTACTCTAGATTAAGAAAAGAATTAGAACAATGTAAGAAAGACCTGAAGAACTTTCCCCTTCCCTCAGAGCAGCCAATGCTTCCCCTTAGGGAGGTCTCCATGGGCCCAGGACAAATTGGATATGTCAAATGCTCCTTTAACAAGCACTGAAGTTAGAAATTTCATGAGCAATATGAAGCACTTGGTAGAGGACTCCTTTGAATTGGCATAACAATTAGATCATTTCCTTGGACCCAGCATATACATGTGGATGGAATTAATGTCTATACTAGACATCTTCAGTGTGGAAGACAGGGGAATGATCAAGCTTCTATGAGGATATGGGAAAGGGAACATCCTCCTGGTCAGGGACTTGTCCCGGCCAAACAGAAGTTTCCCAATATAGGCCCTGAATGGGATAATAACAGGCCAGAGGATAGGGCTCAAATGAGAGACCTTAGGAGCTTCCTCATCAGGGGAATTAAGGAGTCTGTTCCCTGAGCACAGAATGTCTCAAAGGCATTCAAAATACAGCAAGAAAGATGAAACTCCATCAGCATTCCTACAGAAGCTTAGGGACCAGATGAGAAAGTATTCTGGTCTAAATCCAGAGAACACTGTAGGACAGGGACTCTTAAAAGTCACCATTGTAACAGAAGCTGACCAGATATTTGTAAGAAATTGCAGAAGGTAGATGAATGGGCCAGACAGAACAATTGAAAAACTCCTCAGGAAAGCTCAGAAAGTGTAGATTAGAAGAGAGGAGGAGAAGCAGAAGTTTGTTTAAAGCTGCAAGATATCTCTGCAAATCTAGAAATTTTTAGCTGCCAGATACTGAGTTTGAGTATAGTCCTTCATGATGTGGAAAAGAACAAAGATTGGAAGCATGTTATAATTAAATCTAAAGAAGTAAAGGGTAGTTAGAAAGTTTGTGAGTGTTGCAGGACGTCTGTGGGAAGTTTAAATAATAAAAAGGAAACAGTTATGGACGTTTTAAACCTGGGAAAAGGAAACCTCAGCTGCTTGTGTTCTGATTTTATAAAAGTATATTTTGGTCTGTTCTGTTGTGAAATTCTCTGTATCTGTTTTTGACCAATGAGACCTAGGAAAGGTCATCTGTAAACCGGTTGGGGAGGTTGCTTTTGCCACCTGGGACCCAGGAAGGGTCATTCAAGGCTGATGAGCATTCCAGCTTGGACAAGTGAGCATGTCTCCACCAAGGGCACATCTCTCTAGGAGGCCAGTGGACAAATGGAGAGAGAGGGCTCAACTGTCTATGTTTTGAATTATTACTGTTTATGCTCTGAAAGGAAAATTTGAGGTTTCCCAGGGAATGTTAAAACTTCATATGAAAGAAAGGGATCCAGGAAAAGTATAAGGCATGAAAATAAAAAAGGTTCATTAAAAATTTATAGAAGTTTTGAAAATAAATTGTTTTGTTTTAGTTATGGAAGGTATAATGCATGGAAATGCAATTTTGAAAGACAAGAATTTTCCTTCATGCCTTTATATTTTTCTCCCTACCTGATCTCTACAGTATTTGGCATTCTAAAGAAGTAAGAAATGATATAGGGTTCCTTTGCATAAAACTAGTAAGACCAGTTGCTAATGCTGGTTTTGTCAACTGAGGCTTTGGCTGGGATGTCATGCCTGAAGGAGATGTGCCTAGGCTCTGGTTGTTACCAGAAAGCCCTGAGGAGCAGGAATTGACTTTCAAGGCTGATAAAAGCCAAGGAAAAAAAAAAAGCCTGATACCCTGATTGATTGTGCAGTTCCTGGCAGTCATTCTATGGAAGGAATGAAGGCTGCCTTCCTGAGAGATGGGTAGGAAGCACCTTAAGGCAAAATGGAAAACCTAAAGGTCTTGGAAAAAGCATGATTTTTACAGGCAAGGCCAGATGGCAGGTGGGTTATGTTATGTGAATTAACATGTACATTCCTTCTTCTGTTTGTATAGGACATAAGCCTATAATCTCATTACCTGAGTAATTTTCTACATATAGGCCTCACTTAAGAAACCTATCTGCATCGCTGCCTCCTGAGACTTAGTGGTTTGCCTGAATTAAGTGGTTGGGTTGGTAAAGTGTGGGGCAGTCTGTGGGCTTCACTTTAAAACTGGTTTCTCTTTTTCTGTCCCATAGCTTGGACAGAAAGGGCCCAGAGGTCTGAGCAGGGGGAAATCCTAAAATAGTCCCCTCATCCCAAACTAAGTTTAGTGGGCACAAGGACTTTGAACAGGTGTGATGTGCCTTGCATACCTTCTGCCAAAGAAGCCAATTTTTTTCCCTAATGTGGAACATTAAACATTGATCCCTGCCTGTTGTCATCTAGTTGTTACAATTTTAATTATGTTTTTTAACACTGTTGCCAAATCTGTTGCCCCCAGAATACAAAGAAGAGGCCACTTTGTTCAGCAGTGTCAGCCCTAGGAAACTGAGCATACTGCTGCCGAGGACAGCCAACTGACCTGGCCTTTACAAAATCCTTCCCCATGTGGGAAAGCCACCCTCCCCTCCTCACTGCCATTCTATTAGAGATTTCTAGACCCAAGGTTCGGTTGGATGATGGCCATTTCCAGCTTGAAGCAGCTAGTGGAGCACGAGACCTTCACCCATTGTCCTTTATAAGATTATAAAGGGTCTTAAGTCTGACGGGAGGAATTGTTACAAAGGAAAGTCAAAAAAAAATTCCTCAGAGCCTGCAGTTGGGGGGTGGGAAAAGAGGACAGCTTTCAAGATGTCTTTGTATAGTTATGGCTGATTTATACACATGGCTTTGGTTCTCCCAAGGCCTCAAGGAGATGGGAGGGATTTTGATTATAAAATGGTGACAAAAAAAGAGGTCAACAGCCCCTGGTGGATTATTCAATCCTCACATCTATATCAATGCCACTGGGGTCCCGAAAGGTGTTCCAGATGAGTTTAAGGCTAGGAATCAAATAGCGGCAGGGTTTGAGTCAGTCCTCTTCTGGTGGTCAACAATTAATAAGAATGTTATTGGGTAAACTATATTTATTATAATCAGCAGAGATTTATTAATTATACCAGGGATGCTATAGAAGAAATAGCACAACAGTTAGATGCCACCAGTCGAATGACCTGGGAGAATAGGATGGCACTGGATATGATGCTAGCAGAAAAAGGAGGTGTATGTGTAATGCTCTGGGGACAGTATTGTACTTTTATCCCCAACAATACAGCTCCTGATGGGACTATCACTAAGGCTCTACAGGGACTGACCACCTTAGCAAATGAACTAGCAGAAAATTCAGGCATTGACAATCCTATAACAATATGGTTAGAAAACTGTTTGGCAATTGGAAAGGAATGATCATGTCAGCTCTGTCTCCCCTCCCTCATTGTAGTGGCAGGCATCCTTACTACTTTAGGCTTCTGTATTATTCCCTGCATCAAAGGTTTGGTTCAGAGATTAACTGAGACTGCAGTAACTAAATAGATGACAATAATTTACCAACAGAATAATCTCCTCCTGGAGGCTGACAAAAATCCTTGATAAGAGGCAGAGAACTGAGAAATCCTCATGAAGTTTAAAGGGACAAATTAGAGGTTTGAGTAGTCAATTTTCCAAAAGAGACAAGGGGAACTGTTAGGGATAAAGAAGCCAGTGACTCTCAAACCAGTAGGAGATAATTAAAAGATGAATCATGGAAAGGGTGAAGAAATGACATTCTGCAACTCCTCACACATATCTCTGGGATCAAAAGGAGGAAGATTGTCATCACTGAAAACAGAGAAATGGGAAGATGTAGCTAGATAATTTTGCAAATAAATTGGAGATAGACCTATAACTAGATTACCCTTAGTTAATCACACCCTGAGTTCAGTAGTTAATCGCATTAGATTGTGAACCCAGATTAACCAATAATGGAGAAATGGGGGAGAAGGAGACAGGAGGGGGAGCTAATTGCATTAGTATAAAACCAGTTTTCTTTGTCTACTTTGCAAATGCATGCCCCTGGCTGGCCGTGAACCTGACTCTGCAAACTCATGAATTAACTCCTTGCTTTGCTGCTCAAGTCCTGTGTCCCAGTGTTTCATTGTGAGCATTTCTCATGGTAGGAAGTGCAGAGACACAGGAGGGCTGGCTAGGCTCCCATGGGTGGCAGCTAAAGGGACATAGAAACATCTCAGCAGCTAGGGGTTTTCCCTGAGAAGGGAAAGGAGGAATCTAACTTCCCTAACTTGATGACAGAAAAAGTAATGCAAGTCCAGGAACAACAGAGGGTCTCAAAGAGGATGAACTCAAACAGGCCCACTCCAAGACACATCATATTTAAGATAGCAATACTCAAAGACAAAGAGAGAATCCTAAAGGTAGAAAGAGAGAAACAACTAATAACATAAAAGCTCCGTTAAAGCTGTCATCAGATCTCTCAAGAGAAACACTGCAGGCAGAAGGGAATGGCAAGAAATATTCCAAATAATGAAAAACAAAGGCCTACAACCAAGAATACTCTACCCAGCAAGGCTACCATTCAAAATGGAAGGTGAAATAAGGATTTTCCCAGACAAAAGAAGGCTAAAAGAATACACCTCCACCAAACCAGCACTGCAAGAGATGCTAAAGGGTCTGCTTTAAGAAGATAAGGAAACAGAGAGAGACATAGAGGAACACAGGTACAAAGTGAAAAAATCATAATGAATAATTACCTATCGATAATAACCATAAATGTAAATGGATTAAAATCACAAATCAAAATACATAGAGTAGCTGAATGGATTAGAAAGCATGACCCCCATATATGCTGTCTACAAGAGACCCATCTCAGAACAAATGATCTACAGACTAAAAATGAAGGGATGGAAATAATTATTTCAAGAAAATGAACATGAAAAAAAGAGAGAAAGGAAGTCACTTCTTAATACTGAAGGTAACAATCCATCAAGAAGATATAACCCTTGTAAGCATATATGCACCCAACATAGGAGTGCACAAATATATAATAAAAATCTTGGAGGACTTCAAGAAGGATATCAACAGCAACAAACTCATAGTAGGGGACTTTAACACCCCATTGTCAACAATGGACAGATTTTCCAATCAAAGAAACAACAAGGATATTGTGGCACTGAACAACACTCTAGAGCAAATGGACTTAATTGATATATACAGAATCTTTAACCCCAAAGAAGCAAAATATACATTCTTTTCAAATACACACTGAAGACTTACAAAGACAGAGCACATGGTAGAACACAAAACAAGCCTCAACAAATTCAAGAATATTGAAATTATATCAAGTATCTTCTCAGACTATAGTGGCTTGAAACTAGAAACCAACCTCAAAAAAAAAAAGCTCAAAAATACTCAAATTCATGGAGATTGAATAACATGCTATTAAATAATGAATGGGTTAACAATTACAACAAGGAGAAAATCAAAAAATTTCTGGAAACAAATTAAAATGAACACACAACTACCCAAAACCTATGGGACAAAGCAAAGGCAGTCCTGAGAGAGAAGTTCATAGCAATACTGGACTACTTAAAAAGAATACAAGAATCTCAAATAAGCAACTTAACCCTACATCAACAAGAACTAGAGGAACAACAACAAACAAAGCCCAGAGCAAGCAGAAGGAAGGAAATAATCAAGATCAGAATAGAATTAAATGATGTAGAGACTAAAGGAACAGTACAAAGGATCGCTAAAACCAGGAGTTGGTTCTTTGAAAAGATAAACAAAATCACCAAGCCTTTAACCAGACTCATCAAGAAAAAAAGAGAGAGGACCCAAATAAATAAAATCAGAAAAGAGAGGAGATATCACAACCGATACCAAAAAAAAAAAAAAAATACAAAGGATTGGAAGAAATTACTACGAACAACTATATGACGAAATTTGGCAACCTGGGTGAAATGGACAAATTTCTGGGAACATATACTCCTCCAAAACTGAATCAAGAAGAAGCAGAAAGCCTAAATAAACCAACAACAGCTAGTGAAATTGAAGCTGTAATACAAAACTCCCAGCACACAAAAGCCCTGGACCTGATGGCTTCATGGGTGAATTTTACCACATTTAGGGAAGAACTAACTTCTATCCTTCTCACACTATTCCAAAAGATCCACGAGGAGGGAAGACTCCCAAACTCTTTCTATGAGGCCAGTATATCCTGATTCCAAAACCATGTCAAGATACAAGAAAGAAAGAAAACTACAGGCCAATATCGCTGATGAACACAGGTGCCAAAATCCTCAACAAAATATTGGCAAACCAGATCTAGCAATACATTAAAAAGATCATACACCACAATCAAGTGAGATTCACCCCAGGGATGCAAGAATGGTATAATAATCTCAAATCAATAAGTGTAATACACCACATAAACAAAAACAAAGGCAAAAATCACATGATCATATCAATAGATGCTGAAAAAGCATTTGATAAAGTACAACACCCATTTTTGATTAAAAACACACACACACACACACACACTCAGCAAACTGGGAATAGAGGGAAAATACCTTAACGTAATAAAGGCCATATACAGGAAACCTGCCACCAACATCATACTCAATGGGCAAAAACTATAAACTTTCCTCCAAAGATCAGGAAAAAGACAAAGATATTCACTCTCTCTACTTCTATTCAACATAGTATTGGAAGTTCTAGCCAGAGCAACGAGACAAGAAAAAGAAATAGAAGGCATCCAAATTGGAAAGGAGGAAGTACAACTGTCATTATTTGCAGACAATACGATGGTGTACATAGAAAACCCTACTGACTCCACCAAAAAACTACTTGACCTAATAAGTGAATTTGGCAAAATAGCAGGATGCAAAGCCAATATCAGAAATTGAAGGCATTTTTGTACACTAACAATGAAATATCAGAGATAGAAACTAGGAAAAAATCCCATTTACTATAGCAACAAGAAAAATAAAGTACTTAGGAATAAACTTAACTAATGAAGTAAAAAACATGTACTCAGAAAACTACAGAAAGCTGAAGAAAAAAATTAAGGAAGATACAAATAAATGGAAGCATATACCATGTTCATGGATGGGAAGAATCAACATCATTAAACTGTCCATACTATCCAAAGCATTCTATAGATTCAACACAATACTTATTAAAATACCAATGACATATTTCACAGATCTAGAACAAATACTTCAAAAATTTATATGGAACCAAAAACAGCCTGGAATAGCTTCAGCAATATTGAAAAAGAAGTACAAAATAAGAGGAATCACAATACCTAATATCAAACTATATTACAAGGTATGGTAATCAAAAGTGTATGGTACTGGCATAAGAACAGACATATAGATCAATGGAACAGAATAGAGAGCCCAGAAATAAACCCAGGTCTATATGATCAACTAATATTTGACAAAGGGGGAAGGAGCACAAATGAAGTGCAAATAACCTCTTCAACAAATGGTGCTTGGAGAACTGATAGGGACATGCAAAAAAAAAATGAAACTAGACCACCAACTTACACCACATATGAGAATAAACTCAAGATGGATAAAAGACTTAAATGTAGGCCGTGACACCATAGAAGTCCTAGAGGAAAACATAGGCAGTAAAATATCAGATATTCCATGCAGCAATATTTTCACCAATATATCTCCAGGGCAAGGAAAATAAAAGAAAGAATAAATCAATGGGACTACATTAAACTAAAAAGTTTCTGCTCTGCTAAAGAAAACAACAGCAAGATGAAAAGGGAACCTACTGTATGGGAAAATATATTTGTCAATGATACATTGGATAAGGGTCTGATCTCCAAAATATATAAAGAGCTTATATGACTCAACTCCAAGACAGATAACCCAATTAAAAAATGGGCAAAGGACCTGAATAAACATTTCTTCAATGAGGACATACAGAGGGCCCATAAACATACGAACGAATGCTCATCGCTTGCCATCAGAGAGATGCAAATAAAAACCACAATGAGATATCACCTCACACTGGGCAGTATTGCCATCATCAACAAATCAACAAACAACAAGTGCTGGCGAGGATGTGGAGAAACGGGAACCCTAGTGCACTGCTGGTGGGAATGCAGACTGGTACAGCCACTGTGGAAAACAGTATGGAATCTCCTCAAAAAAACAAAAAATGGAACTGCCTTTTGATGTAAAGGTTCCACTGCTAGGGTTATACTTGAAGAATCCTGAAACACCAATTCAGAAGAACCTATGCACCCCTATGTTCATAGTAGTGCTATTTACAATAGCCAAATACTGGAAACAGCCTAAGTGCCCATCTGTAGATGAGTGGATCAAAACACCGTGGTACATTTACATGATGGAATTCTATGTAGCAGAAAGAGAGAAGGTCGGAACTTCTGCCTTTTGTGACAACATGGATAGAACTGGAGAGTATTACGCTTAGTGAAATAAGCCAGGCAGTGAAAGGAAAATACCATATGATGTCACCTAATACAGGAACCTAATGAACAAAACAAATGAGCAAAAATAGAATCTGAAGTACGGAAACAATGAACAGACTGACAGTGACCAGAGGAGAGTGGGGAGGGGGAGAAGAGAGTAAAGAAGAGGAAGGATCTAGTCAAGGAACTATTGTAAATGACCCATGGACGTGGACAACAGGGTGGAAATTGATTGTGGGAGAGGGGGAAGGTGGTCAGGGCAGGGGAGAGCAATAGGGGAAAGATGGGACAACTAATAGAACAACAACAACAAAAATGAAAAAAAAAAGAAGAAACTTCTTAGGGCTCCAGCAGTTTCTTCCAATGACTCAATATCTGCTGGTTCTTGAAACTAGAAGTTGTGGGGACTTATCTTCCTGGCACTGGAACATTGGACTGGGGGCCCTGGTGTGGGGCTGGGACTCCTCATTCCTAAGATATCCCTCCTGAATTTTTACCCACCACACACGGGTGAGGGACCAGCCCGTTCTTCATCTGTGCCCCTCCTACCAGTATTGATGGATGTGTTTTCTTTAATTTAATAGTTGTCAGGCCTCCATTATACTCAATTTCTGAGGGTTCTGAGTCATGGTTGTTTTATATTTTAGTTGTAGTTTTGATGTGGTTGGGCGAGGAGACAAGCCATGTTTGCCTAGTCCACTATCTTGACTAGAAGTTCGAAAATTAATATATTTTTTAAAACTTAAGCTTCAGCTCTTGATCTTAGAATAGATATTTCTCAACTATTTTGAAATATGTTACAAATATATATACATTATGAACAATAACCTTTATGTGTTAAGAGGGATGTACAAAAAAAATCCCTTATTATGTAATCCAAATATCCATTAACTTCTTTAATATGTCTTACAAGGCTTTTTTAAAAAGTAAGCTTTTATATATTTAAAGTCTCCTTTATCAGAAAAAAGTAACAATATTTAAATTTTTAATTTGTCCAGAATAGTCAAGTTTGCTCAAAGACACATGTTTACTTCCCAGAGTATGAATTTGGTTGAAAATAAGGTCAGAAAACTGCAGTTACAGCTATGTTTGATAGTTTTGAATATATCCTCCTTTAATGCGCTAATACTTTCCAATATTACTCACCCAATCTATTGTGTTACAACACCAAACTTCTTAGTCTCTAGGCAAATCATATCCCTTTAATGACTCTTCGCCTTCTTGTACATTGGCCCTCTATCAGCAATTTCTTTACTCTTCTCATTGAGTTAAAGTCCTACTCATCCTACAGTCTTTTTCTCCCAACCACAACCACCAAGCTGAACTAGTATTGATATTCATACTTCTGTATGAACATCTTCTTTTTCATATTGTAACTTACTTATTCACATGGTTCTCCCTGACTAGCTGTGAAGAACTGTGAAAAGTCTGAGACACTATTGGCAAGCATACAAGTTGCCACAATTTTTTAAGTGCTGGCAGAAGACATGAAACTCCCAGGTTGGAGACAAAAGATTTTGTTACAGCAAAGCAGGAAGCATCAGCTTTGTGTTCACGCTGGTTTCCCTTGCCACAGTCCCCAAGTGTCACAGGGGTTAAATGGAGCAACCCAGTGATTGTTGAGTGTGCAGCAAGTTTGTTACAGCTGAGGAACCCCGAGCTCAGAAATCTCAACTTTAATAATCAGCTGCCTTACAATGAGTTGTTCGATGTATAACATTCTTGAAAAATAGTCTGGAACAAAAGTGGTCAGTGCCTATCTGCAAAATGTGCAGGAGTGTGAGAGACACACAGGGGATTATCTGCCAACACTAAGACTGAAAGGCAATTGAGCAACCACTGTGTGCAAAACACTAAAAAATATAAGGCCGAAATATGTCTAATTGGATTAATTGCATGAATGATTTGAATGGATGGGAAATTACTGGGTCATGTGGGTTTGCATATTTCCATGATAGACATGTTTGTCTCTTTAGTTCCATTTTCTTACTGAGCAATCTAATGCTCATAATGTTGGAAGTAAGCTTTGGAATCAATTGTTAAATTGACTTTCTGATTGGAAATGGGTTTCACGTGAATCTGACCAGTCTTTCCTCAGGATTTATAATCCCTAGACAATAGTTATAAGGAGATTCTGAGCTCTGCCTCTGCCTAATTTTCTAGCCTTGATCTCTCTCACTCTCTTGTGTGTACTTTATGCTCCAGCCATATTGGTCCTCTTGCATTCCTCAAGTGCCAAACTCCTTCAAAATGCAGAGTTTCTCTACAAGCTGTCCTTTGACCAGGATAATTTTATTCTGCCTCTTCTCTGAGCTAACTCCTTACACATCCTTCAAGATTCAGCTCAAAAGCTTTCTCTGTTCAGGGCAGCCAACCTACTCTTTAGACTTTATTGGGTTCCTACTTCATGTCCCTGTAACTTTTTGTATTTTTCTTTCAAACTTTTATTACAGTTTAGTAGTTAGTCCAGTAGTTATTTGTATATTTAATGTTTATTTAATACCTCTCTTCCCCAACTGACAGTAAATTTTGTCTGAGTAGGGACTGCGTATATCTTGTACCACTTTATCCTTGCACCTGGTACAGTGCTTGAAACATAGTAAATCTTAATAAATAATCATTGAATTAGTGAGTGAGGAGCAATATTGGAGCAGACCTGACTGTCACCACCACCTCTGACTACGCTATGAAATGTGAATCTGCCTCTGAGATAGGAGGGTGGCATCAGTATCACCACATGCTCATAGCTTGTGACTATCAGTCAACAATAAGTGTATTCTTTCTTGTTGAGACCTGATGCTAATCTACAGTCCTGAACACAAAGAGAATGGCCAGGGAGCCACTAATAATTGACCAGGGTTAGCATGAGAGTTGAAATTCATTTGTTGTTCTTGATGTATATTTGTAATCCATGCATATGAATAGGTGATTGATTTCATTATGAATTAAATTCAACAAAAATGTATGAATCACTGTAGAGAATAAAGCACCTAATAACACATGGTTACTGTCTAGATCAGTCAGGAGTCTTTCAACTGCAAATGGCAGAAACAAGTTCAGGCACAAAAGAAATGTATTGGCTCATGTACCTGCAAAGTCCAGAGGGTGAGCTGACATAACATAATCTCATAAAGCAACAATTTTTTCAAACTTTAATGTTCAAACAAATCACCTAGAGATCTGGTTAAAATGCAGATTCTGATTCATAGATCTGGGAAAAGCCTGATATTCTTCATTTCTAACAAGCTGCTCACTGATGTTGAAGCTGCTAGTCTAGGACAATGCTTTCAGCAGCAAGCTCCTTAAGAAAAGGTGCTGGGCAACCATCATATATGCAATATATTGCTTTCAAGGAGTTTTTAATCTAGACATTTTTATTAATGTATATGGGCATCATACAAGGCAGGAAAAAAATCAAAGGCAGAATACACTCTTTGCATTTTTATATTCACCAATATATTTCAAACCTGCCCTGATATACAATAGTATTCAAGGTATTCTAGTTGGTCTCCTCATTTACGGGAAAATATGGGACATCTAATCCAGCTTCAGAGATCAGAGACGTTGATTCATTTGGTACCAATTCCAACTCACTTCTCCTTTGCCTTACTCTACATAGAGCAAATACTTCCACATAGCTAGAGGTGGTCATGCGACACATCTCTGGCCAAAAATCCCAAAGGAACACTATCTTTTCTGAGTAAAAATGACAGTCTCACTAGAAGGCTTTTGTTCTTTGCCCTTTGCCCTTGGTCCTTTTCTTTCTGCCTTTTAGCTATAACTTAAATACTTTTAGATATGACAGTCATCTAGTGACCATAGGGACAAAAGCCACACTATACTCTCAGAAAGATAAAAGAATTATGGGTCCATATAAATATCTTTAAGTTACTATATCATCCCTGCATCTGTTATTTTGTGAGACAAATAATCCCATTATATGTTTAAGCCACTGTTGGTTTTATTTTACTCCAAGCCAAATGCATTTATAACCCATACAGAAGCCTTCATTACAGAAAGGTATATAACCTGAAACCCAAAAGCATTTAGACATTAACTAGGCAAAAAGATACCCTGGCTGGTTTGGCTCAGTGGATTGAGTGTCGGCCTGCGAGCTAAGTGTCGCTGGTCCGATCTTCCAGTCAGGGCACATCAGAGAAGGAAAACTCTGACTCCAAAAAACCTCCGCTGCCTTGCAGCATACCTCTTCAGGGGAAAGGCTAAGGGAGTAAACCCCGACAGAAAATCCGGAGCCGGAGTCCCTAAGGCGGTTTGACGTTGTAGTCAACACCGGCAACTCCTGCGGCGCACCTGAACCCAAGCTGTATTGACTCCGTCTTTCCCTTGGGCTCTTCAGCTGCGAAGAGAGGTGGGGTCTGCTGCATGGGCAACAGCAGACCCTCCATATCACCCTGCCCAGGCTCTGTAGCTTCAGCTTCACTGGAGAGGACACTCCAGCGTCATCACAAGATATCGATTCAACACGGGAGGAGACAGATACCGTGTCACTCCCGAGTCGGACTGCACAACCATTCTCGGCGGTGCAGGTAGACTCTTAAGAAGCTACACCATCGTCTCTCGAGACGGACGGCTGCCGACGATGGAGGCAAAAAGAGAAGCTCTTAGTTTTATTTAAATTCATATTCAATTTACTAAACTTAAAATTAAAAGCCAAATTTGTCATAAGCCCTTAAACTCAATTGACAAAAATTTACAAATGTTAGTTTGTTTACACAACTGGATTTATTTCAGAGAAAGAAATAAGATCAAAATTATGAACATTAAAATGGCAATAAATTCACAACTATCGGCAACTGATTCTAAAAAACAAAAACAAACTAAGCAAACACGAAGAACAGAAACAGAATCATAGATATGGAGATCATTTAGAGGATTATCAGTTGCGAGGGAAAAGGGGGAGAATCGAGGAAAAGTTGCCAGGGATTAAGAAGCACAAATTGGTTGGTACAGAATAGACAGGTGAATGTTAAGAACAGTATAGGAAAAGGAGTAGCCAAAGAACTTATATGCATGACCCAGGACATGAACTAAGGGGAGGGATTTCTGGAGGGAATGGGGTGGGGGTACCAGGTAGAGGGGAAAGAAGGGGGAAAAACTAGGACAACTGTAATAGCATAATCAATAAATTATATTTTGAAAAATAAAAATATTTAAAACACCTGCCTTCAGTTCTCCTTGCTATTAATGTTTAATCAGTTTATAATATTGAAAGATTAAATTTGTCTAAACCTTTCCCAAACATATACAAGCTTTATTAAATAATTTCTCTTAAATTTTTAAACCATAACCACAAATTCAATATGTCAAATGTTTTCAAGCATTTTACTCTATAAATAAAGCAAAGCAATAATAACAAATCTTAGAATATAAACAATATTACAAATCAATGTCTAAACATACCGGTTCACTAAATCAGACCCTTTTAAACTTTTGAAACTGTTTACAGTCACATTCTCTTAGATATTTCAAGTTAAAACTAGACTAGTTCTGGTCAAGGTGGTGGAGTAGGTGGAAGCTGCACTCACCTCCTCCCACTAAATCATAGAACAAGCTACCTGTAGAACCATCTCAAGACTAGCTGAACGGAAGTCCTATAACTAAAGATATATAGAAGCCACACTGAGACTGGTAAGAAGCATAAAAACAAAACAGAGGCTTGCCTGACACCCACATGTGGCAGTTGAAAATCCAGAGGGATATCTCAGCAGCAGAGGACTCCCCTTAAAAGCAAGGGGTCCGATCCCCACACTGGGCTCCCCAGCCAAAAGCACCAATGCTGGGAAGAGGAATCTGTATAATATGTGGCTGTGAAAATAAGGATTTCATTCATCCAGGTGAGAATGAAAAGCTGTTGGAAACCCAGGCATCCTCTTTCTTTTTTTTTTTTTTTAAGTATATTTTATTGATTATGTTGCTACAATAGTTCCAATTTTTCCCCCTTTGCTCCCCTCTTCCCAGTACGCCCCTTCCCTCCAGCAATCCCATCCCCCTTAGTTCATGTCCATGGGTCGTGCATATATGTTCTTTGGCTTCACCCTTTCCTATATTATTCTTTTTTTTTTAAATAAAAACAATCACACAGCATTTATTGTCATTTGGTAATAACAAAAAGGCAATCGAAGTGATATAAATGAATGTTCAAGGACTACATCCACAACAAAGAACACCTAAAAAACACAAACTGTATTGCTTCTCAACAATTTCTTGCTTCATTAGTCACTTCTAGTTGGAGACACTTTGGAGGAGAGTAATATTATCTCCTTTTAGCATGATCCGACCTAGTTGTTTCCTTGACTTTGTTTTAGAATGAATTTCTTCTGCATCATCTAATACGAGGTTCATATATTCATCAAAACCAATGATACAGCCCTCTATTCGCATATTCACTTGCTCATAAAGCCACACCTGAATCCGAGATCTGTACATTTTGCAAGTATCTGAAGATGAGGTTGATGGGCTGCACCACCACCTTCTGCACTTTTTGGCCCTGGCCGCGGTACGCCATGATTGAAGCTGACAAAAGACCTCACTACACCCCACGTTACCTCAAAAAGCTACTTCTGGAATCTATATTATTCTTAACTTCTTCCTGCCTATTTTGTACCAACCAATTATACTTCTTAGTCCCTGCACCATTTCCTCATTTCTCCCCCTCCACTCTCCCAGCTGATAACCCTCCAAATGATCCCCATACCTATGATTCTGTTCCTATTCTGGTTTGCTTAGTTGGATTTTGTTTTTATTTTTTAGATTCAGTTGTCGAAAGTTTTGAGTTTGTTGTCATTTTAGTGTTCATAGTTTTGATCTTCTTTTTCTTAAGTAAGTCCCTTTGACATTTCATATAATAATGACTTGGTGATGATGAATTCCTTTAGCTTTACTTTGTCTGGGAAGCACTTCATCTGCCCTTCCATTCTAAATGATAGCCTTACTGGATAGAGTATTGCTGGTTGTAGGTTGCCTTTCATCACATTGAATACTGCTTGCCAGTCCCTTCCTGCCTGCAAAGTGTCCTCTGAGAAATCAGATGATAGTCCTATAGGCACCCCCCAGTAGGCAACTCTCCACCTCTCTCTTGCTGCCCCCAGCACTCTGTCTTTATCTTTCACCTTTGGCATCTCAATCGTGATGTGTCCTGGTGTGGTCCCCTCTGGGTTTAGCTTGTCTGGGACCCTCTGTGCTTCCTGGACCTGTATGTCCATCTCCTTCGCAAAATTTGGGGATTTTTCCTCGTTTTTTTCAATTCTTGCTTCCTCATTCTGCACTAGTTGACTGTTTTTTTCTTCTTTATGTTCCAAATCATTGACTTGAACTCGTTTCCTTCCCTTCACCACTGATTTTGTGTGGATTTTCTTTCGTTTTATTTAGCACAGCCTTCACATCTTTCCTTGTGAATTGGCAATACTCAGGCATATCTGTCAAGCCTGTGAGCATCTTTATCACCAGTGTTTTGAATTCTGTGTCTGTTAGGTTGTCTATCTCCTCGTCTGTGAGGTTGGCTATCTCCTCATCACTTAGTTCTCCCACTGGAACCTTGATCCATTTCCCCTTTTGGGCCATACTTCTCTGTCTCCTCATTCTCACAGGCTACTGTGTTTGTTAGCCTCCGCATCCCAGGTAGAGCTATCCCACCTGTTATGTTGTAAGGGCCAGAACCTTAGGGATTTGTCAGTACAGGGTGACCTGTTTCACCAAGTGGTGACGCTGTTTGTGGGGGAGGGGTCCGAGAGGGAACAATGCCATCCATTCAGCACTCGCCCCTTTTCCAGGCACCTCTCCCACTTCTGAACCAGACTGGCGCCCCTCTAGCTGCTGCCCTAGCCATCATTCCCAGAGTGGGTGTGTCTGCGGAAGTCCTAGGACTTTGGGGGCCCTTTAAACAAGTGGATTCTCCGGAGACCAGCAGTTTCTGCCTCCACTCCAACCCCCACTGGTCTGCACAGTCAGAAGCAATCAGGCTTGATCTTCCCTGGTGTGGGACCATGAGCTGCTAGGTCCTGTGAGGAGCTGGGAACGCTCCCCAGGTGTCCCTCCTGACTTTTTAAAACGTGTGACTGGACTTTCTGCCGAGCTGCCACTGCCACTGCTGCTGCCTCTGCTGCTGCCGCCACCACACCGCATCCTCTCCACCCCGGCTCCACCCCTCCTACCTGTCTGGATGAGTATTACTTCTTTATATCTTTGTTTGTTGGACTTCCGTGGATTTTCTGGAACTTCTGGTTGTTTCTAGTTTTGAGGTAGTTGCATTCCTTCTTAGCTTGGAGGGAGACGCAGCATGTCTGTCTACGCCTCCATCTTGGCCGGAAGTCCTGATGTTCATAGTTTTGATATTCTTTTTCTTAAATAAATCTCTTTAACATTTCATGTAATAAGGGCTTGGTGGTGATGAACTCCTTTAGCTTTACCTTCTCTGGAAAGTGTTACAGCTGCTTGATGATTTACAAGCTGAGAGACCCCGGCTCAGCTCCTTACCATAGCCCCTACCTCCCCCTTTTTATAATTGTTTTGTTTATAACTCTTGTAAAGTTATGTCTTACAGGATGTCTAGCCTTTTTGCAGAAATAATTGGTTGACAAAGAATTCGACCATGACTAAGAGGCTGCAGCTGCAGCTGCAGCTAAAGATAACCTTATGGGCTTGCAAATCTTTGTTCCTGTTATGACACTCCTGCAGCACTGTCCTGCCGCTGCACCCCCCTCCCCCCAGCTTCCCAAGGCTGCTTCCCGCCAAAGAAGAAACAAAGAAGCATAGGCCTATATAAACTCTGCCCTAAACCCCATTCAGGGTCGGCGCCATTTTGGAGACTTGGTCTCGGCCCGACTACTGTCAATAAAACCTCCCTTGCTTGCTCTATTCACTGTCTCAGAGTGTTCAGTCTTGCCTCTGTAGTTGCAGCATTTTGGAGGCCCCAGCAAAATTCCTCTGTAGAGCAGTGCCGCCTACGGCAAGCCCCAGGGGCTTCGTGCGGGTCCCAGTTGTCTAGCCGACTGGTGGCAGGACAGCAGCCCTGCACTCCGTTTTGGAGCAATTCTCTGCACCTTCAGCGGACACTCGGGAGCTGCCAGAAGCCCTGACGGCCCAGTCTAGAGTAAGCAAAGGGCAGCAGACAGCCTCGGCGACAGGTGAGTAGCAACCCATTTGGGGCAGCGGGCTTAGGCCACTGCCATTTGTGAGAGTTGGTCACTTTTGTCTTTTGTCCTCTGTATGCAGAGGTACATATTCCTGAAGAGGGAATTTGTTGAAGCCAGCATGGCAGGCTTCATTTGGATTATACAGAGCTCTTTTGGTTTGGTTTCCGGTTGTGCTGCCTGTAGCCAACACTGTTCATCTGATCTCAGAAGCCTGGGCAGGGTTTGGTTAGGATTGTTTAACCTCTGAATGAATGTGTGAGTGAATGTTAAGGTTGAAAATTGTTTCCTTCTTTTGTGTGACTCCACAGACTTTGGTCTACGGAGTCTGAGTGGGCTCTAACCTGCAGTTCCCTGGCTTGTCATATGGCATAACGGCTGGATATAACCCGGATTCTACCTGAGCAGCCTTAGCTAAGACAAGCCCAAGTCCTCGCAAGAGGAGAGGCCAGGCAGGCATTTATTTAGCTTTCTTTGGGAGCTCCCAACCCATACTTGTCTGCGCCGTGGGGAGGGGGGGCGGGGATTGCGCCTGTGCCTTGTGTTCTGGCCCCTGATTGTAATCCAAATTAACTGTATATTTGTAGCAGTTGCCTCAGTCATCATGGGTGGGTATGAGTCTAAGTCTACGTCCATGGTTCTTGACTGTATGCTCTGAAATTTCCCCAAGTTCCAAGGACAAAACCCCTCCATGAACTCTCACACCCTGGAAACATTCTGTATGTCAGAGTAGCCTGCTTTTGGGGTCGGATGGACCCTTGGGGGTATTTTGAATCTAAATATTATAAGTGTAAAAACAGTGTCGCTCATAGAGCCAAGATACAGTGAGGAAAGAAAGGAAGTTTATTGAGGGGAGTAGCAAGGTGGGAGGGAGCGGTGCCATGAGAGAGTAGCTCCAGTTCCACACTTCAAAGGGGAAAGTGTTTTTTTTTTTTTTAACTCTCTTACTATTTTATTTATAACACTTAGGGTTTTTATTATTATAATTATTACTGTTTTTCAATTATAGTTGTCCCATTTCCGCCCATTACTCCCCCCCAACAAGCCCACCCCTTCTCCCAGTCATATCCCACCCTGTTGTCCATGTCCATGAATCATTTATACATGTTCTTTGACCAAACCCTTCCCTTACTTATCCCCCTTCTCTCCCTCTCCCCTCCCCCCCTTATAACTGTTATTCTGTTCCTTGTTCAATTTAGTTCATTTGTTTGTGTTGTTCATTAGTCTCCTGTATTAGGTGATATCTATGGTATTTTGCTTTCATTGCCTGGCTTATTTCACTAAGCATAATTCTCTCTAGTTCCATCCATGTTATCACAAATGGCAGGAGTTCCTTCTTCCTTTCTGCTGCATAGTACTCCATTATGTAAAGGTACCACAGTTTTTTGATCCACTCTACAGATGGGCACTTAGGCTGTTTTCAGTACATTGTTATTGTAAACAGTGTTCCTATGGACATAGGGGTGCATAAGTTCTTTTGAATTGGGGTTTCAGGATTTTCTGGGTATAATTCTAGCAGTGGAAATGCTGGTTCAAAAAGCAGTTCCATTTTTAGTTTTTTTGAGGTAATTCCATACAGTTTTCCATAGTGGCTGCATCAGTCTTTATTCCCACCAACAGTGCAGCAGGGTTCACGTTTCTCCACATCCTCGACATACTTGTTGTTTGTTGATTTGTTGATGATGGCCATTCTGACAGGTCTAAAGTGGTATCTCATTGTGGTTTTTATTTGCATCTCTCTTATTGTTAGTGATGATGAGCATTCTTTCATGTATCTATGGACCCTCTGTGTATCCTCTTCGGAGAAGTGTTTGTTCAAGTCTTTTGCCCATTTTTAAATTGGGCTGTCTGTCTTCTTGGTGTTGAGATGTGTAAGTTCTTTATATATTTTGGAGATCAAGCCCTTGTCTGAGGTATCATTGGCAAATATATTTTCCCATATGGTTGGTTTCCTTTTCATCTTGCTGATATTTTCTTTTGCTCAGCAGAAACTCTTTAGTTTGATGTAGTCCCGTTTGTTTATTTTTTCCTTTATTTCCCATGCCTTAGGAGATGTATTGGTGAAAATATTGTTACATGGGATATCTTAAATTTTCCTGCCTATGTTTTCCTCTAGGACTTTTATGGTGTCACGGCTTACATTTAAGTCTTTGATCCATCTTGAGTTTATTCTGGTGTGTGGTGTAAGTTGGTGGTCTAGTTTCATTTTTTTGCACGTCTCTGTCCAGTTCTCCCAGCTGCCATTTGTTGAAGAGGCTCTTCTCACTTCATTTTATGCTCCTCCCCCCTTTGTCAAATATTAGTTGACCATATAGTCCTGGCTTTATTTCTGGGCTCTCTATTCTATTCTATTGATCTATGTGTCTGTTCATATGCAAGTACCAGACTGTTTTGATCACAGTGGCTTTGTAGTATTGTTGATGTCTGGTATTGTGAATCATCTTATTGTGTTCTCCTGTCTAAAGATTGTTGTTGCTATTTGGGGTCTTTCTTGGTTCCATATAAATTTTTGAAATCTTTGTTCTAGGTCTTTGAAATATATAAATGGTATTTTAATAGAGATTGCATTGAATCTATAAATTGCTTTGGGTAGTATGGACATTTTAATAATGTTGATTCTTCCCATCCATGAACACAGTATTTGCTTCCATTTATTTGTATCTTCCTTAATTTCTTTCTTCAGTGTTATGTAGTTTTCGGAGTACAGGTCCTTTATCTCTTTGGTTAAGTTTATTCCTAGGTACTTTATTTTTCTTGCTGTTATAGTAAATAAGATTTTTATTTTTTAGTGTGTATATCAGACATTTTATTGTTGGCATATAGTAATGCCTTAGATTTCTGTATGTTTACTTTGTACCCTGCTATTTTGCTAAATTCACTTTTTACGTCAAGTAGTTTTTTAATGGAGTCTATAGGGTTTTCTGTGTATGCTATCATGTTATCTGCAAATAATGACAGTTTTACTTCCTCTCTCCCAGTTTGGATAACTTTTATTTATTTTTCTTGTCTGATTGCTGTGGCTAGAACTTCCAAGACTATGTTGAATAGGAGAGTAGAGAATAAACATCCTTGTCTTGTTCCAGATCTCAGGGGGATGATTTCAGTTTTTGTCCATTGAGTATGATGTTGGCTTCATGTTTCTTGTATATAGCCTTAATTATGTCGTGGTATGCTCCCTCTATTCCCATTTTGCTGAGAGTTTTCATCATAAATGGGTGTTGTTGTTTATCAAATGCTTTTCTGCATCTATCGATATGATCATGTGGTTTTTGTCTTTCATTTTCTTTAGGTGGTGTATTATGTGCATTGACTTGCGAATATTAAACCATCCTTGCATCCCTGGAATGAATCCCACTTGATCATGGTGTATTATCTTTTTAATGTGTTACTGGATCCTGTTTGCGAATATTTTGTTGAGGATTTTAGCATCTTTGTTCATCAGTGATATTGGCCTGTAGTTTTCTTTCTTTGTTGTGTCTTGACCTTGTTTTGGAATTAGGGTAATATTGGCTTCATAGAAAGCTTTTGGGATTTTTCCTTCCTCTTGGATATTTTGGAATACTGTGAGAAGGATAGGAGTTAGTTCTTCCCTAAATGTTTTGTAAAATTCACCTGTGAAGCCATCTGATCCAGGGCTTTTGTGTGGAGGGAGATTTTTGATTACTCTTTCAATTTCATTCTTTGTTATTGGTTTGTTCAGGCTTTCTGATTCTTCTTGATTCAGTTTTGGAAGATTATATGTTTCTAGAAATTTGTCCATTTCATCTAGGTTGTCAAATTTCTTGACATACAGTTGTTTGTAGTAATTCCTTAGAATCCTTTGTATTTCTGTGATATCAGTCGTGATTTCTCCTTTTTCATTTCTGATTTTGTTTATTTGGGTCTTCTCCCTTTTTTTCTTGATGAGCCTGGCTAAAGGCTTGTCGATTTTGTTTATTTTTTCAAAGAATCAGCTCCTACTTTTGTTGATCTTTTGAATTGTTTGTTTAGTCTCTATGTCATTTAATTCTGCTCTGTTCTTGATGATTTCCTTACTTCTCGCGCTGGGCCTTGTTTGTTGTTGTTGTTCTAGTTCTTGTAGCTTTAGGGTTAAGTTTTTTATTTGAGATTCATCTATCCTTTTCAGGTAGGCCTGTATTGCTATGAACTTCCCTCTTAGGATTGCTTTTGCTGTGTCCCATAGGTTTTGGGTTGTTGTGTGTTCATTATTATTAGTTTCCAGAAACTTCTTGATTTATTCCTTGATGCCATTGTTAACCCATTCATTATTTAATAGCATGTTATTCATTCTCCATGAATTTGGCTGTCTTTGATTTTTTTTCCGTGAGGTTGATTTCTAGTTTCAAGGCATTCTGGTCTGAAAAGATGCTTGATAATAATTTCAATTTTCTTGAATTTGTTGAAGCTTTTTTTGTGTCCTATCATGTGGTCTATCTTTGAAAATGTCCCATGTGCATTTTAAAAGGATGTATATTTTGCTTCTTTGGGGTGAAAAGTTCTATATATATCAGTTAAGTCCATGTGGTTTAGTGTGTTTTTCAATGCCTGTATATCCTTGGTGTTTCTTTGCTTTGAAGATCTGTGTATTGTTGATAATGGAGTGTTAAAGTCCCCTACTATGAGTGTGTTGCTGTTGATATTCTTCTTGTAGTCTTCTAGTATTTTTCTTATATATTTGGGTGCTCCAATGTTGGATGCATATATGTTTACCAGGGTCACATCTTCTTGATGGTTTGTTCCCTTAAGTATTATGAAATGTCCTTCTTTGTCTCTTTTTATGGCCCTTACTATGAAATTTGTTTTCTCTGATATAAGTATTGCTATCCCAGCTTTTTTTCATGTCCGTTTGCTTGGAATACTTTTTTCCATCCCTTCACTTTCAGTCTGTGTAAATCTTTTGTTTTCAGGTGAGTTTTTTGTAGACAGCATATATGTGGGTCCTGTTTTCATATTCATTCTGCTACGCTATGTCTTTTAATTGGAATGTTTATTCCATTTGCATTTAAGGTTATTATTGACAGGTATTTATTAATTTTCCTTTGTACCTCTATTCTTCTCCCTCTCTTTTTTTCTTCTTTTTCTTAAAGCATTCCCTTTAGCATCTCATGCAATGCTGGTTTGGTGGAGATATATTCTTTTAGTATTCCTTTGCCTGAGAAACTCCTTATTTCACCTTCCATTTTGAATGAGAGTCTTGCTGGGTAGAGTATTCTTGGTTGTAGGCCTTTGTTTTTCATTGCTTGAAATATTTTTGACCATTCCCTTCTGGCTTGTAGTGTTTCTGTTGAGAAATTCATTTATAGCCTTATCGGAGCTCCCTTGTATGTTATTTGCTGTTTTTCTCTTGCTGCTTTTAGGATTCTCACTTTGTCTTTGAATTTTGCCATTTTAATTATGATGTGCCTTGGAGTAGGCCTTTTTGGGTATCTTTATTGGGACCCTCTGTGCTTCCTGGATGTGCATGACTTTTTCTCTCATCAGGTTAGGAAAATTTTCTGTCATTACTTTTTCTATCAGGTTTTCTATCCCTTACTCCTTCTCTCTCCTTCTTGTATCCCTATGATTCTAATATTGTTTAGTCTCATGTTGTCCATTACTTCTCTTAAACCCTCTTCATTCTTTTTAAATCTTTTTTCATTTTGTTATAATGTCTGGAAATTTTTTTCTACATTGTCCTCTAACTCACTGATCTGATCCTCTTCTTCGTTTAGCCTGTTTTTGATTGATTCTACTGTGTTCTTCAGTTCAGAAATTGTATTCTTCATTTTTTCCTGGTTCTTATTAATAGTTTCTATGTCCTTTTTTATGCTGGTGTAGTTCTCTGTAAGTTCATTATAGCTTCCCTGCAATTCTTTGTAGTTTCCTTGGAGTTCCTTATCATTTCCGTGGAGTTTTTCGTAGTTTTCTTTGAGATTGTCAATTACATTGAGCTTCTTTATCACCATTCTTTTGAATTCCATGTCTGATAGTTGGCTTATGTCTATTCCATCTATCTCTCTTTCTGGGGATTTTTTTTTCTTTCATTGGAAATTTGTTCCTGTGTCTTCCCATGTTGGATTCTTCTTGTTTGTTTTTGTTTGTTAGATTTGTCTGCTTTGATTTTCCACCTGTGTGGTATGAGATTATGTATAGGAGACTTTGGGGATTCAGTGGTGCAGTCTCTTTGATCTCCTGAGCTTTACGCTCTTGGGATGCCCTTCATGCCATTTGTTTTTGCTGTCTGGTTGTATTTCAGTTACTGTTTGGTGGATCCTTCCCTCTGGCTAGTTGATTGAGAGTCACTCTACCCACCTTGTCTTGAGTTCTTTCCTGGAGATGCTATTAAAACATAAACACACTACCCAGGCAAGAAACACACACCCTAAAAAATATCTGCCACCCACAATTCCACTATCGGCAGCAAATGAGCCAGTATTAATATAAATGTAGAGAGGTTAAGACTATTATACTATAGGAGAAACAGATAAGAGCTGTTTTAAAGGAAAGAAAGTTGATTTTTGAGAGGGAAGATGATAGAATAATAATAGTAGCAAGTAGGGTCAAGGCTATGCAAGACAGTAAGTAATATTTACATTGTATGTTAAAAGCGAGATGGAAGAATGCAGAATCAAGTGAGAAAGTGGAAGTGTATATTATTAGGTTTATATAGCAGTTACATGCTATGTGTTTAGTGTGAAAGGGAGGCTAAACAAAGCAGACAAACAATCAAAAATTAAGGAAGAAGGATAGGAGGGAGAGAAGGTAAGAAACAGATTAAAGAAAGAGTTTTTAAAAAAAGGAAGAGGAAAAAAAGGGAAGAAAAAAAGGAAAGAGAATAAAAGGGAAGAAGAAAAAAGGGGAAGAAAAAAAGAAAGTTTTTACTCAGTTGAACCTTTGGGCACAGTCTTCTTTTTCTGGATCCACACCTGGTCAAAATCCCATGGGTTTCAAGTCTTTTCTGGCTGGCTGGCTGTGAGGAGATATGGCTGGTTTCTGTGGCTACTTTTCTCTCACTCGTGGGCCTGCTGCAGCTTTCTGCTGTGAGCCGCACTGAGTTGGGTATCTCCCCACTTGTCCTGTGGTAACCTCCAGCAATCCTCAGGCTTCTCTAGCAACGTTGTTCTGCTGGCAAGACAGTGCGCCGCATGACCCTAGTCCCCACCCAGCCTTGGGTCCTATCTTCACTTCTCCTCCCAAGAAGTCTCTGTGCTCCAAGCCACAGCACTGGGCTGCATCTTTCCCTGGCTGGCAGCATCTCACTGTTTGCCTGTGCGCACTGCTTGCCTGCCTGAGGTCCCCACTGAGTCTGCGTTTCCGCTGCAGCTCTCCTGTATGGGCCCCTCTCCCCAGTTCAGTTCCGCTTTTTTTTTTTTGTTTAGTGGTGCTGTGATGCATGCGCCTGGGGTGCAGGGTTGCCAGCCCAGGGGGTCCCTACCTAGACTCAGTTCATACAGCTTCTCACAGTCCGGGCTGTTCGCTGTCTTCCCATACCTCTGGCTGTTTCAAGGAACCCTTCCCATTGTCCCCCTCCGGAACTCCGCTGGTCCCAGCACCTATGGCAGGTGGCAGCTTCCAAGGAGATCCCAGCCAATGAGCTGGTCTGCAGCTACCCCTTTGGGGTGTGGTGCGGCAGCGGCACTGGGCTGGGTGGCCTAGCGACTCCACTTGAGAGTGTGGGCGAGCCTTCTGCCCTCTTCCACTCCGCTCCCACACTCCCTTCCCTGCTCGTGCTATCTGAAATCCGTACTCACTCACTCGTCTCCATGTTAGTACTCCAAGCCTTTCTACGATGGGAGCGAGCAGACAACACTGCTACCTACTCCGCCGCCATCTTCAGAATCTCGGAAAGTGGTTTTTTTAAGGGGAAAAAAAGGTATTATCTTGCAGATGGCTGGTCAAGGCTGAACAAATGCGGTTTGGTTTGGCATATTTTGTGATCATGGGAGGTTCTTGGCTCCTGGCTCAAAATATCACTATCTCCCAAGCAGCTACAGCACAGGGTGAGGGGTAGGAGGGCATGGGAACCGAGGCTATCAATATGAGCAGTGCACTTCATGATCACAGGGAAGCCCGGTCACCCTGACCAGTTCGATTATATAGACCGCTGGCAGGAACTCTCTAGGGACAAGCCTACTTAGCTCAGAAAGTGAGTAGGGTCAGAAGCCCATAAAGTTCTCTTAGCCTGACAGCCTCAGGGCAAAAATCAGCGCAACGGATCAAAGTCCACTAAGCTGTGTCATCCAAGCTCTCCATCCCTCCCTTTAGCCCCTGAGAAGGATCATCTTCTTCAGCCTCCTTCCTATGGGGCGGAGCCAGACTCCACCAGCAGAGCCTCTTCTGAACCTTCTAAGGCCAAGGCATCCATCCAGCTCTGCTAATTCTCCTAGTGAGGCCCAGGCCACCAGGCCTGTCCTCCCATTAAGAGAAGCTGTTGGACTCGGTCCTGGGCACCGAACCACTTACATTTATGTCTCCTCCACTGGCGACATGTATAGCTGGCGAGCTCAGGATCTGTCATTTTCTGAGCGGCACCAAGCTCTCACTAGTTTGTTTGGGTCTATTTGCTGGTCACATTGACCGACAGAGGAGGGGTTTTGACAGTAGAACAGTAAAAAAAAAGGAAAAAAGGAAAAAAGTAGTCCCAAAGCACCAGAAGAAAGAGAGAATGAGGAAATAGCCCTCATTAACATTCTGAACCCAAGGGACAAAACTCACAGACGAAAGGAGCTGTTTCGGGATTAAACTGTGCCCAGATAGTGGCAGTTTCTGTGGCACCGCCCTCTCCGCAGGTGGAGGCTGCTTTCACCGCACCACCTCCTCCACAGGTGGGAGCGGCTTCTGTAGCCCAATGCTCTGCAAACTCAGGGGTCTTCCCTCCCACCACCTCCTTTGGTTATGGCCTCTGAAGTGACCACAAAGCCCACAGCTCCATCCCTGCAGGAGGAGGAGTAGTTCTCCCTTGCCAGAATCCACCAAGAAACCCAGTATACAGTGGGGGCCTCCCAATTTAAAGCAAGCCAATTAAATCATGTAAGTGCTCCACCATGGTGGATAAGTCATGTGGGTTTCCCAGCATCTTGTGGGTGGTACATACAGGTGCTGACATCTTTGGAAATGCTACATGTAATGCTGTGGCCATCTTTGAAGTGGGCAAAATAGTGGGTTAGGTATACCCTTCAGGTAATGTGCTCTGTTTGCAAAATGGTATACGTCTAGACATTCAGGTCATTGCTACATGACAGGGTGTTTGCAAGGTCTAAGCTTCAGAAAACTGCAGGATATCTCTACAAATCTAGGAAATTTTTAGATATCAAATACTAAGTTTGAGTATATAATCCTCTACAGTATAAAGAAAGGAACAAGAATTAAAATATGTTACAGTTAAATCTAAAGAAGTAAAAAGACTCAGAAAGTTTGTAAATGTCGCAAAATGTCTGTAAAAAGTCATAAAATGTATAGAAAGGTTGTAAAAGTTTTTAAACCTGGGAAGAAAAAACCTCAACTACTTGTAGTCTTATTGTATGGTTACTGTACTCTGTATTGTTATTAGCCATTGAGACCTAGAAAAGGTCATCTGGAATTCTCTGTATTGGTATAGGCCATATGCTCTGAAAGGAAAATTGAAGTTTGCCAGGGAAAATTAAAATTTCACATGTTGAAAAGTAAAAAAAGTATAAAACATAAAAATAAAAGTTTGTAAAAGGTATATAGAAGGTTTGGTAAAAGTTTGTAAACGTTCTAAAAAACTGCATAGTTTTAATAATAAAAAAAATAAAGCATAGAAATGCAATTTTAGTAAATATTACAAGGACAAGAATTTTCCTTCACACTGTATTATTTTTCTCTCTACTTGATCCCTCCAAAATTTGGCAATTTAAAGGAATTAGTAATGACATTAGATTTCTTTGCATAAAACTAATAAGACCAGTTATTAATAGAGGTTTTGTTAACCAAGACTTTGACTAGAATATCATGCCTAAAGGAGGCATGCTTAGGCTCTGCTTGTTACCAGAAAGCCCTAAGGAACTAAACTTGACTTTTAAAACTAAGAAAAACCCATGAGGAAAAAGCCTGGCACCTTGGTTAGTTGTGCAGTTCATAGCAATCTTTCCAGGAAAAAAACAAAGGTTGCATTCCTGTAAAATGGTTAAAAGGAACCTTAAGGCACAATAAAAAAAAACCAAAGGACTTGGAAAAAAACAGGTGTTTACAGGCAAGGCTGAATAGCAGCTGTGTGGCTTAGCACCTGTGCCCTGATAGGCATACAAAAAGTCAACATGAAGATTCCTTACATAAGGTCCAGCAAAGCAGACTTAAAGATCATATGTGATCAATCACTGCTCTTGTTGTGTTTATGCAAATGAACAGGATAAATTAAAACTAGACTTAATGCAGTCCCTTAAATGACAAGGAGGGTAATCTTAAGGGAAAAAATCATGACTCAAGAAAAATCACACTGCTCAGTAGTAGATATAAACTAGTGCGGTTAACGGTCTATAAAGTTTATTTTCATTTAAAAGTTAAACCAAATCTGTGACATTATCAAAGATGCTTAATTTACAAGCAAGAAAAATGCCAAATGTCTTGCAACCGATGTCTTCCCAATAAGTCAGTCTCGCAGATTTAGAGACTGGTTTGTAAATTGTGCTATGTAAATTAACATGTGTATTATTTCTGTTTTCATAGGGCATAAGCCTATGATCTCATTACCTGAGTGATTGTACGTATAAGCCTCACTTAAAAAGCCTATCTGCATTGCCGCCTCCATGAGACTCAGCAGTTTGGCTGAACTAAGTAATTAAGTTGATAAGATATAAAATACTCTATAGTCTTCACTTTAAAACTGATTTCTCTTTTCTATCTTGACAGCTTGGACAGAGGGTGCCCTGAGGTCTGAGAGGGGGGATATCCTAAAGTATTCCCCTCAGCCTAAACTAAGTATAGTAGGCAAAAGGACTTTAGATAGATATAACATGCCCTATACACCTACCTCCAAAATAAAAGCCATTTTTTTCCTAATGTAGGACATTGAAAAATTAACCCCTGCCTTTTGTCATCTAGTAGTTATATTTTTAATTGTGCCTTTTAACCCTGTTGCCAAATCTATTGCCCCTAGAATATGACAAGAATGCCAGCTTGTCCAGCAGTGCCAACCCTTAGAAACCGAGCATTCCACTGCCCGGGGACAGCCAACTGACCTGGACTCTGCAAGATTCTTCCCCGTGTAGAAAGGCCACCCTCCCCTCCACCCCAACTCTTATTAGGGATTTCTAGACCCAAGGGTAGGTAGGACAACGACCATGTTCAGTTTGAAGCAGCTAGAAGAGCACGAGACCCTCACACATTGTCCCGTATAAGATCATAAAGGATCTTAAGTCTGAGAGGGGGGATTATATAGGGGCTTCAGCCATTCCTTGTAAGGAATTATACAAAGGCTAATGACATCGCACCCCAGATCCTAAAGAAGACAGCTAACAGATAAGAAATAGGGAATTCTAGGCATGTTTTTTGTTTCTTGTCTTTTAGAAAACAAAAAAATTTACTTGTGCATAGATACCCGAGCTCTAAAAGCAGGTCCCTACGTTTTTGGCTCAAATCCTCCCTCAAGTCACTATGTATTCAGAGGAAGGTAAAATTTCCATCTTCCTTCCCAAGGAGAAAACCTGGGTACACAAGGCAGCAGTTCTCCCCATCTTGGCAGGAACTGCCATAGCTGAATCACTAGCCATAGGAACAGCCGAGCTCACAACTAGTCTAGTAGGCCTGGCAG
The DNA here is from genome assembly GCF_987537825.1 of Furipterus horrens. NCBI lineage: Eukaryota > Metazoa > Chordata > Mammalia > Chiroptera > Furipteridae > Furipterus > Furipterus horrens. The sequence goes on from NW_028327172.1 coordinate 98,648,312, forward strand.
CACTCTCCTCTGCAGTTAATCAAGACCTCCTGGCATTAGAAAGTACCATTAGAAATATAACTACACAATTAGACTCACTAGCAGAAGTAGTCCTACAGAACAGGAGAGGCTTAGATCTCCTTTTCATAAAACAAGGGAGACTCTATGGAGATTTAGGAGAAGCCTGCTGCTTCTATGCTAACAAGACAGGAGTCATTCGGGACACCTTGCAAACTATCAGGGACCACATTAACCAGTGAGAGCATAAGCGTCAACAAAACACCTCTTAATATCAGAACTTATTCCAGTGAAACCCGTGGATGACTACCCTCATATCCAGTATTGCAGTCCCTATATGTTTACTTCTTCTTGCCGTTACTATTTTACCTTGTGTTTTTAAGTACATAGTTAGGCGCTAACAAGCCAGCATTAAAGACACAGCTTCTCATTCTTACCACTGAGCCTTCTCAAGCTCAGCTACCTAAGTAGTCCCAGGACTGACTCTAAAGGTCTTGTCTAGGGACTAGAGCGGGGAATGTTACACCTGCTTGATGATTTACAAACTGAGAGACCCCGGCCCAGCTCCTTCCCATAGCCCCTACCTCCCCTTCTCTATCATTGTGACTTGTTTATAACTCTTGTGAAGTTACGTCTTACAGGATGTCTAGCCTTTTTGCAGAAATAATTGGTTGACAAAGAATTCGACCATGACTAAGAGGCTGCAGCTGCAGCTAAAGATAACCTTATGGCCTTTTGAATCTTTGTTCCTGTTATGACATTCCTGCAGCACTGTCCTGCCCACCCCCCCTGCCCTGCCAACTTCCCAAGGCTGCTTCCCACCAAAGAAGAAACAAAGAAGCAAAGCCCTATATAAACCCTGACCTAAACCCCATTCGGGGTTGGTGCCATTTTGGAGACTTGGTCTCGGCCCGAACGCTGGCAATAAAACTCCTCTTGCTTGCTTTATTCACTGTCTCAGAGTGTTCAGTCTCACCTCTGTAGCCACAACAAAAGCACTTCATCTGCCCTTCTACTCTAAATGATAGATTTGCTGGATAGAATAATCTTGGTTGTAAGTCCTTGCTTTTCACCACTTTGAAGCAGTCCCTTCTTGCCTGCAAAGTTTCATTTAAGAAAGCAGCTGAGGGGGGACTTCCGGCCAAGATGGAGGCTTAGACGGACACGCTAGGTCTCCCTCTACAACTAGAGAGGAATACAACTACTTCAAAACAAAGGATAACTAGAAATTCCAGAAAATAAAACTACACGGAAGCCCAACATATGAAGTTATAAACCAGCGGTGCCATTTGGGCAGGTAAGAGTTAAAGAGGGCAGTGCTGTTTGCGGTCAGCTGCGGGGCGGTGAAAAAGCCCGGAGGCAGTCAAGCCCCTGGCAGTGCGCGACCCCAGCACTGGGGAAAACAGCCACCGCATCGCCTTGAACAGTGAGGCCCAGGGGGGCGGGAGGACGGATCCCGGTCTCCTAGCTGAATAACTGTGTGAATCCACCTTGGACCCCCGCCCCCAAAGAAAGCACCACAGGGCTGCGAAATAGGTCGCGGACAGGTGCCGGTCGCTGAATTGTGACGCGTACACAGGCACTGCCCCCTACAGCCGGCCCAAGAAAACAAAAAGCATCTGTCAAAATGAGGCAGACAACTATAGAAATCCCGGTGACACAGCTCACCAGACAACAGATAGAGAACCTGACAGATGAACAGATAAGAAACCTGTCAGAGGCTCAGTTCTGGGCCATTGTTATCAGGTGGCTTACAGAATTCACAAAAGAGCAGGAAAAAGATATGAAAGAAGCGAAAAACATTCATAACGAAAGGAACAAAACCACATACGAGACAGATGGTGAGGAAAAAAAATCCAGAGTTCATTTCAACAAACTGGAATATGGAGAAGGAACAAGCAGTCAACCAATGCAGAGAGAGGAAATGGGAAGCAACAATGAGAGGATCAGAAATCTCTGGGACAGCTATAAAAGGCCCAACATAAGAATCATTGGTTTGCCAGAGAGTGAGGAAGATGAACTAGAACTTGAAAAATTGAGTGAAAATATAATAAAGGAGAACTTCCCAGACTTGGGGAAGGGAATAGACTTGCAGGTCCAGGAAGCAAGGAGAGTTCCCAAGAGACTGGACCCAGGGAGAACCACTCCAAGACACATTATAATCAAAATGTCAAAAATTAAAGATAAAGAGAGAATCTTAAAAGCAGCAAGAGAGAAGAAAAGAATTATGTACAAAGGGGTCCCAATTAGACTATCAGCTGACTTCTCAAGGGAGACCCTACAGACAAGAAGGGACTGGCAAGAAATATTCAAAGTAATGAAAATCCAAAACCTACAACCACGAATACTCTATCCAGCGAAACTGTCATTCAGAATAGAAGGACAGAGAAAGTGTTTCCAGGACAAAATAAAACTGAAAGAGTTCATTAGATCCAAACCACTGTTATATGAGATGTTAAAGGGACTGGTTTAAAAAACAGAAGCTAGGGAGATGAAACAAAGGCAAACTAAACAGGCAACGAGAGTGGAAAAGGAACTGTGGGTACGGGAAGCATATTGGGGGGAGGTCAACAGGGAGGGGGAGTGGGGAGAGGGAGGGAGATGATATAGGAATTGGGGATCATGGTAGGAGGGAATGAAATAGACGGAGAGAGGTTGGGAGGAACTGTATGCACAACTAATGGACATAATCTAAAAGGGGGGGACAACTGGAGGGAGGGGGGGCCACTGGGTGGAGGGGAGCAGAGGGAAGGGAAATTGGCACAAATGTAATATTTTAATCAATAAAACACATTAAATCTGAAAAAAAAAAAAGAAAGTAGAGAGGTGGTGCTGCATAACGTTGTGAATGCACTAAATGCCACTGAATTGTACACTTTAAATTAGTTAATTATATGTTATATGAATTTCAGCTCAATAAAAAAATAATAAATGATTTTTTTTAAGGCTAAAAAAAAAAAAAGAAAGCAGCTGATAGCTTTATGGGAACTCCGTTGTAGGTAACTCTCTGCCATTCTCTTGCCGCTTTTAAAAGTCTCGTTTCATCTTTAACCTTTGGCATTTTAATTATGATGTGTCTTGGAGTGGGCCTCTTTGCATCTACCATGTTTGGGACTCTCTATGCTTCCTGGACTTGTATGTCTATTTCCTTTGCCAAATTAGGGAAGCGTTCTTTCATTATTTTTTTCAAATAAGTTTTCTTTCTTTTCTTAAAGATTTTATTTATTTTTATTTTTAGAGAGAAGGGAAAGGGAGAAAGAAGGGAGAGAAACACTGATGTGTGAGAGAAATATCAATCAGCAGCCTCTCACATGCTGCCAACCAGGGATCTGGCCCCCACCACCCAGGCATGTGCCCTGACTCAGAACCAAAATGGCAACCAGTTGGTCCGCAGGCTGGTGTTCAGTCCACTGTGCCACACCAGCCAGGGCTCCGTGGTCATTTTTGACTGGAGAGTTCTCCAAGGAGGTTCAAATGTGCCATGGGAAGGTTAAGTTTCAGATAAACTCATGAGCTTCGTTCTATTTCATGCACTTCAATTTTCTGATTTTTAAACAATTCACAATTTTTTTTTGCCCTGGTTGTGTTGCTCAGTTGGGTTGGAACATGGTACTGGTGCACAACAAGGTTGCAGGTTGATTCCCAGTCAGGGCACATGCCTAGGCATGGGTTTCATCCCCGATTAGGGCGCATATGGGAGGCAACCAACTGATGTTTCTCTCCCACATGGATGAACCTCACTGTCCCTTCCTCTCTCTCTTTTTTATTTCCACAGTTCCTCAGGACTCCTGAAATAAGTTTTCAATTTTTTGCTCTCTCTTTTCCTTCTGACATCCCTAAGATTCCATTCAGATGTTGGCGCTTTTGGAGATGTCTCAGAGTCTTCTTAAACTCTTCTTGTGTTTTTGAATTGTTCCTTCGTTTTGTTCTGGTTGAATAGTTATTTCTTTCATATGTTTCAAATTGTTGATTTGAATCCAGCTTCCTTCCCTTCATTGTTGGTTTCCTGTGGCTTTTTCTTTATTTCACTTAGTGTAGCCTTCATTTCTTCCCTTATGCTTTTGCCATATTCAAAGAGATCTCTGAGCATTCTGATCACCATTGTTTTGAACTCTTCATATGGTAGGTTGGCTATCTCTGCTTTGTTTAGCTCTTTTTCTGGGGTTCCATTCTGTTCCTCCATTTGGGCCATATTTCTTTGTCTCCTTAATTTGGCCGCTTCCCTGTATTTCTGTGTACTAGGTAGATGGAGCTGCTTTGACTTCCTGTCTTAGCACACCTATTAAGTTGTATGGGGCAGAGCCTTGGGTATTCGTCAGGGTGGGGCATCCCACCTCACAGCTTTGTGGCTCTGTGTGTGGGTGGGGAGGGATTGGGGAAGGGACAATGTTGCTGCTGCTTGACTTCTGGAAACTTGCCTGGCACTTGCCCTGTTTCCAGTCCCTTCACCCACTTCCATATGTTACTGGCGCCCCTTCAGCTGCTGTCCTGGTGTTGGTTCCTAGAGTAGTGGTTTTTCATGCTTTCTGGGCTGTATGGTCCCTGTCTGGATGAATATAGCTTCTTTAAACCCTTGGTTGTCGGACTTCCATACAGTTTGATTTTCTGATAGTTCTAGGTACTTTTTGTTTTGAGGTTACTTGTGATTCTTCTTATGGGTGAAGCATGTCTACCTATGCCTCCATCTTGACTGAAAGTCCCACTCGTAATATAATTTGAAATATCTCCACACAATTAATAATTATGTAGACTATAATTATATTGAATAACTACTTGAATGTTTCCAAGTTTAGCCCTAATTTCTAGAAAGGAAACAAAATTACAATTAAAGAATTATATAGCTTGATTTTGTTTCTCAAATCAAAGATTTTCTGAAATCCTTGTGTCCACATGAACAAAGAAATGTTTCAACCATAATATAGACAGAAAAATAGTTTTACAGTTTTTTGTTTTTGTTTTTGTTTTTTTGCAAGTAGAATTTTCACATGACCTTACAACAGTACCACTTTCATCAGTTCAGGTTGAAAAATTAATAACATATCTTAAGATTTTAATTTTCTAGCTTTTTGCTTATGGGAGAAACATGGCGGATCAAGTTACGCAGCTGCAGGACTCTGTGAACTCGCTTGCAGATCAGTTTTGTAATGCCATTGGCATGTTGCAGCAGTGTGGGCCTCCTGCCTCTTTTAGTAATATTCAGACTGCAATTAACAAAGATCAGCCAGCTAATCCTACAGAAGAATATGCCCAGCTTTTTGCAGCACTGATTGCACAGACAGCAAAAGACATTGATGTTTTGATAGATTACTTGCCAAGTGAGGAATCTACAGCTGCTTTACAGGCTGCTAGCTTGTATAAGCTAGAAGAAGAAAACCACGAGGCTGCTACATGTCTGGAAGATGTTGTTTATTGAGGGGACATGCTCCTGGAAAAGATACAGAGTGCACTTAATGATATTGCGCAGTCACAGCTGAAAACAAGAAGTGGCACCCATAGTCAATCCCTTCCAGACTCATTGCGCCCACATGTACCATGTGTCTGAGAAAAGACCCATTTCAGTGCCAGTAGGAATTCTGCATCAGATTTAGATGTAAGCCTTATCCACAGTTAACAGAAACGTTAAGCACTATGACACATGTTCTCTTTTTAGCTATTTTTAGTAGTCTTCTATTTTCACTCTTGATAAATTAACTTGTAAAATTGTGATTGAACCAGCTTTAAATCATTATACCATCATTTTCTATTATCTGAATGAAACTGAGGCAGCTGTTGCATTAATGGTTATAATGTAATTAAACAAATGTACTATAGAGTTCTATTGTGACATTAAAAAAAGATTTTAATTTTCTAAAAGTATACAAATAGAAAGCTCATTTTAAGGAAAAATCCATTAAAGTAAAAATACTTAATTAAATTTTTTATAAAGTGCAGTTTTTCTAAGAATTGCAAAGTAATGCATTTGGTGTGAAATATGACTTGACTTGTTTAAATATCTTTGAACCAATGGGATCAAACATTACTTTTCTAAGTTATGTTTATTCAGTGTACCAGTATTAACTGTATTCTTCATGAGGTTAATCTAAATACTATTAAATGTGTATGTTCTCTTACCTAAAAATTAAAATAAGTAGGAATTGATTTTATTTTATTTGTGTGATTATTGTTCTATTTATGCAATCTCCAAGTTAGTTCTAGTCTCTACAACTATTTAAAGGACACATTTTATAAGCTATTTATTGTTCCTATAATAATGTTCTTTGTTTAACTTCAATACTATAAAATTTGACTTACTTCAGATGCAGCAAGAGTTTGAAAGAACTCTTAACTAGAGAACTGAAAGAAGGTATGTTGCCAAAGTTTATTAATCAAATTTATATGGCATTGATTTCTGAAATAAGCTGTGAATAGTAAATGACATTTTTTTCATCTTTGGGTATCAGATACTGCATTAAATATTTTCTTAAACATAATAAAAAATGTGAAAGCATAAATATTCATAAGGAAGAATACACTTATTGCATTTATTCATCACATTCTGTAGCTTTTTTAAAATCTCAAAAGACTGTGTACATCTTTTTATTTCTGGCTATCTCTTTCCTTTCCTCTGTTATGCCTATGGATCTTTCAACCTGTACACTGAACCCCTTATCAGAAAACTGGGCTTCATCTACTTCTCATGTTTTTACTAGTGACATAAGGCCAAATAACCAGACTCATCTAGTAATACTTAGTCAAGCAGTTACAGTTCATATAGCTGTCACTGAGAGGTGACATTTAAATCTCTAGTCATTGACTTTTGCTTACATTTACCCTCAGGAAAAACTCCAAATTCCATCGCATGAAGCAAAAACACCAAAATCCATTTAGTTCCTGACAAATAATTCACACTTATCTCTGGATGCTACTTAACTGACTGTGCCCCTTTTGTCTAGCATCTAGCCAAACTAGACTACTTCTAATTCCACAAGTGTTCTCCCTCACCTTGGCCTGCTTCAGTTGTTTATCTGGCATACTCTTTTTCATCCTTCAGGCATCCACTTACATATCACATCCACCATAAAGCAGACAATAGTAACACAAAACTGGGATGTCCCTTCTGTGTGTCCCAATAGTGCCCTGTTAATATTTGTTGTGGTATATATGACTCTGAGTGGAAACTGCCTGTTCATCTGTCTTTTCAGTTTATAGTAATATGACTGTTTAGGGATGGACTGTGTTATCTTCATCTTGTAATTCTAGTGCTTGTCGTACTGTATTAGAGCATGGTTGTTGAATAAGTGAACAAAGAATTAGAAAACCAAAAGCTCTGATACTTAGCCACAATAGCAATTAATTCAGTGTGCAACCATGGACAAATTATACTTCATAGTAATCTTGTGTGTGTGTTGTAGTAATATATGGATGATTTCATTCTTCTTATAATTATTTGTATTTGAGATAAAGAATATAATTCTTTTCAGATGCTGCTGAATTGAATCTGAATTCTATAGATCTTATCCTGTAAGGACAATTGATTAGGCAAATTCATATCTAGATTGCTTTTGAAGACATCACATGAATGTGCACAAATTTTGAAGAAAAATGATATGATCTGAAATATAAATGCTAATTTATTTACTGGACTGTTTACATAATGTCTTAATTGTTTTTGCATTAAACTCATGATATGTGAAGTCTTTATTAAAGAAAACTATATCTGGGTCATATGTATGTGATGAAAATTTCGCAGTATTCTAAACTATGTTTCTTGGCATCTAAGTTTTAGGCAGATTTTGTAAATGAAAGCCTATAGTACTGAGTTTCACATACTGAAACTGCCCAAATATCAGCTGTTTAAACACCACCCAAACAATCAAGTTGTCATTCATACTTCAGTACTGATAGCTTTTTTGTATTTCCCAATTTTGTCACTACATCTGGTCCTAAAGATTCAGGCACCATTTTGATAACTGCTTCTGTGGCTACCTACCATCAAGGTTTGAATGTATTACAATTGTTAGAGTCGTCGTCGGCAGCCGTCCGTCTCGAGAGACGATGGTGTAGCTTCCCAAGAGTCTATCTGCACCGCCGAGAATGGCTGTGCAGTCCGACTCGGGAGTGACATCGTATCTGTCTCCTCCCGTGTTGAATCGACATCTTGCGATGACGCTGAAGCTACAGAGCCTGGGCAGGGTGATATGGAGGGTCTGCTGTTGCCCATGCAGCAGACCCCCCCTCTCTTCGCAGCTGAAGGGTCCAAGGGAAAGACGGAGTCAATACAGCTTGGCTTCAGGTGCGCCGCAGGAGTTGCCGGTGTTGACTACAACGTCAAACCGCCTTAGGGACTCCGGCTCCGGATTTTCTGTCGGGGTTTACTCCCTTAGCCTTTCCCCTGAAGAGGTATGCCGCAAGGCAGCGGAGGTTTTTTGGAGTCAGAGTTTTCCTTCTCTGATGTACCCTGACTGGAAGATCGAACCAGCGACACTTAGCTCGCAGGCCGACGCTCAATCCACTGAACTAAACCAGCCTTAGAGTGCCATTAGTCTTATTATATGTAATTTTAAACACTGATTCATAGATCTTTCCTTGTGGGGAAATATCATTTGCCTAAGGCTTTTCTATTGGTTTTTATTTTTTGAAACCGTCTTAAAATTAGAGAAAGTTCCAAGTTTTAGTACAAAGAACTCTTTTCCCCTGAAACACTTGAGAGTAAATTGCTGACATTATGCCACTATCCCTGATTCCTTTAGTGTTTATTTCCTACCAGTCAGTACATTCCACTTGGCTATCAATCAGAAAATTAACGCTAAGACATTCTGTTATTTAATCCTCATATTCTTTTTAATTTTTGCCACTTGTTATAGCAAAAGATCCTGTTCAGATCCATGGATTACATTTAGTTGTGTTTATTTGTTTCCTTCTGTCTGGGACAGTTCTTTTGTTGTTGGTTTTTTTTTATTTTCACAACCTTGAATCTTCTGGAGAGTAAGTTCCAGGAATGTAGAATGTCCTGCATCTTGGGTTTTTCCGCTGCTTCTTTATGATATCATTCGGCTCATACATTTTTAGGAAGAGCATCACAGAAGTAGTCCTGTGTTCTCATTGCATCCTGTGATGTCATCTGCAATTTTGATTTGTGCCATTCTTGGTGATATTAATGTTGATCCCTGAAGGTAGTGTCTGCCATGTTTGTCCTCTGTAATGTTTCCTTTTTACTTTACAATCATTTAGCGTTTTATAGGGAAGTACTTTGGGACTTTGTAAATATTTCTTCATTAAACTTTTGGTTTATTCATTTATCAATATGAATTTATGGTTTATTTTGTTCATGGGTTATAATTTGTTAAAATCATTTTTTAATGATTTTTTTTCACTTAGAAATATTCTATATTGGCACTTTCAGACTTTTAGAAATGTTGCAAGAATAGTAGAATTCCTGGATACCATTCCCCAAACATTAATACTTTACTATATTTGCTGTATAATTTTTTCTCTCTTTCTAGATAAATATAAATCTAGGTGTGTAACATATATAATATATGAACCATTTGTAAGATGCAGACATAATGCCTTTTTACACCTAAATACTTTAATGTACATTTCCTAAGAAAAAGGGATTATCTTATATAGCTATAGTATAATTATCAAAATCAGGGAATTAAAATTATTCAGTATTAAAATTTAATCTTGGTTCTTACTCAGATTTTTCTTATTGTCTCAATAATAATATTTATAGTGAAAGAAAATCTAAGATCATGTGATGTGTTCAGTTGTCCTGTTTTTAGTCTCCTTTAACCTGGGCCAGTGCTTTAGGCTTCCTTGGCTTTTTATGACATCTACATTTTTTTGAAGACTATAGACTGGTTATTTTACAGGCCTTCTCTCAGTGTAGGTTTGTATGAAATTTCCTCATAAGGAACTTCAGATTATGGCATTTGGGCAGAAATGTCACACAAGTGATGTTGAGTTCTTCCCAACACAGGCAAATCTGGAGGTGCACGTTTAGTTCCGTTACTGGCAATGTTGACTTTGATCATGTGGTTAAGAAGTATCTGCCAGTTTTGTCTGAAGTAAAATTAGTATTCACCTTTTGTATTTCATAAATACTTCTGTGGAGGTACTTTGAATCTCTGTAGATATTTGGATAATCCTCAAAATTTCACCCAATAGATTTAGCATCCACTGATGATTTTTTTTTTTAAGAATCATTTTTAGAGTGAAGGGAAAGGAAGGAGAAAAAGAGAGAGAAACATATGTGTGAAAGAAACATTGCTTAGTTGCCTCTGACTCACCCCAACTGGGGAACTGGCCTGCAACCCAGGCATGTGCCCTGACTGGGAATTGAACTGGCAACACTTTGGTTCACAGGTCAGCATTCAATCCATGAACCACACCAGCCCAGGCAACTGATTATTCTTCCTTGAATCAATTGTTATGTGGTGGCCAGTGATATTCTATCATTCCTTTTACATTGATAAATACATAGAGACAATTGAGGAAGAAGAGAAAGCTTATTAATTGGCTTAAATTGCCTCATATTTGGCCAGTGATAGCCTCCCCAACCCCTCCTATTTTAAAGGGAACAGATTCTTACTGGGTTTATGCAGATAAACATATTGCCATGAAAAGAATACTCATTAAAAATTGCAGAATTCTGCCGGACTTGAGTAGGGAAAATATATATAAATGTTTCAATATTGCTTATGAGGGTATAACTTACAAATTGTTCTAGACGGAAAAAGATCAAGTGTCCTTATATCTGGAAAACAAAAAATTTTAATTAGCAACATTTTCAGCAAAGTCATAAGAATACCAATTATCTTTAGTTCACTTAGTCCCATATAATGAATTTTGCTTGTCTCAATTATCTACCAGTACTTCCATGAATCCAGTTATTCCTTAGGGTTCTATAAATCTTCATTTACTTCAAAGATATGACCTTCTTAGATACCAATTGCTGGCCGTGTAGAGGGGGAGGAGGAGGCTATCCACAGAGTCTGGAGAGATGGAAAAGAATTAGAATCCTCTCTCTGAACCTCGCAGAGACAGGATTAGTGGGTAAACCTGTGTTGAGCTTCTGCTGCCCATTACCCCCCTAGTCACAAGTCTCAGGAGGCAGAGGAGAGGAGGAAATAGAGAATGTCCCAATATGAGCCACCAAAATGTTAGGGTGGTCAATGATGCAGGTTGTGAAATAATTCACAATGAAAAGAAAATGCATAGAGCAAAGTATTTATTCACTTTCCAAGAATGGAAAGGGGCGTGGTTTGGAGAGATACACCAGCCATGGTAGTCATTTCAAGCTGACTTCATGACTTTTTGACTTTGAATATTTCTTGCTAATCCCTCTAGCCTGCAAAGTTTCTTTTGAGAAACCAGCTGAGTCTTATGGGAGCTCCCTGTAGGTAACTAACTGTGTTTCTCTTGCTGCTTTTAAGATTCTTTCTCTTTAACCTTTGGCATTTTAATTATGTGTCTTGGCATGGGCCTCTTTGGGTTCATCTTGTTTTGGACTCTGCACTTCCTGGACTTTTATGTCTATTTTCTTCACCAAGTTAGGGAAGTTTTCTGTCATTATTTTTTCAAATAGGTTTACAACTTCTTGTTCTCTCTCTTCTTCAAGCACCCCTATGAATGTGAATGTTGGTACTCTTAAAGTTGTTCCAGAGGCTCCTTACACTATTCTCAATTTTTTTGGATTCTTTTTTCTCCTTGCTGTTCTGATTGGTTGTTTTTTTCTTTCTTATATTCCAAGTCACTAATGTGATTCTTGGCTTCATCCACTCTACTGTTGATTTCCTGTAAATTATTCTTTATTTTAATTTGTGTATCCTTCATTTCTGACTGGATCTTTTTTATGCAGTTGAGGTTCTCACTAAGTTTCTTGAGCATCCTTATAACCATTGCTTTGAACTCCACATATAGAACAGCAGTCACCAACCTTTTTGGCCCCAGGGAGTGGTTTCATGGAAGACAATTTTTCTACAGACAGGGTGGACGGGGAAATAGGAGGCGGAGCTTAGCCCGTAATAGGAATGAAACTTCACTTGCTCACTCAACACTCACCTCCTGCTGTGCAGCCAGGTTCCTAACAGGCCACGGACCAGTACTGGTCCACGTTCCGGGGGTTGGGGACCCCTGATCTAGTAGATTGCTTGTGTCCATATTGTTTAGTTCTTTTTCTGGAGTTTTGTTCTGTTCTTTCATTTAGGCCATGTTTCTTTGCCTCCTCATTTTGCCTGCCTCCCTGTGTTTGTTTGTGTGCGTTAGGTAGAGGTGTTATGTCTCCCAGGCTTGGTAGAGTGGCCTAATGTAGTAGGTGTGTTGTAGGACCCAGTGGCACAGCCTCCTCTATTACCCATGCTGGGTACTTGAGATGCATCCACTGTGTGGACTGTGTACACCCTTCTGTTGTAGTTGAGTGTTGATTGTGTTAGAAACAAGGTCATAGTGACTCCCAAACCAGTAGCAAAGTCATTGGTAACAAAAGGCAAATGTAATTGAAGGGTCTTAAGGGCAAATGTAATTAAAGGATCTCTGAGAAGGGAGTGGATAACATTAGCATATTCACAAATCACAATAGGGGCATTTAGATGAACGCGTTAGATTGTACCTCCGGAGTATCCAGTCATGGAGAAACGGGGAAGGAGGAGAGGGGAGGGGAAACTAGTTGCGTTAGGGTGGGGAAGCTAATCGCTCTCACTTTAGGGTGGCAATTTCAGGGTGGAGAAAATAATCACTTTAGGGTGGCAATTTCAGGGTGGAGAAAATAATCACTTTAGGGTGGCAATTTCAGGGTGGGGAAGCTAAGACTATAAAACCAGGTTCCTTTGTCTAGTTGGCGCGCACATTCTCCTGGCTATGAGGGTGCGCCCGGCTCTGCAGACTCGTGAATAAAGGCCTCGTTTTACTGCTCAAGTCCTGTGTCCCAGTTTTTATTGTGAGCGTTTCTCACAATTTGGGGGCTCGTCCGGGATCCTCCGCCTGTGTGCGGGAAGGGCTCTGAGCCAAGGTGGGGAGACGCGTCCTACCCGCTTTTGGGTGGCCCGCTTGACCCAGGGCCCACCCGCCTCAGTGTCCGGAAACGACCCGAGACTTCTTGTTGGGACAGCAGTGGATCGACGCAGGGGGAAACAAAAGCAAACACCGCGGCAACCAGGCAACCTCGTGCACGGGCCAAGGTAGGAAAATTGGACTTAAGTACTGCCTTGGTGGTTGGGCATCCTCGGGAAGCTGATTGTGCATGTGGCTGGTACGAGTTGTGCGTGTGGCTGGTATGAGTTGTGTGTGTGGCTGGTACGAGTGTGGAGTGCCTCTCCGCTGGGTCCGCTGTCCCATGAGGGAACGGCCGGAGTGCACCTCCGCTGGGTCCATTGTCCTGTGAGGGAAGCGGCCGGAGATGAACGAAGCATCTCGGTCTGTGTGCAAGTAAGCGAGTGTGGAGTGCCCCTCTGCTGGGTCCGTTAGGTTGAGAACACAGCCGGATTCAGCCACGGGAATCAGCTGAGGATGGGAAATGGAAATTTTAGGCCTAGGGGTGGGGACCAAAAGTAAGGAAGAACAGACAATGGTAAATTATTGTTGTTTCCTTTGGCCAAAGGAACCCATTTAGGGGAAATCTGTCTCCTAGCCCCGATTTGGGTCTGATGAATGTTGGGTTTGTCAAGCTCTGGTCTTATATGTGTGTTCAGCTTTTTTGGATTGTTTGTTTGTTTTTGGAGAAAGAAGAGAGGGGCATCGCTGTGTGGTTGCCTCTCGCTCGTGCCCCCAGTTGGGGATCTGGCGTGTGGCCTGGTCGTGTGCCCTGACTGGGAGTTGAACCGGCGACACTTGGTTCGTGGGCTGGTGCTGGGTCCACTGGGTCACAACAGCCAGGGCCAGGCATCAGCCTTTAAGGAAGAGAGGGAATATGTTCTCTGCTGATCACCACCTACCAGCAGATCCGCAGGTCTCTTCCCTGTAAAAAAGAAAAAGAGAAGGCCTGGGACCCTCTGTCCTGTCTCCCACTGCCTTATAGACCTGGCCAGCCGGCGGCCAACTGGGCAGAGGCACCGTGGACGGACAGTACAGACGGAAGAGGCCAGGAACACCTAGCAGATACCCCACCAGTATCCGTCCCCATGACACCTACGGCGCTGGTGGCAACTTATCTAAATTAAGAAAGGAATTGAAACAATGTAAGCAAGACCTAAAGAACTTCTCCATTCCCTCAGAGCACCCGGTTTCCCTTTAGGGAAGTCTCCAGGGGTCCAGGACATATTAGATATGTCAAATGCTCCTTCAACAAGCACTGAAGTTAGAAACTTCAAACGCAATATGAAGCGCTTGGTAAAGGACCCCCTTGGACTGGCAGAATAATTAGATCAGTTCCCCGGACCCAGCATATACATGTGGACAGAATTACTGTCTATACTAGACATCTTCAGTGGGGAAGAGAAGGGAGTGATCAGACGGGCTGCTATGAGGATATGGGAAAGGGAACATCCCCCCGGTCAGGAAACTGTCCCGGCCTAACAGAAGTTTCCCAGTATAGACCCTGATTGGGATAACAGGCCGGAGGCTAGGGCTCAAATGAAAGACCTTAGGAGCTTCGTCATCAGGGAAATCAAGGAGTCCGTTCCCCATGCACAGAATGTCTCCAAGGCATTCGAAATACAGCTCCATCAGATCCCTGCAGAAGCTCAGGGACAAAATGAAGTATTCTGGTCTAAATCCAGAGAATGCTGTGGGACAGGGACTCTTAAAAGTCACCATTGTAACAGAAACTAGCCAAATATTTGTAAGAAATTGCAAAAAGTAAGTGAATGGGCCAATTAAAGCAACTGAAAAACTCTTCAGGGAAGCTCAGAAAGTGTATGTTAGGAGAGGAGGAGAATGAGGAAGTAGCCCTCTTTAACTCTCTAAATCCGGGAGACAAAGGAACTGTTTTGGCGCCAAACTGCGCCCAGGTAAAGGCGCCTCCCATGGCACCACCCCTTCCACAGGTAGGGGCGGCTCCCGCGGCACAGCCCTCTCCCCAGGTGGGGGCGGTTCCCGCGGCAGCATCGGAGGCTCCTGGGGCGCAGCCCCCTCTGCAGGTGAGCATGGCTTCTGCAGTGCCCACCCGTCTGCAGATTCAAGGGACTTCCCTCTCAGCACGCCTTTTGGTTATGGCCTCTGAAGTGACTGCAAAGCCAATGACTCCACCTCTGCAGGAGGAGAAATGGGTCTCTCCCTCCAGAGCCTGCATGAAGGTTGTGATTTGGACACTAAGCCTCATAGGTATACTGCCATTTAGGGTAAGCCACGTGAGTGCTCCACCATGGTGGATAAGTCACGTGGGTTTGCCACCATCTTGTGGGTGGTACTTATGGGTGCCACTGTCTTCAAAGATGCTGCATGTAATGCTGCAGCCATCTTTAAAGTGGGCAAAATGGTGGGTTAGATATGCTCTTAAGGTGATGTGCTTTGTTTGCAAAATGGTATATGTCTAAACATTCAAGTCATTGCTGCATGACAGGTGTTTGCAAGGTCTAAGCTTCAGAAAACTGCAGAATATCTACAAATCTAGGGAAATTTTAGCTGCTAAATACTGAGTTTGGGTAGAGTCCTTTACAGTGTGGAAAAGAATTGGAAATGGCTTATGGTTAAATCTGAATGGGTAAATATATGGAAAGTTTGTGAATGTTGCAGAAAGTCTGTGGAAAGTCATAAAAATGTATAGAAAGGTTGTGAAAGTTTTTAAACCTGGGAAAAGGGAAACCTCAACTACTTGTGGTCTAATTGTATGGTTACTGTACCTCTGTATTGGCATTAAGCCATTGGGGACCTATGAAAGGTCATTTGAAATTCCCTGTATTGGTTTGGCATTTAGCTGTTGGAGACCTAGAATTCTCTGAGGCCTAGGAAGGGTCTGGAATTCTCTGTATTGGTACTGGCCATATAATCTGAAAGGAAAATTGAGGTTTCCCAGAGAAAATTTAAAAAACTTCACATGTAGGAAAGTGAACAAAAGAAAGTATAAGGCATGGAAATGCAATTTTAGGGAATATTAGAAGGACAAGAATTTTCCTTCACACTGTATATTTTTCTCCCTACCTGATCCCTCCAGTATTTGGCATTTAAAGAAGTAAGTAATTACATTAGGTTTCTTTGCATAAAACTAAAAAGACAGTTGCTAATGGTGGTTATGTCAGCCGAGGCTTTGACTGGAATGTCATGCCTGAAGGAGGCATGCTTAGGCTAATGCAAGCCCATGAGGGAAAGGCCTAACACCTTGGGTGGTTGTGCGGTCCATGGCAATCTTTCTAGGGAAGAAACAAAGGTTGCTTCCCTGATAAATGGCTAGGAGGAAACTTTAGGCACAATGGAAAGCTTGAAGAACTTGTAAAAAGCATGGGTTTTATAGGCAAGCCCAGATGGCAGGTGTGTGGCTCAGTTTCTGTGCCCTGATGGGCAGACTAAAAGTCAACATGAAGGTTCCTTGTATAAGTTCCAGCAAAGCAGACTTAAAAAAAAATCTTATGTGGTCAATCACTGCTCTTGTTGTGTTTATGCAAATGAACAGGCTAAATTAAAACTGGACTTAATGCAGTCCCTTTAATAACAAGGAGGGTAATCTTAAGGAGAAAAATCGTGATTTGAGGAAAATCACAATGATCAGTGGTAGACTATAAACTAGTGCAGCTGTGTCTATAAAGTTTATTTTAAATAAAAGTTTGTTTTCATTCAAAAGTTAAACCAGGTCTGTGACATTATCAATAATGCTTAATTTACAGGCAAGAAGAATGTCAAATGCCTTGCAACTGGATGTCTTCCCACTAAGACAGTCTTGCAAATTTAGAAATTGGTTTGTGTATTGTGTTGTGTGAATAAACATGTGTGTGTTCTTTCTGTTTTCATAGGATATAAGCCTATAATCTCATTACCTGAGTGATTGTCTGTACATAGAAGCCTCACTTAAGAAGCCCATCTGCATTGCTGCCTCCTGAGACTCAACAGTTTGGCTGAACTAAGTGGTTGGGTTGGCGAAGTATGGGTTGGTCAGTGGGCTTCACTTTAAACTGGTCTCTCTTTTGCTTAAAATAACTTTCACCAAGGAGCTCCTTCCTGAAACTGCCAGCCTCTCCAGTGCAACCCTCTTCTTCTGACACTGAACCAACCACAGACCTTAAGTCAGGAACCCCATGTGGCTGCCAGAGTTTATGGCCTAAAGGCTAATGTATCTGACATAAATCCAGTAGGGTGGCTAGGTCTTCACTTAGTGACAACTACTCCTTCCCTAGAAAATCTAACTTCTCTCAGCTACACCTCAGAAAAGACTCCAGAATAATCCAGCCAACGTAAAAGTTTTTAAGGTATTAGATCTCAGACAAACCTTAGAGATAGAGACTGGGTACGGAGACGCAAATGCTTGGGTAGAATGGGTCAAATTTGCTGATAATTCCCTGAATAAAAGCAACTGTTATGCTTGTACCACAGGGAGACCCCAGGCACAGGTCGTACCATTTCCACTAGGTTGGGACTCTGACCCCTCGGGAATGGCCTGTATGCTCGCTCTCTACCAGGATGAGAATGCATGGGGAAACGGGACTTGCAGAAGCTTGTCTCTCCTCTTCCCTCTATAAGGAGTAATGGGACTCAATCCCTCCCTTCATACTCAGTGGGGCCCATGAATTACTCTTCTTGCCTCTCTAGGTGGGAAGCGAATTTGGGTACCCCTGCGGAAGAACTCCTAACGTGTACTCATACCAGAAATGCGAGCCACCTTCACAGTGGGGCCGGCGACTATATTCCCCTCCAAGTCCCCAGAGCAGATGTCTGGTGGTATTGTGGGCAAAGGAGTCTCTGGAAAATCCTACCTGACAGGTGGAGTGGAACCTGTGCCCTGGTTCAATTGGCTATCCCATTTACCCTAGCATTTCCAAAACTGGTCCAGACTAGACTGCCCCTGTTAGGGAAAGAGGTCAGTAGTGCCTGGTGGATCCTTTGATCTTCATATCTATATTGACGCAATTGGGGTCCCCAGAGGAGTTCCAAATGAGTTTAAAGCTAGAAATCAAATAGCAGCAGGGTTTGAGTCAGTGCTCTTCTGTTGATTTATTTATTAAATGCCACCAGTTGAGTGGCTTGGGAGAACAGGATGGCACTGGATATGATGCTGGCAGAAAAGGGAGGTGTATGTGTAATGCTTGGGGGGCAGTGTTGCACCTTTATCCCTAATAATACGACCCCTGATGGATCTATTACTAAGGCTCTGCAGGAACTTAGCAAATGAGCTAGTGGAAAACTCAGGTATTGAGAATCCCATAACAGGATGGTTAGAAAATTGATTTGGCAACTGGAAAGGAATAATCTCATCAGCTCTGGTATCCCTCATAGTGGTAACAGGCGTCCTCACAGCTTTAGGCTGCTGTATTCCATGCATCAGAGGTTTAGTTCAAAGACTAATTGAGACTGCACTAACTAAACAGATGCAGCAACTTTTCATAATCTCCTCCTCCGAGAGACCAAAGGGAATCCTAACCATGAGGAAGAAAGTCAAGAAATCCTCCTTAAATTTGGAGGAATAAATAGAATGGTTTGAGTAGTCAATTTTCCAAAAGAGACAGGGGGAAATTGTTAGAAACAAGGTCATAGTGACTCCCAAACCAGTAGCAAAGTCATTGGTAACAAAAGGCAAATGTAATTGAAGGGTCTTAAGGGCAAATGTAATTAAAGGATCTCTGAGAAGGGAGTGGATAACATTAGCATATTCACAAATCACAATAGGGGCATTTAGATGAACGCGTTAGATTGTACCTCCGGAGTATCCAGTCATGGAGAAACGGGGAAGGAGGAGAGGGGAGGGGAAACTAGTTG
This sequence comes from Furipterus horrens, assembly GCF_987537825.1. Classification (NCBI taxonomy): domain Eukaryota; kingdom Metazoa; phylum Chordata; class Mammalia; order Chiroptera; family Furipteridae; genus Furipterus; species Furipterus horrens. The sequence continues at coordinate 98,667,128 of NW_028327172.1, forward strand.
CGTTAGGGTGGGGAAGCTAATCGCTCTCACTTTAGGGTGGCAATTTCAGGGTGGAGAAAATAATCACTTTAGGGTGGCAATTTCAGGGTGGAGAAAATAATCACTTTAGGGTGGCAATTTCAGGGTGGGGAAGCTAAGACTATAAAACCAGGTTCCTTTGTCTAGTTGGCGCGCACATTCTCCTGGCTATGAGGGTGCGCCCGGCTCTGCAGACTCGTGAATAAAGGCCTCGTTTTACTGCTCAAGTCCTGTGTCCCAGTTTTTATTGTGAGCGTTTCTCACAATTGCTCTTAGAACATCTAAGGTCAGCCACCACCTGTGTTCTGTCCAGAGTCACACAGCATAAGCTACAAAGCAGTCTGCAGATGGCTGTGAACCAAGGAGGGCTGCTGCTAAAGCTAGGCCTGGGCAACTTAGTAAGAGGTATGGGGCTCGTTGCAACCAGATGCTGCTTTTTTGAGAGAATTTAAGGAAATATGAAGGCCTCTGCCAGCATTTCTGCCTGGGAGAAGGCTTCCCCCCAGCTCTTGCCCTGATGCAGGACAAATCAGTTCCTGTATATTTCTGATACTTTTCAGTCTGCTGGCCCCAAGCTGGAGCTCTCAGGGAGTAAGTCTGAGTAAGTCTGTGCACAGGCCCTCTAAGAGGAACAGATAGAGAGTCCAGCAGTTTCTTCCACAGCCTCAATTTCCACTGATTTTTACAGCCAGAGTTATGGAGACCTCTCTTCCTGGCACTGCAACCCTCGGCTGGGGGACCTGGTGTGGGGCTGAGACCCTTCGCTCCTGAGATATCCCTCCTGATTTTTATCTGCCACACATGGGTGTGGGACCAGCTCAATCTTCGTCTCTGCCCCTCCTCCCAATCATGATGTAGTTTCTTTTTTAATTCCGTAGTTGTAGGACTTCCATTCAGGTTTATTTCTGATGGTTCTGAATGATAGTTGTTCTATAGGTTAGTTGTAATTTCGATGTGGTTGTAGAGGAGGTGAGCCATGTTTGCCTATGCCACCATCATGACCAGAAGCTTGACATATAATTTTAAAATCATGACAGTTTTGTTTCTTCCTTTCAATTTTCTACCTTTAATTTTTTTCTTTTTACTGCAAAAATGGTGTTGGATAAAAGTAGGAATTGTGGGTGTTCATGTCTTGTTGAAATTGCAAAGGTGAAATTATACCTTTTTATTATTATGTAGATAGTAAGTTTTTTTAAAGGACTGTGTTAGTTTCTTCTCTTTCTCTGTAATAGATTACCACCATCTTAGAGTTACAGAGCAGGGTCCCCCCAAAATCTCTAGAGCCTACAGGCTGGGATGGTGGGGAAGGGAGCAGCTTTTAAGATGCCTTTGCATAACTACAGCTGGTAGCTAGTGTCTTCGTTATGCAAATGGCTTTGGTTCTTCCAAGGTCCCAAGGAGATGGGAGGAGTTTTGACTATGGAATAGTGAGGAAAGAGCATACAGAGCCTGTACAATGTTCTGTGAATGGTCAGAACTGGTTGCCATGCCCACTGCATCATAGGCCACGGTCAGAGATTTTAAAATACGGCAGCAACGATTTTAGGGAGAGGAGAAGAAATCCACATGGTTTGGAGAGAGAGTAGGGAGTACCACGTGGTTTGCAAGGAGGGCAGAGAAGAGATCCATGCAGCTTTGAAAGGGCAGAGAGAACCATGCATGATCTAGTGCAACATGGACTGTTATACGGAGGCTGATGACATCGTGCCCCAGATCCTGAAGGAGACAGCTGACAGATAAGGGATAGGGAACTTCTGGGCATGTTTTTGGCTTTTAGCCTTTTGAGGAGCAAAGGAAGTGCTGGGTCCTGTGTGAGAATAGGACTCTGAGCTGAAGTGCTCACTGCCCTCCCCAGGTTGGAATATTGTAAATAAGCACCTGTTTTCCTCAACACTAGTTGTTGGGTTTTACACCAGGGTGCCACGTGAAAGAACTCCCTTTCACTCTGTAACATTAGCATTTTGTTATTTCAGATTTTCATAGGACATGGCTTAGCTGGGTCTTTCTCAGGGTCTCACAAGCTATAGTCAAGGTGTCAGCTGGGCTGCATTGTCATTTGGAGTCCTAACTGAAAGAATCTTCTTTGAAGCTCATTAAATTTGTTGGCAGAATTTATTTTCTTAGGACTATGTATTTTCCCATCTATTTGTTGGCTCTCAGTTAAAGGCTGCCATTGGGACATAGTAGTGGCCTGCAGTACCTAAGAGGCTTGCTTAGTATGTTTGGACTGCTGTAAAAATGTATGATACTATAGATTTTTAAACAACATAAATTTATCTCCCACAGTTCTAAAGGCTGGGAAGTCCAAGATGAAGGCACAGGCAAAATGCAGTGTCTGGTGAGGGCCCACTTCCTTGTTCATGGAGGCCGATCTTGCTGTGGCACATGGCAGAGGGTGAAGGGGTCTCTCTTAGCCCTGTTTTATAGTCTAGTCCCAATTATGATGCCCATTCTCATGATTTAATCATCTCCCAAAGGCCCCACTTCCAATATGCTCACATTGAGCATTAGAATTTAACAAGAATTCAGGTGGGGAGGACACAAGCATTCAGTGCATAGCAAGGCTGTTCAAAGTCCTTGGCCATGTGGCCTTTTTCCATACGACTGCTTACTTCCTAAGGCCAGCAAGTAGAATCTTTCACTTCAGGGAGGGTTCAGTCTTCTTTCAAGGGTTTTCACCTGACTAAATCCAGCTCACTCAGAATACCCTTTTTGATGAACTCAAAAAGTAACTGAATTAATTACATCTGCAAAATTCCTTTACCTTTGCCATATTCTAATGGCTAGAGGCAAGTCACAGATCCTGCCCACACTCTAGGGAAAGGATTTTAAAAGGTGAGAACACTAAAAGGCAGATATTATGAGATAATACCAGGGCCTGTCTGCTTCAGTTATGTTAAGAAAGTTCTCTTACAATACAGAGGGATCTGAGCTTTATCATGGATGAATACTGAATTTTACTCAATGCTTATTTTGCATCTATTGAGATGCTAAGTTTAAAAATTTTGTTCATATGACTAAAATTATTTGCTCTTGTTAAACCAATCTTGCATTTCTCAGGTAAGGTGAACTTGGTTAATTTATATACATTTGTTAGTTTGTTTATACATTGCTACCCTTGGAATGCTAATATTTTGTTGAGTTTTTTAATCTCTGTTCATGGATAAACAATAATACAAGGAACTTTTAATACTCTAACTTTATACATCTCCAAACATATGTTTTTTTGCTTTGTATTTGAATTTTGTATCTTTTCAAAAAGGTATAGACATGTTTATAACTTTTACATGATACTATAAATGCCCATTTAAATTTACCTACATGTTTAACTCTTTCCTTCTGCTATTTTCTTCTTACACCTCAGAACTTTTACCTGGGATAATTTTTCTTATTTTGGTAATGTACAATCTATAGAATTTTCATGAGTGAGAACTTCCAGGTAATAAAGCTATTTAAAAAGGTTTTAGTTTCTTCTACTCTTGGCATGTATTTTCACTGCATAGAGATTTCTAGGTTGATAACTATTTTCTTTGAGCATATGAAAAATGTTGTTCTGCATTTGTCCCCCACAATGTTTGGTTACTTTTAAGATTTTACATTTTGCTTTTGGTTTATATATCAGGAACAAAATAATATTTAGAGACTAGGGCTTTTGTAGGGCTGAGGGTTCATGTTCTCAGAAGTTTGCAGTGTCTTATTCTATGCCATGTGATTTTGACAACCTTTTTTTTTTCTTTCTACACTCTCATGATTCCAGGCAAACACTATACATCTTAGGCAATGTGAAATTTTGACATTGGTGAATCACTGTAATTATGGCCACTTCACCACGGGAAGTGTGTGTGTTCTTATGAAGCCAGTGTGACAGATGCTGGTCTTATGCTAATCGTGGGTGGCCTTGATGCCTAGCAGTGCCTGGCTTCAGAATTTAGATTACTACCATTTTATATTAAGCTACACTGGATTTTAACAAGACTTGCAGGGTCTCTGCAGATAAGAGGCCATTGGGGCCTAAGTAACAAGTACAGTTGAAGCAAGGATTCACTTAAAAGGACAAAAGTGTCTTAGTTGGGGATAATTATTTGCTGCTTTTACAATTTGAAATTTCAACCAGGTGTACAGGCCAAGAATTAAGTGCAGCCAAATTCCATGTATGAGCTAAAGAACTAGTGTGCAAGTGAACTTTAAAATGCATGTACAGATGTGTGTTGGCTGCTCCCTTTTAATGCTGTTTTGAACTAAATTCAGAGCCAATGGAGGAATCTGTGGAGGGGCCAACCCATGGATTCAAATGGTTTATAAAGAGACTTTTAAGAGTCATTGTCCACTTTGTAGCTTCAAGTTGTCTAAAGATGTCTTAATTTAGATAAGCTCTTCAAGTTTGCTTTTAGATGTCTGAGACCTAAACTGTGGCTTTACCATAGAAGGATGGTAGAAATTCACTAACAAACAAAAAGATGTGTACCTTATTATAAAGAAAAATATGGCACATTCTTGGGTTGATGTAGAAAACACCTCAGTGAAGATATTTCAAGCCCAAAACCCCAAAATACAATTCAGAAAGTGTCAAGGAGTCAGCTTTGCAAGGAGAAATCAGAGTAGTTTGAAAAGTGTGCTTCAACTTTGCTGTAAGAATAGGTGCAGAAGAGTAATAAGAAGAAAGCAATAAAGAAATTCAGGTTGATTTAGCTGAAGGAAGTAACAGATTTCCTTATGAAAAAGGTTATTTTGTTATTTTGAGGGTCAGACTCACCAGGTGTGAAGGAGATTGAGCTAGGTAAGGTCAGGATAGACAAATGTGGATGATGCACCTGCTCTTAAAGAACGTTTCAGAAAACAGGTGTGTTTTCATTGTTACTGGATCAGAAAGAGTAACTGAGCCCCATAAAATTTAGAGAGGAAGAGAGGAAGGATCTCAGCTGATTGGAGTGATCCCTACAGGGTTTTCCTGAAGGCTGCAGAAAGACTCCCTAAAGAGAAAAGGAGGATCCTCCAATAAAATATTGGAACAACAATATGAATTGGCTATAGGATATCAGGACATGTTTGAGAGGGGAAGTCAGGTCAGATCAGTGTAAAAAGTCAAAAAATGAGTGAGTGACTTTTAGAATGACCACATATTGTATGCTGTACCCTGGGAAAATATGCTCAAGAAATTATGGTTAATATTTGAGGGACAGAGGGAGATCTAAGATGGCAGAGGAGTGAGTGGAGGTTACACTAACCTCCTCCCAAGGCCAATCTAAAATTACAGCTTAATTGTGGAGAAATCATCTGGAATGACCAACTGAGCGCTGGCTGGAGAAAAGCCTTGTAGCATGGACGGATGGAGGAGGCCGCTTCATTGCAGCAGGTCTGGTGTGGATCTCGAAGGAGACATGGGAGGGCTGGCTGGGCTCCAATGGGCAGCAGCTGAGGGTGCAGAGAGACATTTCAGTGTCCCGAGGGTTCCCCCTGAGAGGTGTGAAGTCTAGGCCCCAAGCCGGGCCTGCTGGCAGAACCGAGAGTGAAGCAAATAGCATCCGGCTGTGAGAAGTAAAAAGTGGTGGGGGTTTGTATGTTTGCTTTTGCCACCTGGGAGGGATGGCTGGAAACACAGAGAGATTCTTGAGGGGAAGGCACACAAGACTGCATTTGCACCCACTTGCTCTGGGCTCCGGCAAAGGGAGGGTGCAATGAACTAGAGATGCTTAAGGAGAGTTTGGGGCAGTGGTGTCAGGGTGAGAGCTCAGAGAGCCATCTTTCAAGCAAACCACTCCCCTCCAAGCGGCATCAGCTTGAGGGGAAGCAGTAGCGCCACCCAGAGGAATTACTCAGCCCTGCCCCATGGTGCTTAAGCCTGACTGTAGATTACAGAGTAACTAGATTAACAACTGAAAGAGACACACATAGGCAGTAGAATGGTGGTAGTCTCAAACAGGCCGCCTAGGTCCAGACTGGGACATGATCTGGTGTCACCAATGGTGGAATCAGAAAGAGAAGAAAGTGGGAAAAACCAGATACTACAAAGATGAATTCCACTGCAATCTTCTACGTGAATTGTCTTCTGCATATCCTTTTAACATTAATTTCTTGCCCTCCCAGTTTGTGCATTTTAAGTAACTAGTTTTTATATTATAGTTTATTTCAAATCTCCCTTCTCTCACTCCATTTTACCATCTGATTTCCTCTTCTTATTTTAGTTTTAAATTCTATCTTCTCTCTTGCTACAATTCATTTCCAATCTGTACTCTTACGATGTCTCCTCTGTCCAGCCTCTCAGAACAATTTTTCTTGTCATTAGTCACTCACATTCTTTTATCCATTCCTAAAATACACCTATTCTCTCTCCACCTTGATCAGTCTGTGCCCATTGAGTGTGGATATGGTGGTAGTTGTAGCATTCCTACAATTTTATTCATAGATCTTCACTATTTTGGTATTTCAAATCTCAGATCTTACCATCCCCCTCTCCTATTCCATTTGTACCTTCCTTCAGACCTTTCCTTCTTTCATTTTAAATTTGAATTTTTCCCTGTCTTAGCCTGATTTTCATTCCTCACTCTTAGTATTCCTTCTCCATCATCTCAAAACCACTTCCCTTTCCTCCAGACATCTCTCAAGCTTCACTTTCTTTCTTCTTTAACACTTACTCCAATCCCCCTATATTAATCTTAGCTCATAGGTTGTTGATAGTGCTGTGGTGAAACGTTTTCTCTAATTTGGTTCCTATTTATTCCTCTTATTTATCTTCCTTATTTTTTGTGTGTTTGTTATCTCACACTATATATATATATATAAACTTCTGTTTAAACCTAATACTATATGCTTCCCCTCTCTTACTTCATTCTGACATCTTCCTTCCCTTTTTTATAAATGATGTATATTTTACTTTCTTTCTCTCATTGCCTGTCCCTACTCACTACTATTATTGCTCCTCCCTCTCCCCTCTCAAAAATCATTTTTCTTTCAGTTCGTAAACTCTTATTTGTTTTCCCTTTATTATAATAGTTTTAATCTCTTTACATCCTTATTAATACTGGCTCTTATGCAGTTGATAGTGTGATTGAGGGTGGGGGTTATCTTTATGGGAGTGGGTTTCTTACCTGGATTGTGTGGTTTTGTTTTGGCAGCAACTCAACAACAGTATACAAGATACAGTAGGTAGAGTGACTCTCAGGCAGCTAGCCAGAGGGAAGGACCTACCAAAGAGCAACACAAAAAGAATCAAAACCCAAGTACAATAAGAAAGCCCAAATAAATGACATACAGGGCATCCCAAGAGCATCAAGTTCAGGATATCAAGGAGTCTGCACTACTGAATCATACAGGACTCCTACCACAAAAGGTCACACCATGAAGGCAGGAAGTCAAAGCAGATCAATCCAAGGAGCAAAAACAAAAAAGAAGAGTCACCTAAAATGAGGAGACAAAGAAACAAGCTCTCATCAAAAGGAAAGGATCCCCAGAAAGTGCTGAATGGGATAGAGGCAAGCAAACTATCAGACATGGAACTCAAAATAATGGTTATAAGGGAGCTGAATAAGCTCAGCACACTCAGAGAAAACTACAAAGAACTCCAGGGGAACTACAAAGAATTTCAGAGCAACTATTATACAAAGAACTCCAGGGAATCTACAAGGAACTTACTCAGAACTACACCAGCATTAAAAAGGACACAGAAACTATCAATAAGAACCAGGAGGAAATGAAGAATACAATTTCTGAATTGAAGAACACAGTATAAGGAATCAAAGCAGGCTAGATCAAGAGGAGGATTGAATCAGCAAGCTGGAGAACAAAGTAGAAAAAATTGCCAAACAGTGCAAAAACAACCCGAAAAAGTACTGAAAAAAAATGAAGAGGGTTTAAGACAGCTGCAGGACAACCTGAAACATAATAATATTATTATCACAGGGATACCATAAAGAGAAGAAGAAAAATAAGGGATAGAAAACCTGTTTGAAAAAGTAATGACAGAATATTTCCCTTACTTGATGACAGAAAAGTCACGCAAGTCCAGGAAGCAGAGAGGGTCCCAACGAAAATGAGCCCAAACAGGCCCACTACAAGACACATCATAATTAAAATGGCATCATTCAAAGACAAAGAGAGAATCCTAAAGGCGGCAAGAGAGAAACAGCTAATAACATACAAAAGAGCTCCAATAAGGCTATCATCAGATTTCTCAGCAGAAACACTACAAGCCAGAAGGGAATGGCAAAAAATATTCCAAGCAATGGAAAACAAAGGCCTACAACCAAGAATACTCTACCCAGCAAAGCTCTCATTCAAAATGGAAGGTGAAATAAGAAGTTTCCAAGACAAAAGAAGGCTAAAAGAATACATCTCCACCAAACCAGCACTGCAACAGATGCTAAAGAGCCTGCTTTAAGAAGATGAAGAAAAAGAGAGAGGAATACAAGTACAAAGGGAAAAAAATCACAATGAATAAGTACCTATCAATAATAACCTTAAATGTAAATGGATTAAATGCTCCAATCAAGACCTAGGGTAGCTGAATGGAGAAGAAAACATGACCCACATATATGCTGTCTACAAAGACCCACCTCAGAAAGATCTACACAGACTGAAAGTAAAAGGATGGAAAAAATATTTCAAGAAAATGGACATGAGAAAAAAGCTGGGTAGCAATACTTATATCAGGCAAAACAGATTTCACAGAAAAGGCCATAAAAAGAGACAAAGAAGGACATTTCATAATACTCAAAGGAACAATCCATCAAGAAGATATAACCCTGGTAAACATATATGCACCCAATATAGGAGCACCCTAATATATAAGGAGAATCTTGGAGGACTTCAAGAAGGATATCAACAGCAATGCACTCATAGCAGGGGACTTTAACACCCCATTGTCAACTATGGACAGATTTCTTCCAAGCAAAGAAACACCAAGGATATTGTGGCACTGAACAACACTCTAGATCAAATGGACTTAATTATATATACAGAAATTTTCACCCCAAAGAAGCAAAATATATATTCTTTCCAAATATACAATGAACATTTTCAAAGACAGTCCACATGGGAGGACACAAAACAAGCCTCAACAAATTCAAGAAAATTAAAATTATATCAAGCATTTTCTCAGATCACAATGGCTTGAAACTAGAAACCAACCTCAAGGAAAGAACTCAAAAATATTCAAATTCATGGAGATTGAATAACATGCTATTAAACAATGAATGAGTTAACAATTACATCAAGGAGGAAATAAAAAAAAATCCGGAAAAAAATGAAAATAAACACAAAACTGCCAAAACCTAAGGAACACAGAAAGGCAGTTCTAGAGGGATGTTCACAGCAATGCAGGCCTGCCTAAAAAGGATAGAAGAATCTCAAATAAACAATCTAACATTGCAGCTACAAAAACTAGAGGAACAACAACAAACAAAGCCCAGAGCAAGTAGAAGGAAGGAAATCATCAAGATCAGAGCAGAATTAAATGACACAGAGACTAAAAGAACAAAGAATCAATAAATCCAGGAGCTGTTTCTTTGACAAGATAAACAAAATCACCAAGCCTTTAACCAGACTCATCAAGAAAAAAAGAGAGAGGACCCAAATAAATAAAATTAGAAAAGAAAGAAGAGAAATCACAACTGATACCACAGAAATACAAACAATTGGAAGAAATTACTATGAACAGCTATATGATAAGAAATTTGTCATCGTGGGTGAAATGGACAAATTTCTGGAAACATATACTCTTCTAAAACTGAATCAAGAAGAAGCAGAAAACCTGAATAAACCAATAAAACTAGTGAAATTGAAGCAGTAATAAAAAAATTCGCAACACACAAAAGCCCCAGAACGATGGCTTCACAGGCGAATTTTACAAAACATTTAGGGAGGAACTAATTCCTATCCTTCTCAAACTATTCCAGAAAATCTCAGGAGAGGGAAGACTCCCAAACTCTTTCTATGAGGCCAGTATTATCCTACTTTCAAAACCAGGTCAAAACACAACAAAGAAAACTGCAGGCCACTATCAGTGATGAACATAGATGCTAAAATCCTCAACAAAATATTGGCAACCCAGATCCAGCAACACATTAGAAAGATCATACGCCACAATCAAGTGGAATTCATCCCAGGGATGCAAGGATGGTTTAATATTCTCAAATCAATAAATGTAATACACCACATAAACAAAATGAAAGACAAAAATCACATGATCATATCAATAGATGCAGAAAAAGCATTTGATAAAGTACAACACCTATTTATGATGAAAACTCTCAGCAAAATGTGAATAGAGGGAGCATACCTCAACATAATAAGGCCATATACGAGAAACCTGAAGCCAGCATCATACTCAATGGGCAAAAACTGAGAGCATTCCCCCTGAGGTCAGGAACAAGACAAGGATGTTCACTCTCTCCACTCCTATTCAACATAGCCTTGGAAGTTCTAGCCACAGCAATCAGACAAGAAAGAGAAATAAAAGGCATCCAAATTGGAAAAGTTGAAGTAAAACTGTCATTATTTGCAGATGACATGATAGTGTACATAGAAAACCCTATAAACTCCACAAAACTACTCAAACTAATAAGGAAATTAGGCAAAATAGCAGGGTATAAAGTCAATATTCAGAAATTGAAGGTATTTCTTTATGCTACAACAAATTATCAGAGATAGAAACTAGAAAAAAAATCCCATTTACCATAGCAACAAGAAAAATAAAGTACCTAGGAATAAACTTAACCAAGGAGGTAAAAGACCTGTACTCAGAAAACTACATAACACTGAAGAAAGAAATTAAGGAAGATACAAATAAATGGAAGCATATACCATCTTCATGGATGGGATGAATCAACATCATTAAAATGTCCATACTACCCAAAGCAATTTATAAATTCAATGCAATCCCTATTAAAATACCAACGACATATTTCAAAGACCTAGAACAAAGATTTCAAAAATTTATATGGAACCAAAAGAGCCCGAATTGCCACAGCAATCTTGAGGAAGAACACAGTAGGAGGAATCACAGTACCTGATATCGAACTATACTACAAGGCCACAGTAATCAAAACAGTTTGGTACTGGCATAAGAACAGACACATAGTTCAGTGAAACAGAATAGAGAGCCCAGAAATAAACCCAGGGCTATATGGTCAACTAATATTTGGCTAAGGGGGTAGGAACATCAAATGGAGTGAAAAGAGCCTCTTCAACAAATGGTGTTGGGAGAACTGGACAGGGACATGCAAAAAAATGAAACAAGAACATCCACTTACACCATACACCAGAATAAACTCAAGATGGATCAAAGACTGAAATGTAAGCCATGAAACCATAAAAGTCCTGGAGGAAAACACAGGCTGGAAAATTTCAGATATCCCACGTAGCAACATTTTCACTGACATATCTCCTAAGGCAAGGGAAATAAAGGAAAGAATAAACAAATGGGACTACATCAGACTAAAGAGTTTCTGTTCAGCAAAAGAAAACATCAGCAAGATGAAAAGGGAACCAACCATATGAGAAAATATATTTGCCAATGATACCTCAGACAAGGGATTGATCTCTAAAATATATAAAGAACTTATATGACTCAGCACCAAGAAGACAGACAACCCAATTAAAAAATGGGCAAAGGACTCAAACAAACACTTCTCCAAAGAGGACATACAGAGGGTCCATAGACATATGAAAGAATGCTCAACATCATTAGCTATCAGAGAGATGCAAATAAAAACCACAATGAGATACCACCTCACACCAGTCAGAATGGCAATCATCAACAAATCAACAAACAACATGTGCTGGCAAGGATGTGGAGAAAAGGGAACCCTGCTGCACTGCTGGTGGGAATGCAGACTGGTGCAGCCACTATGGAAAACAGTATGGAATTTCCTCAAGAAACTAAAAATGGAACCGCCTTTTGAACCAGCAATCCCATTGCTAGGATTATATCTGAAGAATCCCAAAATACCAAATCAAAGGAACCTATGCACCCCTATGTTTACAGCAGCACTATTTACAATAGCCAAGTGCTGGAAACAACCTAACTGCCCATCTGTAGATGAGTGGATAAAAAAACTGGTACATTTACACAATAGAGTATATGTAGCAGAAAGAAAGAAGGAACTTCTACCATTTGCAACAACATGGACAGAACTACAGAGAATTATGCTTAGCAAAATAAGCCAAGCAACGAAAGAAAAATACCTTATGTTATCACCTATTACAGGAGACTAATGAACAACACAAACAAACAAGCAAAACTGAACCAGAGTGATTGTCTGTACATATAGGCCTCACTTAATCCTGTCTGGATTGCTGCCTCCTGAGACTCAACAGTGTGGCTGAACTAAGTGGCTGGAATACAGGAAGGTTACCAGCCTGTTAAACCATTGTCCAGGGACAGCCAACTGACCTGGAGTTGGCAAGATCCTTCCCCATGTGGGAAGACCACCCTCCTCTCCATACCCCAACCCTTACTAGGGATTTCTGGACCCAAGGGTAGGTAGAACGACAACCATGCCCAGCTTGAAGCAGCTAGAGGAGCACGAGACCTTTGCCCATTGTCCTTTATAAGATTATAAAGGGTCTTAAGCCTGAGAGGGGGATATTGTTATTTTTTATTGTTATAAAAATTTAATTAATCATTTTAAAAAAAGAATAATATGGGAAAAGGTGAAGCTGGAGAGCTTGTATGCACAACCTATGGGCATGGACTGGGAGGAGAGGGGATAGCTGGGGAGTGGGGGGTACTGGGCTCAGGGGAGCAAAGGGGAAAAAATTGAAACTATTGTAACAATTTAATCAATAAAATATACTTTTAAAAAATCTTAGTATTCCACAGAAAAGATTGATAAACAGTGGCCTATATTAGCTCCTATGTGGTTGGGGCCATAGAACTTCTTACAGAAGACAATAAAGCAGGAAGTGGCACTGCCCCTGCACTGTAGAAACCCCACTCCCAACAACCTTTCCTGTCTAGCTCTTATTTGCCTCTTAAGTTCCTCATGTAGAGAATAACCCAACCCCAGCCCTCTCCCCGACCCTTCAAGTCCCCTCAAATGACTTTATTCAGTGCAGATGACAATCAAGACTCCTAGGTTCCTCAGGATTTTTCTGAGACTCTGACCAACGTCCATCCCCTGAATCTGAGCTAAGTAACTGAGAGAAACCAGCCTGGAGAACATGTTCACACTTGAGGATCTTCCTGTGTAATCAACTACAGGGAATGTTGCCCATGCCCGTCCGTCTCGAGAGACGATGGTGTAGCTTCTTAAGAGTCTATCTGCACCGCCGAGAATGGCTGTGCAGTCCAACTCGGGAGTGACACGGTATCTGTCTCCTCCCGTGTTGAATCGACATCTTGCGATGACGCTGGAGTGTCCTCTCCAGTGAAGCTGAAGCTACAGAGCCTGGGCAGGGTGATATGGAGGGTCTGCTGTTGCCCATGCAGCAGACCCAACAGGGAATGTAAGGATTATGAAAAGCAGCTGAGCAAGGGACAAAAGAGACGATGAGAATAGGTCTGTCTGGGCCTGAATGAATTACAAAGGAAAACAAGGCAGATGAGAATGAAAATGTGGAATGACCTTCCCCTGGCTCCAATTTCCTACCTCTGTAAAAGCTCTGAGTGGCCTTTTAAAATTCTTCACCAGCACAGATGGAGTCAGCTTTCTTTTTCTTTTTTGTCTTTTTATTTTTTCTTTTTTATCCAGTGGTTTGTTTCAAAGCTGTGCACTGTCTCCCTCTGCTGGCCCTGACATAGCAATTAGATTTAAAACCAACTATAGAGTGTAATTGCTACTGTGGCCTGCAGTGGTGTTTGCCACCTACATATCCTTTAAACTTGGCTACACTTTCTAGCAAAGATGAGAATTCAACTTCTTTTCTGTTAGCAACAACATAAGAAAAGGGAGATGGGAAGGGAACGGTTAAAGAAATTGTTGTACTTCATGCTGTTAAATGAAGCCACCTAAGTTGTGTCTACCATATGTAAGGTGCTGGGGATAAAAAAAAAATTGGTAATACTTGGCTTCTGCTCTTAGGAAACTTATATGTTAGAGAGAGGAGATCAATATATAACACATTTCTCAAAAAAAAAAAAAAGGATTTTTAGAAAATTTCTCTAAGATGTGCCTTGAATGATGATTTAAATATGTTCACGGGATCTAGCCCTGGCTGGAGTGGCTCAGTGGATTGAGCATTGGCCTGTGAACTGACGGGTCACTGGTTTGATTCCTGGTCAGGGCCATGCCTGGGCTGCAGGCCAGGACCCTGGATGGGGGTGCAAAAGAGGCAACAACACATTGATGTTTCTTTCCCTCTCTCCCTCCCTTCCCCTCTAAAAATAAAAAAATAAATAAATAATGTGTGTGCCTGTGTGTGTATATATATATACACACACACACACATATATATGTATATGTGTATATATATATATATATATATACATATATATATATATATATGTCCACTGCCACTGGATCTATAATGACACACCTCATACAGGCCAGGCTGTTCTTTTTTATTTTTTTTTAATGTTTTTTATTGATTATATTGTTACAACAGTTCCAATTTTCTCCCCTTTCCTCCACTCCACCCAGCATCGCCCTCCCCCAGCAGTCCCCCCCCAAGTCCATACCCCTGGTTCGTAAAAAATAACTATCCCTCCCCCTCTCAAATATTAGGACCTTTTGTAATCTTGTAAAGGACAATGGGCGAAGGTCTCAAGCTCCTCTAGCTGCTTCAAGCTGGACATGGTCGTTGTCCTACCTACCCTTGGGTCAAGAAATCCCTAATAAGAGTGGGGATGTGGAGGGGAGGGTGGCCTTCCCACATGGGGAAGGATCGTGCAGACTCCAGGTCAGTTGGCTGTCTCTGGTCAACGGCGTGCTTGGTTTAACAGGCTGGCATCCTTGTTGTGTTCTGGGGGCAATAGATTTGGCAAAAAAGGTTAAAAGACATCATTCAATCCATAACTACTAGATGACAAAAGGCAGGGATTAATTTTTCAATGTTCCATATTAGGAGAAAGGAAAAAAATAATAATAAAAAGGGGGCTTCTTTGTAGGAAGGTGCGCTAAGCACATCTCACCTGTCCAAAACCCTTTTGCCCATTATACTTAGTTTGGGCTGAGGGAAATAGTTTAGGTTTTCCCCCTCTCAGACCTCTGGGCCTTTTCTGTCCAAGCCATTAGGATAGAAAAGAGAAACCAGTTTTAAAGTGAAACCCACAGACCACCCCATTCTTCACCAACCCAGCCATTTAGTTCAGCCAGAGGCTGTTCTTTTTTAAATGTATGTCTTATTGGATAGATCTGATTACATGACAACAGGGAACACCTACCGGGAGCCAGTAACAATATGCTTTATGTATGTTAGTTCATTGGTCTTGGCTCGTAGACGGGCCAGGTTGTAGAGCTTGCCATCGGATCTGGTGTGAATGAAGACACCCTCGCTGCAGTCCTTAAAGGCTATTGGAGGAGCATGGAGAAGAAGATTCCGAACAGCGTAGGCGCGAGGACGCAGCCCTGCTTTACTCCGCTGCTGACTGGGAAGGCCTCAGAGGTTGCGCCGTTGTAGGACACCGTGCTGTGCATGTTGTCGTGAAAGGACATGACCACAGCAAGCAGATGTGGTGGACAGCCAATCTTACGTAGCAAGCTGAAGAGTCCGCTTCGACTGACCAGATCAAACGCCTTCGTGAGGTCAATAAAGGCGAGGTAGAGTGGTTTATGCTGCTCGTGACACTTCTCCTGCAGCTGGCGTAGGGAGAAGATCATGTCCACTGTTGATCGGCCAGCTCTGAAGCCACACTGGGACTCTGGGTAGACGCGGGAAGCAAGGGTCTGCAGGCGGGCAAGAGCGACCCGGGCGAATACTTTGCCGACGACGCTGAGGAGAGAGATGCCCCGGTAGTTGTTGCAGTCGCTGCGGTCTCCTTTGTTCTTGTACATGGTGATAATGTTGGCGTCTCTCATATCCTGGGGGATGTAACCCTCCTTCCAGCAGAGACAGAGTAGATGGTGGAGCGGCTGTAGCAGGACTGGTTTCCCGCTCTTTAGGATTTCTGGAGGGATTCCGTCGCTTCCTGGTGCTTTCCCGCAAGCAAGGCGGTCGATGGCTTTGCCGAGCTCTGCCGCAGTAGGTGGGGTGTCTAGCTCCTCCATGACTGGTAGGTCTGGGATGGCTTTAAGAGCAGTGTCTGTTACGGTGTTCTTCGTTGCGTACAGCTCGAGGTAGTGCTCGGTCCATCGCCGCATTTGCTGTTCCTGGTCAGTGATGACCTCACCTGTCTTGGACTTAAGGGGGGCGATCTTGGAGGGGATTGGGCCTGTTGCCTTCTTGATACCCTCATACATTCCTCGTGCGTTGCCTATATCGGCGGCTTCCTGAATGCTTCTGCACAGGTTTAGCCAATAGGTGTTGGCACAGTGGCGGGCGGTCTTCTGGACTTTGTTCCTGGCAGCCCGTAGAGCTTGAAGTGTACTGGGAGTGGGCGTGACCTTGTAAGCCAGTAGGGCCTTCCTCTTAGCCTTGATCACGGGTTCCATTTCTTCCCAGTGAGCCTCGTACCAGTCAGCGTTCTTCCGCTCTTTCTTCCCGTAAGCAATAATGGCGGAGTTGTATATGGCGTCGCGGAGACGTGGCCAATTGGATTCGATAATGTCATCTGCCGCCACTCCCTCGCCGAGTGCATCTTCCATCTTGTTGATGAATTGCTGGGTCTTAACTGGGTTGCTGGCACAACTGGTGTTGATGCGTGGGCGACCCTTCATCTTGGAGTGGTGCAACCTCTTCGGCATTATGCGCACCTTGCTTACCACGAGGGCATGGTCCGTGTCGCAGTCTGCACTGTGGTAGCTGCGGGTGAGGAGGGTGCTGCCAATATCCGTTCTTCTGGTGATGACGAGGTCAAGCTGGTGCCAATGGCGGGAGCGGGGGTGCCTCCATGACACCTGGTGGATCTCTTTGCACTTGAAGAATGTGTTTGTCATGCACAGGCCGTGGTGACACAAAAGCTCAAGCAATCGCTGACCATTCTCATTGATCTTTCCTCTCCCAAAGTTTCCAAGGCAGGTGGGCCAGGCCATGTGGTCGGCTCCTACTCTTGCGTTGAAGTCTCCAAGGAGATAGAGAGCATTACTTCTGGGAATCTTGGATAACGCTTCGTCCAGTGCATGGTAGAACTGTTCTTTCTCTTCGGTGGTGGCGCAGAGGGTTGGGGCATACGCGCTAAGAATGCTGACTGGGCCGAAAGTTGTTGACAATCGGAGGGTAAGTAATCTCTCTGTGCCTCCTGTGGGTGGCTCTATGGAGTTAACAAGCGTGTTCTTCACAGCGAACCCAACACCGTGCTGTCTTGGTTGGTCCGGAGACTTCCCTTGCCAGTAGAAGGTGTAGTTGGTTTCTCTGATGGTTCCGTCGTCGGCCAACCGGGTCTCCTGTAGAGCCGCAATGTCGATGTTTAGTCGTGCCAGTTCCCTATCGATGACAGCGGTTTTCCTGGCACCCTTGATCCACGGAAGGTCTGCAGTAAGTCCGGGGCACATGGTCCTGATGTTCCAGCTAGCGAGGCGAAGAGCCGGAGGCTTCTTTCTTGTTGTTTGCTTGGAATTAACTGGTGCGGGTGTTTTGTGGCCCACTTTTCGAGAGGCGCCTCTCTGATCCCCACGCACCCAGTGGGGCAGGCGAGCCATGGCGAGACGGTAGCTGTCCAGTGAGGTGCGATGACCTCTCCCACCGTCAGAGGAGACCCCTGGCGCTCGTTTCCTTCGCCAATCGGATGAGCTTATAACCGGTATCTGTCTCCTCCCGTGTTGAGTCGACATCTTGCGATGACGCTGGAGTGTCCTCTCAAGTGAAACTGAAGCTACAGAGCCTGGGCAGGGTGATATGGAGGGTCTGCTGTTGCCCATGCAGCAGACCCCCCCTCTCTTCGCAGCTGAAGGGTCCAAGGGAAAGACAAAGTCAATACAGCTTGGCTTCAGGTGCGCCGCAGGAGTTGCCAGTGTTGACTACAATGTCAAACCGCCTTAGGGACTCCGGCTCCGGATTTTCTGTCGGGGTTTACTCCCTTAGCCTTTCCCCTGAAGAGGTATGCCGTAAGGCAGCGGAGGTTTTTTGGAGTCAGAGTTTTCCTTCTCTGATTTTAGAGATGTCCTTCCTCTTTCCTCCTTTACAGTCTTGAGGGCAGCATTTACAGGCTAAAATAGAAAACTGGCAGTGTAACCTTCTAAGCAGATACTACCAATACCCTGCTTCGGTATACTCACCCAACAATAAACATCTCTTAAATGTCCTCCAAGTGCCATGCCTCGAATTAGTAAATGGCAGTGCAATGGCAGCCAAACATTTGGATCAGTTTCACTAAGTAAACCACCAACACAAGTAGGTTTTTAAAACAATAGAATAGTGTCTCATTTTATTAAAAATAATAACTATTTTTAAGCAACTTACCAGCAACACTGAATAAAAACCTGGCTGTGTTTCCCACTGTTTCAACTGCTCCTCAGCTGGCTTTAACACAGCAGTATCCTGACTGGTGGCCTGAGTTAAGACTTGAAGAACAACAGTGCTGGCACTATTGAGATCCATGGAAACCAATTGGCTCAGTCCGAATAGCCCGGCTCTCCAGCTTCCACTGTCCAACACGAAGTGGCGTCGGTTGGTCCCGCGCCCCACGCTTGCAAGTCCACGCGCCGCCGCCCACTGATGCCGAAAGCGGCTTCTAGGAACGCGCCATGTTCTGAGTCGCAGCTCTAAACGATGCGGACGCTAGAATATCGCGTCACAGACATCCACAGCAATAAAAAAGATCAAAATACTGATACACAAAACAACACAAATGAATCTCAAAAAGCATTACGCTAAATGAAAGAAGCAAAGCATAAAAGTCTACATGAAGTTCTAGAAAATGCAAAATTATAGAGACAGAAAGCAGATCACTGGTTGCCTTGGGCTATGGGGCTAGAGGAAAGGATGATACAACAAGACACAGGATAATTTTTAGGGAGATGGAAATGCTTTAATCTTGATTCAATAGTAGTTATGCTACCGAAAAGCAATTTGGGGTCCTGCTGCCTGCCGCCACCCTCTAGGCAAAATTCCAGAAGCAAAGGTTTGGTGATAAAGAAAGTCTATCCAGTCACAGCTTCAATTACTTAAGCCTATCAATTAAGGCTAAACTCTAACACCTGGGCCCTGCTATCATTTCCCCCTGTTTTAATCACCTTATTTCTATAGGGCTAGTTACAAACTAAAACAGCATAAAATACAAAAACTACACAACTTTGGAAGAATGACAGGCTTCTGCCTCATAGCCTGTTCCCTCTAGAACACCCAAAGAATAAACCAGGGACCCTCTGCCAGGTCAGCCCAATCCTTTAGAAAAATAGGAAGCCCCACACTTTGTTCTTCCACAGAGACACGAACTTAACAATATACTGTCTAAAAACGCTTTAAGAGAACTCCAGAAACCAGTTAAAAAGTCGTAATATCCCAGGAAAGTGCAAAGCCAAAACCAGCTACATTAAAATGGTTAAAAAAATTATTTCACCCATGAGAGCCCCTCCCCTAAGCCAGCACAGAAACAACCTTAAAGAAATGAAGACCTAATAATTATGAGACAAAAATAAAAACGACCATCTTAAATAAGTTCAATGAACTTCGAGAGAAAACAGACAACTAAGGAAAATCAGGAAAATGATGCATGAACAAAATGAAAATATCTTAAAAAACAGAACTTCAGGAATTGAAGAATATAATAATTCAATTAAAATATTCACTAGGAGGACTTCTGGCCAAGATGGAGGCACAGACAGACACGCGGCGTCTCCCTCCACAACTAAGAAGGAACACAATTACCTCAAAACTAGAAACAACCATAAGCTCCAGAAAATCAAAGTGCATGGAAGTCCAGCAAACAAAGATATAACCTGCAACCAGGACCACCCTATCCAGCTGCACGTTTACATACTACATAAAACACTTTTAACTTTGAAATAACTGTAGGCTGAGAAAAGGGAATCAAAGTTGCAAAGACACGACCTGAGTTCTGCACGTCCCCTCACAGCGTCCTTACGTGTTCTTGCGCCGACGAGCCAGTAATATATGGAGAGGATTTTTAGTGGGTCCTGGGAAAGAAGCACTGTCAATCCGTATATACCATCTGCATATACCAACATTTAAAGGTCTTCCAAAGGAAAAATTGAGAAGCAGGGCCACACATAACAGCAACCAGCTTTTTCTGGCTTTGTTCCCAGCAGTGTGTGTAGTCAAAGAGGTGCTCATCCGTGAGATGCTCTTCGCCGACGACGCAGCTTTGACATCACACTCCGAAGAGGGACTCCAGCAGCTAGTCACTTGCCTTTCCCACGCATGCAAGGAGTTCGGACTAGCCATCAGCCTGACGAAGACGAATGTTATGGCTCAAGGCACGGGGACTCCCCCATGCATCACCATCGATGGATACACCCTGGAGGTTGTCAACAACTTCACTTACCTCGGGTCCACCATCTCGAGCTCTCTGTGAGTCGACTTGGAGGTCAACCGGAGAATCGCCAGGGCAGCCACAGTTATGGCCAGACTGAACCGGCGAGCGTGGAACAATTCCAGCCTCACTGAGAAAACCAGACTGCGCATCTACCAAGCCTGCGTACTCAGCACTCTCCTCTATGGCAGCGAGACGTGGACCACCTACGCAAGGCACGAAAGGAAACTCAACAGCTTCCACATGAGGTGCCTGCGACGCGTCCTGCATGTCGCCTGGCAGGATAAGGTCCCCAACACCGAGGTGCTGAAGCGAGCCAATATGAGCAGTTTGCATGCAGTTCTTAGCGAGAGACGCCTCAGGTGGCTCGGCCATGTCAAAAGAATGGATGCAGGCCGTATCCCCAAAGACCTCCTCTACGGCGAGCTAGCAGAAGGCAAGAGGATGACAGGGCGCCCAAAACTGCGGTTCAAAGACATCTGCAAAAAGGACATGACACAATGCTCCATCAATCTCAACACATGGGAAGTTCAAGCAGACGACCGCCTAGCCTGGAGGCTCGCGGTCACGCAAGGTACGTCACGCGCGGAGGCTGCACGCAATGAGGAGGCAGTCCAGAAAAGATCGAGGCGGAAGCAGCGTCAGCAGCAGCAACAACGGCCATCTGCCTTCACCTGTACCAAGTGCGGCAGGGATTGTCACTCCCGAATCGGACTGCACAGCCATTCTCAGCGGTGCAGATAGACTCTCAGGAAGCTACGCCATCGTCTCTCGAGACGGACAGCTGCAGACGACGACGATGTTAGTTCATTTCATGAGTTAGGTTCAGAAGTGAGCCTAAGGAAGAAATTGGGTTCAGAGGTGCCAAGATTACTCAACTAGAAATAGGCAAAGTCAGGGTTCAAGTCCAGGTCTGCTTGGCTTCCCACTACATTTCCCTCAATCATTATCATTTCCATGAATATCATGACTGCCTGAGGTTGCCCTCTACATGGTTGCTGAGTGTAATGGAAAAGCCTAATATGATAGTCAACAATATTATCCTACATCATGTTCACATTGAGCAAACCACTATGTGCTCTATGTGAAGCTCCTGGCCTTAAGGAGTTTATAATATAATGGAGCAGGAGTTCTATACAAAATTAATTAAATATAGCTATAGATTTTGTACATGCCCAAAACAGCCAGTTTGAAAATATAATAAGGAACAAATTCCATTAACAAAAGCAGCCAAAACACTTAAGAAAACATTTAAAAATTTGTCAAGCCTTAAAAAGACTCTTTGTCAAGCCTCTATGAAGAAACTTAGAGAACTTTCACAGGAAGACATAATAAAGAATGACTAGAAAGACAACCTACATTCCTGGATGGGAAGACTCGATAGTCTAAGTATATTAACTATTTCCAATTTGTTAAATGTAAAGCCATTTGAGCTACAGCTATTGAATCACTGTGATATCAGCACAGAAACAATTCTAAAATCCAATTTACAATGTATAGTGGGTAATTAAGCCTATGATAAAAGTGACATTTCAAATTAGTGAGGAAAGAATAGTCAATAAATTGTACGAAACAACTGGCTGTACATAATGGAAACACAAATTCCTACCTCACAAAAGACAAAAAAAATATTCCAGCTGGATTAAAGTTTTAAATATTAAAACAAAAGTAACAGAAGAAAAAGGAGGAAATATTTTTATATGAGGCTAGGAAATGAAGCCTTGCCTAAAATACCACTGAGGTTCAACATCATCATAAAAAATACAGACATGTTTGACTAAGTAGGAAGCAAAAATGTGTGCAAAAAAACAGACATGAAAGAGAGAAGGAAAGAAAGAAAAGAAAGGAGGAAGGGGGAGGGAGGGAAGGAGGGAGGGAGAAGAAAGAAAAAGAAAGGAAGAAAGAAAGAAAGAAAAGAAAGAAAGAAAGAAAGAAAGAAAGAAAGAAAGGTGGGAAGGAAAGGGGGAATGGAGGAAAGGGGAAGGGGAGGAAGGGAAAGGGAAGAGGAAGAAAAAAAGAAAGAGAAAAGAAGCTTCAGAGGAAATATTTAAAAATATATCATAGTCAAAGAAAACATATTTATTTAAAAACAGATTCCAGAAAAATAGGTATGCATGTACTCATTTTTTGTATTCATTAATTTTAAATATAAAAATACATTAAAAAGGCAAACAAATTAGATTATTACAATGGTTACTTTATGGAATAGTAAAAATAGAGAGGCTTTTACTAGTATAATGTTTAAAGTTCCATAGTGATCACCCACTATAGAAAAAAAGTATAAAAAATATTTCCAGCCCTAACTGGTGTGGCTCAGTGTGTTGGGTATTGTCCTGCAAACCAAAAGGTCACTAGTTCAATTCCTGGTCAGGGCACAGGCAGGGATTTTGGGCCAGGTCCCTGGCTGGGGCATGCAAGAAGCAACCAATCAATGTTTCTCTCACACATTGCTATTTACCTCCTTGTCTTTCTCCCTTCCTTTTCCTCTCTCTAAAAATAAATAAATTAATTAATTAATTAAAAATATATATATATATATTACTATTTTAAAGAACAAAAAGTAAAAGAGAACTTTTACTTACTTATAGGAGAACGTCAATACTTAATAAGACATTCTCGATTAGTAAGTACTTGAAAGTTTCCAGCTTTTGGAATATTTACAAACTCTCTAGTGACCTCAGAAATAGTTATTCAAAAATTAGTAACTTTTCTTTCTGGAAGCTAATATCTAAATGACAGTAGATTTGCTAGTCAATGAAAATAGTCATGAACTTCCGACCAAGATGGAGGCCTAGGCTAACATGCTCCATTTCCCCCACAACTAAGAAGAAATACATCTACCACAAAACCAGAAATAACCAGAAGTTCCAGGAAATAAAGCTACATGAAAGTCCAACGTCTGAAGTTATAAAGAAGTGGTGCTCGTCCAGATGGGTAGGAGGTGTGAAGCCGGGGCAGAGAGGTCAAGCTGTGCAGGCAGCCGCAGCTGCAGCTGCGGCTGTGGTAGCACCAACACCTGTATTTTAAAAGAGGCGAAAAATGCCTGGGGAGCACCCCCAGCTGAAGACCAGACCCATCAGCTCGCAATTCCAACACCGGCAAAGGCAGACCGCCATTGCCTCAGACTGTAAAGGCCAGAGGGGGTGGGGATGGAGGAAGAAGCTCCAGGTCCCTCAGCAGAGACTAAACCAAAAGAACCCATCTTAGATGCCCACTCCCACACAAAACGCCACAGCGTGGTGAGAAGGGTCGCCCGGTAGTGATGAGTGCATGGGGCTCCACCCCCTATAGCATAGGAGGTGTGACAGCCCCACTCAGGAAGCAAAGGTAAACACAAAACTTTCAGGATGGCACAGATCATGATAGAGATCCCAGTGATGCAACTGACCAGTTAGCAAACATCTGATATAACAGATCAGCAGATAGAAAATCTTTCTGAGGCATAGTTCAGAGCTTTGGTTATAAGAATGCTTACAGACCTGACAGCAGATCTTAAACAAGACAGGGAAGGAATGAAGGCTAGTCCTGCTGAAATGAATGAAAACACATACAAAACAAGTGGTGAGGAAAACAAAACCAGGGATCAAATCAATAAATCAGAACATATGAAAGGAACAGTCAACCCGTGCAGAAAGAGAAAATGAAAAGTAAGGAAAATGAGAGCTTCAGAAACCTATGGGACAGCTATAAGCAGGCCAACATCTGAATCATAGGGTTGCCAGAAAGTGAAGAAAAGCTAGAAATTGAAAAATTATGTGAAAAAATAATGAAACAGAACTTCCCTAACTTGGGGAAGAAAATAGACTTATAGGTCCAGGAAGCACAGAGTTCCAAAAAAACTGGACCCAGGGAGAACCACACCAAGACACATCATAATCAAAATGTCAAAAATTAAGGATAAAGAGAGAATCTTAAAAGCAGCAAGAGAGAAGAGACGAATTACGTACAAAGGGGTCCCAATAAGACTATCAGCTGATTTCTCAAAAGAAACTCTGCAGGCAAGAAGGGAATGGCAAGAAATATTCAAAGTAATGAAAAGCAAAAACCTACAACCACGATTACTCTATCCAGCAAAGCTGTCATTCAGGATAGAAGGGCAGAGAAAGTGCTTCCAGGACAAAGTAAAACTGAAGGAGTTCATCAGATCCAAACCACTGTTATATGAAATAATAAAGGGACTTGTTTAGGAGAAAGAGGATCAAAACTATGAACATTAAAATGAAAACTGTATCACAACAACAACAGAAGCTAGGGAACAGAAACAAAGGCAAACTAAGTAGGCAATGAGAGTGGGAAAAGAATTAAAGGTATGGGGAACATATTGGGGGGAGATCAGCAGGGAGGGGGAAGGGGGGACAGGGAGGGAGATGGTACAGAAATTAAGAAACATAGTAGGTAAGAGTGGAATAGATAGGAAGCTGTTGAGAAGAACTATATGCACAACCAATGGGCATGGACTAAGGGGGTACCACTGGAGGGAGGGGATCACTGGGTAGAGAGAAACAAAGGGAAAAGAAATTGGGACTACTCTAACAGTATAATCAATAAAGCATATTTTAAAAAAAGAAATGTATGCCACGTGTGAGAGGGAGGGGCAGTGGAGAGCAATGGGGGGATGTTGGGGGGAAAGAAATCATGAGGCTTAAACTCTTGTTTCAAAAGAAATGGACAATGGTGAATTGTCCCATTTTTCCTTTCCAGAAATCCAGCTTCTCATCATTCTTTCTGCTCCATCCTCCAGATTTTGACAAACTATCAAGAGAAGGATGAAAATACCTGTGATGTTTTATATTACCTGCTGTAGTTTTTATTTTCAGTTATTCCTTTTCCATACAAATGAAGAACAAGAAAATGGAGGACGCAAAGGAAAAGCAGAGGAGGAAGAAAGAGCAAGGAAAGAAGAAAAAGATTCTCAGCTCTTAATATTCCCCAAACAGAGTTTGGAGACTTCCTGAAGAGAGAGTATATAAATTGGGAAGAAAGCCTGGGGTGATAGGAGGATCCCTGCTAGACTTGCTGGAGTTTCGACAGGCTGAATGGAGGCAGAGTCAGAAGGAAGCCATCCAGTTTGCCACGGAGTCCCCACTGGAAGAAGAGGAGTGATAGACTACAGTGATGAGAAGACACTCAGTAAATTTTGGATCCAAGGACTTGCTTCTGAGGTGAGGTAAGGTCTAAACTGTCTGACAGGACCACAGGGTAATGGCACAACAGAAGGGCTGGCAGCAGTGTGTTGGCCAGAGGCCTGAGACAGCCTCTCCAGACTCCTATGCCTCACAATGCAGCAGAAAGTTTTCCTTGCCCTGAACAGGGCCACAAAAGTGCCTGAGAGAGAACCAGAGCACCTGAAGGGGTCCTGAGGTTCCAAGAAGAGTAGGTGAACTGACTATCAGAGATAGATAAATAACAAACATTAGCAGCAGATGCCACCGTAGAGAAATGAAGGTTGTGAATCAAAAGCTCTCCCTCTCCACTTCCCCACGCACATAGATGCCACCCCATGTAGAAAGAAGGAAAGGGGAGTGCTTGAGTTAACTGAAGAAACCCAATACTGGCTAGATTAAGCCTCAGATATCAGGTAAAATGGGGCTCAAAGAGAGAGTTATGGTATAAATTACATTTTACATTGCTGTAGGCCTGAATTTGTGGATTGTGCAAAGTGAACCCAACACACAGATTGTTTTAATGACAAAGTGAAACAGACAAGGGAGGTGCCATATATATCTGTCCAACTATCAGCTGCTCGTTATCATGGTAGCTCATGATTTCATTGCCCAGTTACCTTCAGATCCACTATTCAATAAACAGAAGGCACACTGCAATATGGCCAAGTTTGTTTTGCTTATTTTTATTGTAAGCAAGAATATACCAACACATTACCTCAGAATTAACATATTTCATTTTCCCACACATAAGTTATTGTAACCAGAGCTTTTAATTCAGTCACCCCACCTGTAACACAATGCATCATCTCTAAGCTGATAAGACACATTAACTCAATATTTTCTTCATATGGAAGGATACATGAATTCGACAAGGCAGTTTTATTAAGAGCTACAGTTCAGATCAGTTTTCCTGCTTGCTTGTCAAATCCAATTTGATTGCACTGGGTTAATATAAACTCAATTACTACCTGTCTTCACCTCCTGCCAGGCACCCCAGAAGGGCATTCATTGGTTTTCCTTTTAAGTTACACCATTGGGAGCAAGAAAGTAGTTTTCATTAATGTATTTATCACATAAGGATTGCAATTGCTTATCGATTTATGCTAAGAATTGTGCGCAATTACTTAATTTAAACTTGACAACTATCCCCATTTTATACATTAGGATACCTGGTCTCAGAAAGGTTAAGTCACATTAAAGGCACAGAGTAAATAGCAAGGTCTATATCTGAACTCAGGTTTTGTCTAACTTCTTTCCACTCTTCCACAATGCCTTGCTAATGAAAATATATGTTTATCTTAAGCTTATACCTTAAAAAATTCTTGTCAAGAAACTCGAAATCTAGGCATTCTACCACTTGTACCCCTCTCATCTGCCCACTACCATATGCCTTTCCTCTGCCACACTCACTTACATCTATTCCCTAAACCATCAGCTGGCCTTCATGTCTTAAAGACCTGTTTCTTCTCCTTAGACTGTCCTATCTTTCCTTCCCACTTACAGCACTCCGACCCATCCTCTAAATCGGATATTGACTTTGAAAGCCTTGCTACCTCTCCCAAGGGATAACTGTCTCCACTCCAGCTTTTGCAACCTAGTTTATCTTTCCATCATTAACACACACATATATAGCACTTGAGACTGGCACTTATTTGCACATGCCTCTGTAACCACTTCTAGAATATGAACTCCTCAAAGTGAGGATCTAAGGCCTACAACCATACATACTGTTAATCTAAGGCACTTAGCACATTGTGGGAGTTGAACCAATGCTTGTTCAGTTAATGAATGAATTTTATTTTAAATCAAGGGCTATATTTAACATGTGTTAGATTGTGAATGAATTCTATGTAGTAGGTGGGCAATGTGAAGTAAACTGGCTCTCTTAAACGACTCTGATAATGACCACAAAGACGGACTTCACTCACCCAAAGCTAGTTTTTCCAGACCTCGCTGCCCCGCCCTCCCCGCCCCTCCCCGCCCTTCCCACCCCCTTGCCACCCCTCCCCACTTTGCCACCCCTCCACTGCCCCTGCGGTTCAGGTTCATCGCTGGTTTAGCTCAGGCAAGAAAGGGCCCCGCCTCCCTCCCTGCCAATCAATTGCTCCTTGTGCCTGCGCAAGCACCGTCCCCCAGCCCCGCCCCCAGTCACCGCCCAAGACTATGGCAGGCAGTTAGGGCCAGCACGAACCTTTCCTTCACTGGCCCACCCACTATATGACGATCACCTACAGCTGCATTGCTAATGGCCGAGCGATCCTAGCGGACCTGGCCTTGACTGGCGGCTCCTATCAGGTACCACTAAGTCGTCACCTCCGCCTTCGCGCGTTCTGATTTTGAAAGGCGGTGCCTGCCGGGCCGGCTCCTCAGGACGTTTAGCTGCAGGCTGCGGGGAATGGGCAGTGGGGTTGGAGCAGAGGCCTCTCCCACTTGCGCAGCAGAGTCAGCGAGGTGGTGTTTCCCTGGCGGGAGCTACTCCATCTCCAAAACAGCGGAGCCGCACGTTCGCCACCTAGGGGTTAGAGTTGGTGCTGCAAGCGACCCGTTTGGCGGCGATTAGCAGCTATGTCCGACCCCCGAGAGCGCCTTAGGGGTTTTCTCACCCTTGCGGAGAAATGACTGGCAGCTCAACACACACTTATTAAACAAGCGTTAATTGCATAATCCCTGGTTAAAGGATGGGGGATGCAGCAATGAAGAGAAGACGTCATCTGGAATTGTCGCTTGATGAAATCGTTGTCCCTTTATGTCCAAGGGCTATATACAGGTGTCCTCCAATGTAAAAAAGCATTTCAGTGACTGCTCCTGTAACATTCAGAATAGGTGGCTGTTTGCTGATTGATCACAGAGGAGGAAATTTTAGAGTGCTTGGCACAGGAAAGGGAAATAGGGACTCCGTGCAGAGGAAACAGCCGACCTCAAGAACCTCAGTAGGGCTAGCACACAGTGTCCTAGTGTAATACGTAGGGGCTAAAGATGAGGTCAGAAAAGCAGGCAGAGGGTAGTTAATGAAGGGTTCTATTTTGTTTTCTTATCCTAGAGAAACCGGGAGGCAATTAACTATAAATAAAGGAATAAGATGATCTGATTCATCTGATAAATTGGTCTGGTTACAATCCAGAAGGTGGATTGGAGGGGAGAGAACCAGTTAGGGTGGTACTGTTATCATTTATGTAGATCTAAGGGCCTGAGCTAAGGCAATGACAGTGCAGATAGAAAAGAGGGGGCAGATCCTAAATAAGACTTTGTAAAACTAATCCTCAGGAGTTAGTGACAGGGTCATGCCTAAGATGATTCTTAATATTGCCCCCACCTCTACTGAGATAGAATTGACATATAACACTGTCTAAGTTTGAGGTGTACAACGTGATGATTTGTCCATTCTTTTTTCTTGGGTGTGAGTAAACAAGATAGAAACTACAGCTGGAGGAGCAGGATTGTGGGGGAGAGACTCGGAGGCAAGGGAGGAGAGTACAGTTTGGGACAGGTTGAATTTTGTTGTCTGTTGGAAATGGCCAGTCTATTTGTGTATTTATTCCTCCACCTATTCCCAAAAATTTTAAGTGATAAAAATGTTCAATAGGTAGCACTCAGAGGATCAGGGCTAACAGATGAATATAGTAGAAGTGGGTAAGATTGACTGAGAAAAGTACAAAGAGTGAAAAGAAAAAAGGACCAAAAGGCAAAACACTGCTTAAGAACAGAATAGATAGGTGAGTCACCAAGTGAAAGTGGTGTCCTGAGAACCAAAAAAAGAAAGTTACATGAATATTTCAATGCCCCAGAGAATTTTTTTATTTTTAAAACATTTTATTTATTTATTTTCAGAGAGAGGGGAAGGGAAGGAGAAAGAGAGGGAGAGAAACAGCAATGTGTAAGAGAAACATCAGTTGGTTGCCTCTCCCGTGCCCTCAAGAAGGGACCAGAGACATGGCCCAAAACCTAGGCATGTTGCTTGACTGGGAAACCAGCTGTCGATCTTTTGGTTCACAAGCCAGCGCTCAATCCACTGAGCCGGGCCAGCTAGGCCGCCCCAGAGAATTTGAACAAGATCTAAAAAGTGTTTATTGGACTCAACAGTTAAAATATGATTGGTGGTGACCTTACAGTTAGCAATTTGTAGAAGTGGTAGAGGCAGAAACCAGATGGCTTTAAGCCAGGTGAATGGGAGATGAGGGAGTAAGGAGAGTGAAGTTAGATTATTCTTTCAAGAATTTAGAAAGGGAATGAGATACAGTGAAAGCTGGAAGAAGCGTGGTCTAGGAAGGGGCCTCATTTTTTAGTACAGAGGAAACTTTTACGTGTATGTATGCTAATGGGAAGAGGTTGGAGATATAAGATAGGAGGGAGCTGTTGGTGGAGCAAGACCTGAAGGAGCACAAAGGAATGGAATCCAATGTGACAGTGGAGATGTGAGACTTGGATTCAAGGAATGTCCTTTCTCTTGGGAAAATGAGGGGTGTGGATATAGACACATAGAATTTGGTCTCCTTTTGGGGCTCTCCTCTTTCCCAGTCCTTTAAATTCTATTTTCCTCGGGTTTCTAACTTCAGTCCTCTTTTAACTTGACACATTCATTCACACTCATGGATCCCTTTGCTTTGATCACTGTCAAATCCACTTCCAAAGTAATCTGTCTCCACAGTTAGATTGCCTAACTGATTCCTACCTGTGTATTTCTAATCTTGTGGAGCAACTCTTGAGCCATTCAAGCTGGAAACTGGGAGTCACCTTCAATTTTTTCTTCTTCACATTCACATTGGCTCTCTGTCACCAAGTTCTATTAGTTCTGTCTCCTGAATATGTCTTGCATCCATTTCCTTGTTTCTGAATCATGTCATCATATGGCCCTCAATTCATGTCACCAAGGGTATTGACAGTGCCTCCTAACTGATCTCCCAGATTTCAGCCTTATCTCTCTCAAAACCAGCCTCTACACTGCTGCTCAAGTGGTTTTTCCTAAAAGCAAATTTGATCATGTCACTCCCCTGCTTAAAATCATTTGGTGGCACCTGCTTACATGCAGAATAAAGCCCATACTACTTAACTTGGCATTCAAGGCACTCCCTGTTAGGGCTTTTCAATGAGTATCTGCTCTTCCCCAATATATCTTTGTGCTCCAGCTATCCTGACCTTCATACTCTTCTCTAGTCTCGACAGGGTCTCCCTTTATCTCCTCTTTCCTCTCCCCAGAACCCCCTTGCCTTCACTTTTTAGCAGTATAACCTCTTTTGCACTTTGAGACTTTTCTCAATTCCTCCTTGAAGCCTTCTGTATGCCCAGGTTAATTTACATTCCTTTATCAAACTACTTGCCAGGCTGAATTAGAATCTTCTTTTACTAGTCTCTGCTGTCAAACTCCTTCAGAACAGGGACTGTTTTCATCAGTTTTTACATTGATAGATCCTCAATAAATGTTTAATTAATCAAGAAGGGAGAGAGACAGAAAGTTGAAGGAGTTTATAAGCCCAATGGCCTCTCTATGAACTATGCAGGAAGGTAAGAAAGTGTAAGGGGATGGAGCAGTATGCAAGTGGAGGAAAGGATTAAAGGTTTAGAATAACTGCTGTGCAAAAAGCTGACCAGGGAGAAGGAAAGCGATGACAAGGTGTTTTAAAGGACAGTTCTATCATGTCCTTTCTCAGTACTAAATATTAATGTCAAAAATATTTTTTATTCATTAGAAAAGTATTACCACCTACCAAAGCTTAATCATGAGATCAAATCAATTGCTAGAGCTGTACGGGATCCTAGAGATCATCTTGCCCAATTCCCTCATTCTTCACACAAAGAAACAGATCCAGACAAGTTTCTTTTTTAAGTTGTACAACATTTTAATTCCAAAAACAGAACTAGAGCCCAGTTTGTCACTCTTTTACTACCTCATGTTGCCATTTGCTTTGTTTTAATTTTTGATATTATTTCATTATTTACTCTAAATGAGACACGTGGGGAAAATTAGGAAAATATGTTTCACTGATGATAAAAAGTAACTGAAAGTTTATGCAATCCCTTAATTTTTTGTGTTTCTTAGGAAATCCTTTCCTAGAGAATACTACCTAGATTTTTCAGGAAATACTAGAATTTCAAGCTTTATTCTCTACCATTAGTAACAAGCTTTAACCTCCCCAAAAGTTTTTATTCCAAGTGTCATTTTGTGAAAGTGGAAAAGCTAATTAAAAATGTGGCTATTGGACTTCCGGCCAAGATAGAGGCCTAGACAGACACGCTGCATCTCCCTCCACAGCTAAGAAGGGCTATACTACCTCAAAACTATAGAAAGCCAGAAGTTCCAGAAAACAGAGCTACAAGGAAGTTCAACGAACAAAGATATAAAGAAGAAATACTCATCCAGACAGGTAAGAGGGGTGAAGAGGACACGGTGTGGTGGTGGCAGCAGTGGTAGTGGCAACAACAAGCTGGCAGAAAGCGAAGTGACACATTTTAAAAAGTCGGGAGGAGCACCTGAGGAATGTTCCCAGCCCCAGACCAGACCAGACCACACAGCTCATGGACCCAGCGCCGGGGAAAATAAAGCTCCATTGCTTCTAACTGTGCAGACCAGTGGGGCTGGGGCAGAGGAAGAAACTGCCAGTCTCTCAGCGGAGTCCACTTATTTAAAGGGCTCCCACAGTCCTAAAACATCCACAGACCCACCCACTCTGGGAACAACAGCCAGGGCAATAGCTAGAGAGGTGTGAGGCCCATACAGAAGTGGGAGAAGTGCCTGGAAAAGGGGCAAGTGCTGAGCAAGCAGCATTGTTCCCTCTCAGACCCCTCACCCACACACAGTGCTACAACATGGTGAAATGGGTTGCCCCTACTGATGAATACCTAAGGCTCCACCCCTTACAATGTAATAGGAGCAACAGCTCTACCTAAGACAAAGAGGCAAACAAACACAGGAGCCTTTCAAGATGAGGAGACAGAGAAGTATGACCCAAAAGAGGGAACGGATAAAGGCTCCAGTGGGAGAACTAAGCTACGAAGAGATAGCTAACCTAACACATGAGGAGATAGTCAACTTAACAGACTCAGAGTTCAAAATATTGGTGATAAAGATGCTCACAGGCTTAACAGATATGCTTGAGTATGGCAAATGCATAAGGGAAGACGTGAAGGCTATGCTAAATAAAACAAAGGAAAATCCACACAAAACCAATAGTGAAGAGAAGGAAACTGAAAATCAAATCAATGATTTGGAACATAAGGAAGAAAAAATGTCAACCAGTGCAGAATGAGGAAACAAGAATTGAAAAAAATGAGGAGAAGCTTAGGAACATCTGGGACAACTTTAAACATGCCAACATCCAAATCATAGGGGTGCCAGAAGGAGAAGAGGAAGAGCAAGAAATTGAAAGCTTATGTTAAAAAAAATAATGAAATAAAACTTCGCAAATTTGGTAAAGGAAATAGACATACAAGCCCAGGAAGCACCGAGGATCCCAAACAAGCTAGACCCAAGGAGGACCACACCAGGACACATCATAATTAAAATGCCAAAGGTTCAAGATAAAGAGAGAATCTTAAAAGCAGCAAGAGAAAAGCAGAGAGTTACCTACAAAGGGGTACCTATAAGACTGTCAGCTGATTTCTCAAAAGAAACTTTGCAGGCAAGAATAAACTGGCAAGAAGTACTCAAAGTGATGAAAAGCAAGGACCTACAACCAAGATTACTCTATCCAGCAAAGCTATCATTTAGAATGGAAGGGCAGATAAAGTGCTTTCCAGACAAGTTAAAGCTAAAGAAGTTCATCATCATCAAGCCATTAGTATCTGAAATGTTAAAGGGACTTATTTAAGAAAAAGAAGAGCAAAACTGAACATTAAAATTACAACAAACAACTATCAACAACCAAATCTAAAAAATAAAATCCAACTAAGCAAACCAGAATAGGAACAAAATCATAGGTATGGGGATCATTTAGAAGGCTTAGGAACAGCCTTCTATCAGCTGGAAGGAGGGGAGGGGGGGAAATGGGGAAATGGTAGAGGGATTAAGAAGCATAATTGGTTGGTACAAAATAGACAGGGGGATGTTAAGAATAATATAGGAAATGATGTAGCCAAAGACCCATGCATGACTCATGGACATGAACTAAGAAGGGTGGGATTGCTGGAGGGGAGGGGGATTTTGGGCAGAGGGGAGCGAAGGGAAAAAAATTGGGACTACTGTAACAACATAAACAATAAAATACACTTAAAAAATTTTTTTAAATGTGTCTATTTATCCTTGTTGGTGTGGCTCAGGGGATTTGAGTGCCGGTCTGTGAACCAAAAGGTCACACTTTTGATACCAAGTCAGGGCACATGCCTGGGTTGTGGGCCAGGTCCCCAACTGTGGGTGTGCAAGAGGCAACAGATCAATGTATCTCGCACACATCAATGTATCTATCCCTTTCTTTCTCCTTCCCATCCCCTCTCTCTAAAAAAATGAGTAAATAAAATCTTTTAAAAAAAGAATGCGGCTATTCAAGTTTTCTTAGATAACATTCAGGTTTCTTTCTAACTCTAAAGAAAAGTAATGGGATTTCATACAGTTAACTATATTTAAGGTATTATGGATTATTTTTAAGAGCTTACAAATTTTAACCAAAGAATGAGCCCTACAAAAAAACAACAACAACAACAACAAAAAACAGGTATAAGAGATCTCAGCAATTGTTTTATAGGAAGAAATCAATGAATAATAAAGAATAAAATTTTTACCTTTGAAAAGGGAAGATATTCAGAGAAAAAGATATGAAAACTTTTAATTCGTTAATGTTTTATTCATAGTTTCAGTGACTAGAATCCACTGAAAAGATATTTGATTAGATAGTGCCTCCAAGCTCTGAATCCATATATAAGATACGAAAAATAAGACTGATTATCTAGTACCACCCATATTTGTGCATGCACGTGCACACACACACACACCCACAGTGTATGTATACAAGGTCTGTCCAGAAGGTATCCGGCCAGATAATGTGAAAAATAGACATTTATTGAAGAAGATACAAGATACATTGTACCTAGGACAATGACATCTCAGTCCCCTTCAGAGTAGGCACTTTGGGACCTCACACAGTTCTTCCAATCGCCATCAGCTGTCCCATTCTATTTTCCTGACTCTTATCGATGGTCTGAAACCTCTTCCCTTTCAAAGGTGATTTTAGTTTGGGGAAAAGCCAGAAGCCACAGGGTGCCAAATCTGGGCTATAGGAGGGCTGAGTCACCTGGGTGCTTGATGTTTTGCCAGAAAACTGCATGAGATGTGATGCATGAGTAGGCATGTTGTCATGATGAAGCTGCCAATCACCAATTGCCCATAGCTGCAGCCTTCTGAATCATCTGAATAGTCTCCATAGAGGAATGTCCAAGCTTCGCGCAAAATTTAATGCAGATTTGTTGCTCTACTTGCTCAGTCATTTTCAATGCAATGGCCACACAGTATACATGCTTACTCAGTGGTGTCTACTGCCCCCACTGACTAGTACAGTGAAGTCGTCATCGTTCACATGTATGCATTCCAGTTCACTCCCCTTGACTGCCAGGTTACATCAATGTCATGCAAACCATTCTTGTTACATTAAAAATGGCTGGACTTTTTCCAGACAGACCTAATATTTATGTAATTTTAATATTTTTCTTCAGATTCACATGAATCTGAATATTCATATATGAGTATTTCATGATAATTTGCCTCTTACCAAGAATTATAAATAACCACCCATAAGTTCTCTTAGTAAATAGTTGTCTCTTAATAAACTAATCAGAAGATAAGTGAATTTAGGAGAGGAATAATGAAAAGTACTTCAATATTCTACAAAGTAAATGCTGACAATTTATTTTTAGGAAACAGCAACAGTGTTTAGACTAGTGCTTCTTAGAGCTGAACCAAAGACCACAATTCAAATGGGAAGGTAAGATATATTCTAATAACACTCTACTTTTTAACAATAATCAGTTAATCATTCCAATGATAATGACATGAGGAAAAATATATTAGTTGCACATACTCTTGACTGAACCCTCCAAAAGGAGAACATCTACAAGGGGGCACCACAAAACAAAAAAACAAAACTAAACAGAATTACCTTCTGGAGGGCGAGCCTCTCATAGTGCAGGCTCCCCCACTAGGTGAGTGTTCTAGGAACCCATCTGTATCAGTGTACCAGCTGACATTGTTGTGAGAGGTTGCATTTGGCTTCAGTGAATTTGTTTTGAAGACTCAACGCTTTGCTCATTTCATAATGGGTTATTTATGAGTGCACCTGCCCACACTGTGCTGATTGATCAGCAGTTTTTGACCAAAAAACGGCATGACCCCCATGCCCCATCCTCCCTATTCACCTGAAGCATATAAAGGGGATGTTAATTCTATCTATAACATTTTAACTAGATTGATGGGTCTATAAGTGTTCCTGGTCTTATTCTCCATACTTTTTTGGTATACTAAAAATATTTTATTAATAAAAAAGGAAACATCCACTTGAAAATATCTTCAATAAGACCACTCTAAAAAAATTTAAAAACCAAGTTTATAGACACAGAGAACAGATTGGTAGTTGCCAGATTGTGTGTGTGTGTGTGTGTGCGCGCGCGTGTGTGTGTGTCTGTGTGAAGAAATGGGTAAACGGGATCAAAAGATTTTTTAAATATAAAAACCACATCAAGCAAATGTATAGCTTTATGAAGTTTTACAAGAGAACTTTCCTACCAACTGCAACTGCCACCTAAGCCAAAAAAATAGAACACTACTAACTACCCTCAAAATGCCCTACTATATGTCCAGTCCATTCACAGCTCCCTCCCTCTCCCCCAGACCAACCACCATTTCAACTTCTATAGCAGTCACTTACCCTGTTCCTTCACTGCCTAGGCAGCAAAATATATATCTCGTATATTAGAGCCCAATACTGCCAAGGTTTGACTTGGTGTTATTTAAACATCTTTAATCTACATATTCCCCCTCCACTCCTGTCCTTCCTTACAATTTATCGTTGAAGAACCCATAGAATTTCCCACAGTCTGAGTTGGCTGATTGCATACTGAAAATGCAGTTCATCATGTTCCAAGCAGCTGGATCAAGAGGCTTGATCCCTTTGATAAGACTATAGGTGTTTTTTCATCAAATGGTACATAATGTCTGCTTATACCTCCTTTTGATATACTAGCAGCCACTGATATTCATTGTCTACACCCTAGAGCCATTAATTTATTGGGGATTGCAAACTGGTGATATTCTATCTTTGTTTCCACTTATTAGCAGGAATGATTTCAAAAAAAGACATTTTCCTCATCTACAATATGCTTACCTGAACAGTAGTCTCTCTCTATATCGTGGTTCACTTATCGCAGCCTCACTGTATTGCAGGATTTTAAAAAATATTATATTTAATTATTTATCGTGGATTTTTCATTATATCGCAGGATTTTGCAGTACTGTATATGTATGTTGTTAAAGTTATGTAGGTTTAAGAGTGAAGGATACGTTTAAGAACATAAATAGTGTTTATAAATGTGTGGAAAAGGTTAATAAGGGAGTGGGAAAGGTTAATAAGGGACTGGGAACAGTTTATAAGTGTGTGGGAAGGGTTTATAAAGCCTTAAAATATATATAAATACTAAAATAAATGTAAGGTTCCTACTTCGCAGATTTTCACCTATCACAGGGGGGTCTAGAACATAATACCCATGATACGTGAGGGAATACTGTATAGTATTGTGCATTCTAATTTGAATCTTTTGAGGACCTCTTCCCTGAACTCCAAACTCATATATACAGCTGCCCATTCCACATCTCTGATTGGTGTCTGATAGGCATCTCAAACTTGTCTAAAACCAAGCCTCCTCCTGCAGTCTTCTGCACATCAACTTTCCAGTTCCTCAAGCCTAAAACCTTTATGATCCTTGACTTTTTTCTCTTTTACAATCAAATCCAATCCATCAGCAAATCCTATTGCCTTTGCCTTCCAAATATATCCAAAATCTGACAACTTCCACCCGCCCCATAGAAACCACACCACCATCATCTCTTGCTTGGGTTACT
Organism: Furipterus horrens; assembly: GCF_987537825.1. Classification (NCBI taxonomy): domain Eukaryota; kingdom Metazoa; phylum Chordata; class Mammalia; order Chiroptera; family Furipteridae; genus Furipterus; species Furipterus horrens. The sequence continues at coordinate 98,704,809 of NW_028327172.1, forward strand.
CGATATAAAGTTAGCTTCTTTTTTTGTTTGTTTATTTTTAAAGATTATATTCAAAATTTGGTTTAATAACATTTATAATTATGCAAAATTATATGGTTCTGAAGTCAAATCTACAAAACACATTCTTTCAAGAGGTCTAATTTTTCTTTATTTCCTGTCCACACTGCATGCTCTCTCTCCCTTATATGGGTTATCATTTTGAATAAGTTTTTAGTTTATCATTTTCTTTTTTCTATGAGAGATGCATACATATATTTGAACTTTTCTTTGTAATATATGAGAATGATAGATAAATCATTGTACATCGTACACACTTTCTCTACCTTGTTTTTGGCAGTTAACAGTATATCCTGGATATCAAATATTCAAGATTTTTAACATTTAAAGATGGTTTCTGAATGTTACTCACTAATAACATAATAAGCAAAATTTAAAATACCTCCTTTCATATCCATTATCAATTTGCTTCAGATGACATATATAACGTTCAGAGATGGTAGAGTTAGTGACTTTTTCAGCAAAGACTTCTCCCAACTTAGAAATAAAAATATTTTCCAAGTGGGAATTTTATGTATCAATCAATATCATCATTAAAAATATTTGTAGCAGGGAGAAACAAGATGGCAGAGGAGTAAGTGGAAGCTATACTAACTTCCTCCCAGAACTAGTCTGGATTTACAACTTAATTTTGGAGAAACCATCTGGAATAACCAACCGAACTCTAGCTTGAGAGAAGTCTTATAACCACGGAGAGACAGAAAAGGCCGCTACATCACAACGTGACCGGTAGGCAGTGCGGAGACGCGGAAGGGCTGGCTGGGCTCACACGGGTGGCAGCTGAAGGGACTGAGAAACAGCTCAGCAGCCGGGGATTCCCCTTGAGAAGGGCAGGGTCTAAAACCCCAGCTGAGCTTCCCAGCCTACAGCAACAGAGTGGAAAGTAAAATAGTATCCAGCTGAGAAAAGCGAAAAGTCACAGGGTTTCTTGCTAGCTGGAGAGAAACAGCTGGAGAAAAAGAGCTCTTAAGCAGATCGCATATGAAAATATTTTTCCCCTACTTACCCTGGGCTCAAGCATAGGGAAGGCAGAAAGGACTGGAGATGCTTGGGGAGAGTTTGGTGTGGTGACTTTGAGGGGAGAGCTGGGGAAGCTGCCGGCCGGGCCCCAGTGCTGACTCATCCCCACACTGCAGGCAGACCATTCCCCTCCAAGTGGCATCAGCCTGAGGGAAAGCAAGAGCCCTGCCTACAGGAATTAAGCTGCCACACCCACGGTCCTTAAGCCTGATGGAAAATCACAGATTGAATAGATTAACAACTACAGAAGACAGACAAAGGCAGTAGATCCCTGGAAGTCTCCAACAGGCTGCCTAGGCCCAGACTGGTACAGGATCTGACGCCACCAAGGGCAGATCCAGGAAGTGCAGATCATTCTAAGAAGCACCAATAAACAATAGGAGTCACAAAAATGGGGAGACAGAGAAACAACCCCCCATCAAAAGGAAAGGTAGAATCCCCAGAAAGAGTGCTAAATGAAATAGAGGGGAGCAAACTATCAGATATGGAATTCAAAACACGGATTATGGACAAGCTCAATGAGCTTAGTGGAAACTACAAAGTACTCCAGAAAAACTACAGGGAACTCCAGAAAAACTACAAGGAACTTACTGAGAATTACACCAGCATGAAAAAGGACATAGAAGCTATCAATAAGAGCCAGGAGGAAATGAAGAATATGATCTCTGAATTGAAGAAAACAGTAGAAGGAATTAAAAGCAGGCTAGAGGAAGCAGAAGATCAGATCAGTGAGCTGGAAGACAACTTAGACAAAAACTCCCAGACAGTGCAACAAAATGAGAAAAGACTGAACAAGACTGAAGATGTTCTAAGACAGCTGCAGGATTACATGAAACGTAATAATAGCCGTATCATAGGAATTCCAGAAGGAGAAGAAGAAGATCAAGGGATAAAAAACCTCTTTGAAAAACTAATGACAGAAAACTTCCCTAACATGAGGAGAGAAAGAGTCACGCAAGTCCAGGAAGCACCGAGGGTCCCAATGAAGATGAACCCCAACAGGCCCACTTCAAGACACATCATAATTAAAATGGCAACATTGAAAAACAAAGAGAGAATCCTAAAAGCAGCAAGAGAGAAACAACTAATAACATACAAGGGAACTCCAATAAGGCTATCATCAGATTTCTCAGCAGAAACACTACAAGCCACAAGGGAATGGCAAAAAATATTCCAAGCAATGAAAAACAAAGGCCTACAACCAAGAATACTCTACCCAGCAAGACTCTCATTCAAAATGGAAGGTGAAATAAGGAGTTTCCAAGACAAAAGAAGGCTAAAAGAATACATCTCCACCAAACCAGCATTGCAAGAGATGCTAAAGGGTCTACTTTAAGAAGATGAAGAAACAGAAAGACAGAGAGGAACACGAGTACAAAGGGGGAAAATGACAATGAATAAGAACTGAAAGAAAGAAGGAATTTCTACCATTTGCAACAACATGGTTGGAACTAAAGAGAATTATGCTTGGCAAAATAAGCCACGCAACGAAAGAAAAATACCTTATGCTATCACCTATTACAGGAAACTAATGAACAACACAAACAAATGAGCAAAATTGAACAGAGGTATGTAAACAAGGAATAAAGTAACTAACAAAGGAGGAGATGGGAGGGAGAGAAGGGGGTAAGAAGGGAAAGGGTCTAGTCAAAGAACATGTATAAATGACCCATGGACATGGACAACTGGGTGGAGATTGAATGTGGGAGGAGAGGGGGCAGGGTGCAGGGAAGGAAGAGGGGGAAAAAAGTGGGACAACTGTAATGGAAAAACAAACAAAAATAAATTTTTAGTGGGGGAAAAAATGAAAATATAAAGAATAGAAATGCAAGTTCAGTGAATATTAGAAGAACAAGGATTTTCCTTCACACTGTATATTTTTCTCCCTATCTGATCCCTCCAGAGTTAGGCATTCTAAAGAAGTAAGTAATGACATAAGTTTCTTTGCATAAAACTAATAAGACCAGTTGTTAATAGATGTTTTTTGTTTTGTTTTGTTTTGTTTGTTTTGTTTTTTAACTAAGACTTTGACTGGAATGTCATGCCTAAAGGAGACATGCTTGGGTTCTGGTTGTTACCAAAAAGCCCTGAGGAACTAGGAATGACTTTCGAAGGTAATAAAAGCCCACGAGATAAAAGGCCTGGTACCTTGGATGGATGAGCGGTCCATAGCAATCTTTCCAGGGAAGGAACGAAGGTTGTTTTCCTGAAAGATGGTTAGAAGGGACCTTAAGGCACAATGGAAAGCCAGGAGGACCTGGAAAAGACAGGTGTTTACAGGCAAGGCTGAATGCCAGGTATGTCGCTCAACTTCTGTGCCCTGAAGGGCAGACTGAAGGTCACCCTAAATATTCCTTGCGTAAGTTCCAGCAAAGCAGAACTAAAGATCATAAGTGATCATTTGCTGCTCTTGTTGTGTTTATGCAAATGAACAGGATAAATTAAAAATGAACTTAATGCAGTCCCTTTAATGACAAGGAGGGTAATCTTAGGGAGAAAAATCAAGATTCAAGGAAGATCACAATGCCCAGTGGTAGACTATAAAGTAGTGCAGCTAACCGTCTTTAAAGTTTCTTTTCATTTAAAATTTGTTTTCATTTGAAAGTTAAACTATGTCTGTGGCATTATCAAAGATGTTTAATTTACAGGCGAGAAGAATGTCAAGTGCCTTGTAACTGGATGTCTTTCCGATAAGACAGTCCTACAGATTTAGAGACTTGTATGTGGGTTATGTTACATAAATTAACATGTGTTTTCTGTTTTCAAAGGGCATAAGCCTACGATCTCATTACCTGAGTGATTGTCTGTACATATAGGCCTCACTTAATCCTGTCTGCATTGCTGCCTTCTGAGACTCAATGGTTTGGCTGAACTAAGTGGCTGGGTTGGTGAAGAATGGGGTGGTCTGTGGGCTTCACTTTAAAACTGGTTTCTCTTTTCTATCCTAATGGCTTGGACAGAAAGAGCCCAGAGGCCTGAGAGGGGGAAACCTAAAATATTTCCCTCAGTCCAAACTAAGTATAATGGGCAAAAGGGTTTTGGACAGGTGAGATGTACCTGGCATACCTTCCTCCAAAGAAGCCCTTCTTTTCCCTAATGTGGGATATTGAAAAATTATTACCTGTCTTTTGTCATCTAGTGGTTACGGATTGAATGATGTCCTTTAACCCTGTTGCCCCCAGAATACAACAAGGATGCCAGCCTGTTAAACTAAGCATGCCGTTGTCCAGAGACAGCCAACCAACCTGGAGTCTGCACGATCCTTCCCCTTGTGGGAAGGCCACCCCCCCTCCACACCCCCACTCTTATTAGGGATTTCTTGACCCAAGGGTAGGTAGGATGACGACCATGTCCAGCTTGAAGCAGCTAGAGGAGCTCGAGACCTTTGTCCATTGTCCTTTATAAGATTGTAAAGGGTCTTAAGTCTGAGAGGGAGGGATTGTTATTTTTTATTGTTAAAATATTTAACTAATTAATTATTTAAAAAGAAGAAGAATATATGAAAGGGTGAGCCATGGGCATGGACTTGGGGAGAGGATTGTTGGGGAAGGGGGGTGCTGGGTGGAGGGGAGCAAAGGGGAAAAAATTGGAACTATTGTAACAATATAATCAATAAAATATACTTTAAAAAAAAAAAGCCCACGAGATAAAAGGCCTGGTACCGTGGTTGGTTGTGCGGTCCACAGCAATCTTTCCAGGGAAGGAATGAAGGTTGTTTTCCTGAAAGATGGCTAGAAGGGACCTTAAGGCACAATGGAAAACCAGAAGGACTTGGAAAAGACGGGTGCCAGGTATGTGGTTCTGCTTCTGTGCCCTGAAGGGCAGACTGAAGGTCACCCTAAATGTTCCTTGCGTAAGTTCCAGCAAAGCAGAACTAAAGATCATAAGTGATCACTTTCTGCTCTTGTTGTATTTATGCAAATGAACAGGATAAATTAAAAATGGACTTAATGCAGTCCCTTTAATGACAAGGAAGGTAATCTTAGGGAGAAAAATCGCGATTCAAGGAAAATCGCAATGCTCAGTGGTAGACTATAAAGTAGTGCAACTAACCGTCTTTAAAGTTTCTTCTCATTCGAAAGTTAAACTATGTCTGTGGTATCATCAAAGACATTTAATTTACAGGCAAGAAGAATGTCAAGTGCCTTGCAACTGGATGTCTTTCTGATAAGACAGTCCTACAGATTTAGAGATTTGTTTGTGGGTTATGTTACATAAATTAACACGTGTTTTCTGTTTTCAAAGGGCATAAGCCTACAATCTCATTACCTGAGTGATTGTCTGTACGTATAGGCCTCACTTAATCCTGTCTGCATTCCTGCCTCCTGAGACTCAATGGTTCGGCTGAACTAAGTGGCTGGGTTGGTGAAGAATGGGGTGGTCTGTGGGCTTCACTTTAAAACAGGTTTCTCTTTTCTGTCCTAAAGGCTTGGACAGAAAGAGCCCAGAGGCCTGAGAGGGGGAAACCTAAAATATTTCCCTCAGTCCAAACTAAGTATAATGGGCAAAAGGGTTTTGGACAGGTGAGATGTACCTGGCACACCTTCCTCCAAAGAAGCCCTTCTTTTCCCTAATGTGAGACATTGAAAAATTAAAACCTGTCTTTTGTCATCTAGTGGTTATGGATTGAATGATGTCCTTTAACCCTGTTGCCAAATCTGTTGCCTCCAGAATACAACAAGGATGCCAGCCTGTTAAATCAAGAATGCCGTTGTCCAGGAACAGCCAACCAACCTGGAGTCTGCACGATCCTTCCGCATGTGGCAAGGCCACCCTCCCCTCCACACCCCCACTCTTATTAGAGATTTCTGGACCCAAGGGTAGGTAGGACGATGACCATGTCCAGCTTGAAGCAGCTAGAGGACCTCAAGACCTTCACCCATTGTCCTTTATAAGATTGTAAAGGGTCTTAAGTCTGAGAGGGAGGGATTGTTATTTTTTATTGTTAAAATAATTAATTAATTAATTTTTAAAAAAGGAAAAGAAGAATATATGAAAGGGTGAGGCAGGAGAGCTTGTATGTACGACCCATGGGCATAGACTTGGCGGGGATTGTTGGAGGAGGAGAGTGCTGCTCGGAGGGTAGCAAAGGGGAAAAAATTGGAACTATTGTACCAATATAATAAATAAAATATACTTAAAAAATATTTGTAGCATATTGTATTTATGATATCTTATATAAAATATTTATATTGAAAGGACATAATTTTCTGCCTCTTGTGTTATCTTTTCTGTGTGTTTCTGAGATACTCATTCTCATATATATCCAATTTAGCATTTGACCAGATCTGTTGCCTGTTAACTATTTGGAAAAAGAGTGTTCAAAACAACTAAATTAAAGCCTAGGCACCAAGCAACTATTTTTGTTGTCATGTCCCTAAATTTTCTGGATTGTTGAGCAATAAAAATGTAGGCACCTTCCAAGAGTCTTTTAGCCTCTTAATATGTGACTCTGAGAAGGTACAAAACATCTAGAAGCAGGAGTGGTCAGGATAAGTTATACTTGAGCATACTATAGGGGAGTTTAGTTTCTTCCCCTCAACTTGTCCTGTTCTCCAGAATATTTGGTATTTATTGGCAGTTTACAACTTTTAAATTCTAAGCTGTCATGACAGAAAGCCAGAAGTGCCAAAATTGGATGTCTACTTAAAAATATAAGGATAGTAAAAATCAGTGAGCATAGCATTTTCTAATTGATCAGAATCTTGATTCAGGCTTGGAATATGATTATATTTGATTTGATTATTAGGGTTTTCTATATGAGATTATTAGTTTTCTCTATTAAAATTTATTATTTATATAATTTATTTCTTTAAAAATAATTTATTTGTTTGTTTATTTTATTTTTAGAGAGAGAGGAAAGGAGAAAGAGAGGGAGAGAAACATCACTGTGTGGTTACTTCTCACTCGTGCCCCCAACTGGGGACCTGACGTGCAACCTACTCATGTGCCCTGACTGGGAATTGAACCAGCGACACTTAGCTCACAGGCCAACGCTCAGTCCACTGAGCCACAGCAGCCAGGGCCTATATAATTTATTTTAAATACATATTCAAATTGTATGGTTTCTATTTAACATAATTTAAATTTTCAAATATATGAAAAATATTATAATTATTCTGATTATAAAAGTTATCTATAAAGCTTTTATACTATTAGTGAGAGCTTGAAGATGATATTAAATTTGCTGCATTGGTGCTTAATTTCTTTAATACTAACATGTAAATGAATGTATTCTTTTCAAAGCTTTGTCTATCATAGTCTCTTTATTGATGGGATCATTTACCTATGTGCCTCAGACAATGCATTGGATATTGTAACACCATCTGCATTTCTTAAAACTGTAAGTAATTTCTTTTTTTTATATAAGATTTTATTTATTTTTAGAGAGAAGGGAAGGGAGGGAGAAAGGGAGAGAAACATCAATGTGTGATTGCCTCTCACGCACCCTCAACTGTGGACCTGTCCCACAACCCAGGCATTTGCCCTGACTGGGACTCGAACTGGTGACAATTTGGTTCATGGGCCAGAACTCAATCCACTGTGTAAGTAATTCTTTATACTACTTTAAGGACCTTTTCAGTTTCTGAAAATATGAGGTCTCTATTTTATAGTTTATTAGTGATAAAGTCACTCAACAAAAGCAGGTCATTCATCTGTCTGTAAGGCATAGCCATTAATGACCTTCAGAGATGTCTTACTTTTATCCCTCATTTGTCTTCTGCTTCCACACTACCCCTCACTGTGAAGCAAGATCTGTAAAGACAACCCATTCAGACCTACTAGAATCTTTCTTTATATTTATTTTGTCCTTTAAAGTAATAAAGAAATGAAGCCTTTACTAATATTTAAAATACTTTCTCAATAGCATATGTATTTAATTTACAAACAATTACATGTAACATGCTTCTGGAAGAAAACAAATTAATTATGAATTAAATGAAAGTATTTTTTAATCAAGATATACTGTCTTTAGGGAAAGTTTTTCCTGAAAATTAACAGCAAATATATAGTAAATAGAAGACATGTATATGAAGTCTGTCCAGAAAACGTCCAGCCATAGTTAATATAACAAGAATGGTTTGCACGACATTGATGTAACCTGGCAGCCAAGGAGAGTGGACTGGAATGCAAACGTGTGAACAATGGCGACTTCACTGTACTAGTCAGTGGGGGCGGTAGACACTATTGAGTGAGTATGTATACTGTGTAGCTGTTGCATTCAAAATGACTGAGCAAGTAGAGCAACAAATCTGCATTAAATTTTGCGTTAAGCTTGAACATTCCTCCATGCAAACTATTCAGATGGTTGAGAAGGCTGCAGCTATGGGCAACTGGTGATTGACAGCTTCATCACAACAACACGCCTACTCATGCATCACCTCATGCAGAGTTTTTTGGCAAAACATCAAACACCCAGGTGACTCAGTCCTCCTATAGCCCAGATTTGGTACCCTGTGGCTTCTGGCTTTTCCCCAAACTAAAATCACCTTTGAAAGGGAAGAGGTTTCAGACCATCGATGAGATTCAGGAAAATAGGACAGGACAGCTAATGGCAATTGGGAGAACTGTGTGAGGTCCCAAAGTGCCAATTTTGGAGGGGACTGAGATGTCATTGTCCTAGGTAAAATGTATCTTGTATCTTCTTCAACAAATGTCTCTATTTTTCACATTACCTGGTTGGATACATTCTGGACAGACCTCACATGTACTTATGTAGATACATGAGATTTTATAAATTTCTTAAAGGGTAATTAACCTTCTCAATAGCTATCACCTGTTGCTTACTATCACCCAGAGTTTGATCTCCAACCAGAATAAGACTTTGTGTAAAGCAGTCTCAGTGACAGACAAGGACTAAACAATTATTCTGGTAACTACGGTCCGGATAGTATGTTCGTTCCTTATTTTTAAAAGTAAATAATATTAATCGTCAATTTTATTTATAAGTATATAATTCAGGATATATCTTTTAATAAAAATACTAATGGAAAAATCAGTGATCTATGAAATAATTACTAAATATTATTCTTCAGTCACATTTATGAATCATACATATATTTTATTTGTGTTGTGTACCAACTTGCTTTAACACAGCTCAAACTGTAACCGTATTCAGAATCAAAGATAATTAGGCCTAATATTGTCACTCTACCATGAGTGACAGTTATGCCTAGACAACTGTTAGAGTCTTGATGCTAAACACTGTTAGCCATTTAATTGACTATATTCTTAATTTTTTTCTCTCCTCCATTATGACAAAACATCCCAATTTTACCACTGTTCCAAAATCAGATGGCACAAAATTGCTAATCATATAATTTTTACCAGTACCTCTGGGAAATACAACATTTAGTACAAACAATTATAAGAATTTCTTCCTGAAACTTTCTAGTGTCTTATACCAACTCTATAGGATTTGAAAGATATTGTCATGACATGTATTTGGGATTGTTTTTGTTGTCATTGAATTGATTTTGAGGGTAGGAGCAGGAAGGGAAAATAACTGCTTACTTAAAAAACATCATAGACTCCCACGTTTCCTTTTTTGCCAGAGGTAAACATCTGCTCTTCCCCTCAAGTCCTCAGATATACCAGAGAACTAAGGAAACATGTGCAACCTCACAGTTTGAGACTGTAATCTGTACTACAGCAGTGGAGAAGACTGGACAAGCAATTTTCATAAATACAGCATCTTTAAATAGAAAGGACACCCTGTCACCAAAAATCTTTAAATGTCCTGGTCTCTTTAATTTCAGGTTTCTGCCAGACTTGGCTTCAAATAAACATTAACTCTGTAATTACCCAGTTGAAATTATCTATATAGCTTACATATTTCCATTTGCTTCCCCAGGTTAGTGATATTTTTCTGAGAAATCCTTGGATGTCCCAAGAACATTTTTCTCTTTCAAATGCAGTTGCTGCAGATTTTCAACAAGTATTAGGGAAGTGTATGGTAAGTAACTTCCAACTGTATTCCTAAACATCATTAGTATTGCAGCTGTCAAATCAGTTAGAAATTTTGAGTTAAGTGCTGTAGGATGAGTGAGAACTGGGAACTTCTATCTCCATATAAGTAATGATATCCATGATATACTGATAAGTGAATAAAGATAGAGAAAGTATGTATGGTATACTATTACTTATTTACACATGCAACCATTTAAAGAAGAGGGAATAAATACAAATATATGTATTTGTTTGCTTATAGTTAAGAAAAACAAGGTGACCTGAAGGGTTGCAGAGGAAGGATAAACCAAAAACATTCCAGTGGTTGCCTATGATAAGGATGGGGAATAGGAATAGAAACTAGACCTCGCTGAATGAAAGTTGCTTTACAAATTTGACTTTGGAACCATATATATACATATATTACATAATTTTAAAGTATGCCCTGGCTGGTTTGGCTCAGTGGATTGAGCGTCGGCCTGCGAGCTAAGTGTCGCTGGTTCGATCTTCCAGTCAGGGCACATCAGAGAAGGAAAACTCTGACTCCAAAAAACCTCCGCTGCCTTGCGGCCTACCTCTTCAGGGGAAAGGCTAAGGGAGTAAACCCCGACAGAAAATCCGGAGCCAGAGTCCCTAAGGCGGTTTGACGTTGTAGTCAACACCGGCAACTCCTGCGGCGCACCTGAAGCCAAGCTGTATTGACTCCGTCTTTCCCTTGGACCCTTCAGCTGCGAAGAGAGGGGGGGTCTGCTGCATGGGCAACAGCAGACCCTGCATATCACCCTGCCCAGACTCTGTAGCTTCAGCTTCACTGGAGAGGACACTCCAGCGTCATCGCAAGATGTCAATTCAACACGGGAGGAGACAGATACCGTGTCACTCCCGAGTCGGACTGCACAGCCATTCTCGGCGGTGCAGATAGACTTTTAAGAAGCTACACCATCGTCTCTCAAGACGGACGGGCATGGGCAACAGCAGACCCTCCATATCACCCTGCCCAGGCTCTGTAGCTTCAGCTTCACTGGAGAGGACACTCCAGCGTCATCGCAAGATGTCGATTCAACACGGGAGGAGACAGATACCGTGTCACTCCCGAGTCGGACTGCACAGCCATTCTCAGCGGTGCAGATAGACTCTTAAGAAGCTACACCATCGTCTCTCGAGACGGACGGCTGCCGACGACCGACGACATAATTTTAAAGTACTATTAAATTAAATATTTTAAAAGTAGTTTAAGTGAAGTAGCACAGTCACAAGAGGACAAATATTATGTAATTCCACTTATATGAGGTACCTAGAGTGGTCAAATTTATAACAGACAGCAAGTAGAATGGTGGTTGCCAGAGCCTGGGAAAAGGGGAGGAAGAGGAGTTATTATTTAATGGGTACTGAGTTTCAGTTTGGAAAAATGGAAAATTTCTGTAGATGGTTGGTAATGATAGTTACATAACAATGTAGATATAGTTAATACCATTGAACTATATAGTAAAAAAAATTATTAAAATCGCAAATTTTGTTATATATATTTTACCATTATAAAAGTTTAGTTTTAAAAAGTAATAACTAAAACTCAATGCAAAAATAAAAATTAAAAAGGAACCCAGTTGTGTATTGAGTTGATGATGGCCTAAAATATGGTGAACATTTATTTCAAGTGACTTTAAAACACAATAATTTTATTGTTGTTTCTAGTGAGATTATATCCTCATGAAAAGTACTAAAAATGTTACATTTATTTTCAAGTGACTCCAAAAAACCTCCGCTGCCTTGCAGCATACCTCTTCAGGGGAAAGGCTAAGGGAGTAAACCCCGACAGAAAATCCGGAGCCGGAGTCCCTAAGGCGGTTTGACGTTGTAGTCAACACCGGCAACTCCTGAGGCGCACCTGAACCCAAGCTGTATCGACTCCGTCTTTCCCTTGGACCCTTCAGCTGCGAAGAGAGGGGGGGTCTGCTGCATGGGCAACAGCAGACCCTCCATATTACCCTGCCCAGGCTCTGTAGCTTCAGCGTCATCGCAAGATGTCGATTCAACACGGGAGGAGACAGATACCATGTCACTCCCGAGTCGGACTGCACAGCCATTCTTGGCGGTGCATATAGACTCTGAAGAAGCTACACCATCGTCTCTCGAGACGGACGGCTGCCGACGACATTGTTAGCAATAACATTTGGTGTTGTTATTCTGAAATTGGTTTATGTTTATAGTTAGAGATAGAGATAAATATATCCCTTTGAGTAATCCAATTAATGTTGTTAGGAATCAAGATTTTTCAGCAAGAAGTTACAAATATAAAGTCAAAGTAAAATGTATAGTTCTGAATTTAAACTGAAAATTAAATGCTGAAAAATATATAATCGAGGGCCTGGGTGCTAGCTTGCCAAATGTGATGCAGCTGGCACCTTTTGTGTTCAGTGAGGCTGCCTTTTCAGAGGCCTTGGGGAGCAGTGTCTGAAAGCAGATGAGTCCATCACACTGGTGGTGGTGTGCTTCCAGGCTCATTCAGGTTGTTGAAGAATTCATTTCCTGGGAGCACATCTAACCACCTCTCGTTAGGTGTTGCTGGATTAGGATCAAATTTTGCACAAAATTACTCTTAAAATTTATATACATATTCTCTTATAGCTGTGTTAGGAATGCAACTTTTTGCTGGCTGTTGGCTGGCAGATAACCTCAGGTCCTAGAGACTGATAGCAGTTCCTTGCCACCCAAGGTGGGTGACCTCAACACGGCTGCTTGCCTTTTCAAGGCACACAAAGGAATCTCTCTCACTCCAACCTGCTAAATATTTTATAGTGTAACATAATCAAGGGAGTCACATTCCATCACCTTTGCTTCTATTAGTTAGAAGCAAATCACACTTAAGGGGAGGGGATTTTATAAGGATGTAACTCCTCGGGGATCACCATAGGGCGTGTCTACCACAATGTCTGACAAGATAACTAATGATAGATGCTTTTTTATATTAAATTCATACATTTTCTTATGAAGAAGAAATTATGCATATTCAAGACAGCCAAAATATATTAACATAGCTCCCTGAAAACTAGTTACTATATGAAAATACGCACATTTTAAGCAATTCACACATTTGACATCAAAGAAGTTTGTTTAACATCTAAACATCTAACCTGGTAAGCTTTAAACCTGTAGAAATTTTTGTAAAAGTTGTTTAATTTCTTAATAATTAACAGAATACATAGTACAAAAAAAGTAGTTTTGAGAGATTAAAAGAATATATATATGTAAATGTACCAAATGCTATTGAATGGACTATGAATACATTATCTTAACAAAACTTGGATGATTCTCTTAGATCATAAAAGATTAAGCATTTAAAAAAGGAGCTACAGGGAACTAAAAGAAAAGTCAAAGATTGACCATTTATCTTAATTTGATTACATGTGCAAAGGCCTTATTTCCAAATGAGGTCACATTCACAAGTATCCAGAATTAGGGCTTGAACATATCTTCTGGGAGGAAACCACAATTCCTCTAGCAACCCCTTTTTTTCTACATCCACTTCATGAATTCCTCACAGAACATCAATTGTTAAGTTGCATGGTCCAGTGACCAAGATCAGAGTCCTGTTTAAAGTGAATTTGATCACTTGCCAAAGAGCAGGGATTTTTAATATCATTTTTTATTTTAAAGGTAATGCTCATTAATAAAGTGAGATAATACAAAAGTACAGAAAGTGAAATATGAATATCTCCTACAAGTTCAATCAAAATCCCCTGTGGTGTGAGCACTCTTGGTATAGAACCTTCTAGAATTATTTAAAGATGATAGATAGATAGATAGATAGATAGATACAGTTATGACAATCTCTGGAGCTTCTTAAGTCTGAATCTTTACTTTACCTCTAGTGGTATAACACTGAGCAACTTATTAACCACTCTCAGTCTCAGTTTTCATATTTAGAAAATAAAGTACTGCTTTATAAGGTAGTTTGGGAATTAAATGAGCTATTATATATGAAGTGTTTAAGACATGCCTGACACATACTAAATGTTCAATGAGTTATTAGTTAATACTGTTCTGCAGCTGTAGATTCCTTTTTTAATATCACATCATAGCTTAAAGATTATTTTTGTTAATACAGATAGAGTAGAAGACAAAAATAGGAACAAAGAACTAAAACAATAAACTGAAAGCAGTAACAAATATGGTAGATATTAGTCCAACTATATCAATAATCACTTTAAAAGTTAATGGTCTAGCCCAGTGGATCGAAGCTGGCCTGCAAACCAAAGGGTTGCCAGTTCGATTCGCAGTCAGGGCATATGCCTGGATTGTGAGCCAGGTCCCCCAGTTGGGGGACATGAGAGGCAACTACACATGGATGTTTCTCTCCCTCTATTCTCCCTCCCTTCCTATCTCTATAAATAAATAAATAAATAAATAAATCTTTTAAAAAAAAGTTAATGGTCTAAATTTACCAGTTAAAACACAGAGATGGTCAGATTGGATCAAAAAACTGTCAAGAAAATGAGAAGACAAGCCACATACTGGGAGAAAATATTTGCAAAAACAAATCTGGTAAAGGACTGTCATCCACAATATGGAAAGAACTTTTAAAACTCAACAACATGAAAATAAACAACCCGATTAAAAAATCGGTCAAAGACCTGAATAGATACCTCACCAAAGAAGATATACAATTCATAAATAAACATATGAAAAGATGCTCAACATCATATGCCATGAGGGAATTACAAATTAAAACAATGAGATACCACTACACACCTATTAGAATGGCCAAAATTCAAAATACACCAAAATCTGACAGGGATGTGGAGCAATACTGACACTTATTCACTGCTGATGGGAATGCAAAATGATACAGCCACTTTGGAAAACAATTTAGCAGTTCTTCACAAAACTAAACATACTCTCACCATATCATCCAGTAATCACACTCCTTGGCATTTACCCAAAGGAGTTGAAAACCTTTGTCCACACGAAAACCTGCATATGGATGTTACAGCAGCTTTATTCATAATTGCCAAAACATGGAAGCAACCAAGATACATTTTCACAGGTGAATGGATAAACTGTGGTAATTCAAACAATGGACTACTATTCAGCGCTAAAAGGAACTGAGCCATCAAGCCATGAAAAGACATGGAGAAACCTTAAATGCATATTAGTAAGTGAAAGAAGACAATCTGAAAAGGCTGCATTCTATGTAATTCTAACCTGATGACATTCTAGAAAAGGTAAAATTACAGAAACAGTAAAAAGACCAATTGTAGCCAGGGCTTAGGGAGAAGGAAGGCATGAGTAAGTAGAGCACAGAGGATTTTAATGACAGT
The DNA here is from genome assembly GCF_987537825.1 of Furipterus horrens. NCBI lineage: Eukaryota > Metazoa > Chordata > Mammalia > Chiroptera > Furipteridae > Furipterus > Furipterus horrens. The sequence goes on from NW_028327172.1 coordinate 98,720,153, forward strand.
GCAACTGTTCTGCATGATACTGTAACGGTGAGTATATGTAATTATACCTTTTTCCAAACCTATTGAATGTACAGTACCAACAATGAACCCTAATGTAAACTATGGACTTTGGGTGATAATGATGCATCAATGTAAGGTCATCCATTGTAACATATGTGTCCCTCTAGCATAGAATGTTGATAGGGAGGCTGTGCATGTACCAGGGATAATAGGCATGTGGGAACTCTGTACTTTCCCCTCAATTTTACTTGAAGCTAACATTGCTCTTGGGGGGGGGGGTCTAAATAAATAAATAATTTAAGTTTAAAAAAACAATTCCACTACTGATTGAATATATTGATATATTCCTCTCCCATCCCCGTCCTTTTTATCTCTCAAGATTAAGTTGAAACAGTTTGAGGCTTAGTTGATTCCTTATGCTGAAATGCAAGTAAGATAAATATATCTTTTTTTTAACCTGATTTTTATATTTAATTTTAGTTAAATTTATTGAGATGACATTGATTAATAAGATTATATAGGTTTTCAGTGTACAATTCTATGATACATCATCTGTATATTGCATTGTGTGTCCAACACCCAAAGTCAGATCTTCCATCACCATATATTTAACCCCCTTTACCCTTTTCAACTACCCCAACACCCTTCCCTCTGGTAACCACCATACTGAGATATGCCTTTGACACTTACATTCTAATTTGTACAATATATTTATTATAATAGATTATATTTATAGAAAATAAAATTTGTATTATATTTCACTTCTGTATAGATGAAATACAATAAAAATCAAGATGACTTATCTGTATCCACACTGAGGAGTCAAGTAACTGATGTAAAAATTGTTATTACCCAAAATATTGATAAAATGTTGAAAAGCGAAGAAAACTTGAATATCTTCACTGACAGAACGTATGATCTCCAAACAACTGTAAGTGATGCACAACTGTCTTGATCTCCATAAAGTAATATATTCTGAACCATAACATTAATGCCCTTGAGATAAATTGCCTAAAGCATGAGATAATCCTATGTCACCACATTATGTCTTTATCAAGACATTTTTTGAGCCCTGTCAGGTGTAGCTCAGTTGGTTGGGTGTTGATCCACAAAGCAAAAGGTCACTGGTTTGTTTCCCGGTCAGAGCGCTTGCCTAGGTCGGGGGTTCAGTCCCTGGCCAGGACATGTGAGAGAGGCAACCATTGCTGTTTCTCTCTCACATTGATGTTTCTCTCCCTCTCGTTCTTCTTCCCTTCCCACATAAAAACAAATAAAATCTTTTAAAATAGAAATTATTAGAAAAAAACTAAAATATTAAAATAATAATTATAAAACAATCCAATTTTTTTAATTAATCAAACTTTTGAAAACAATTGTATTTATTGGGGTGACATTAGTTAATAACATTACATAGATTCAGGGGTACAATTCTATAATACATCATCTGTATATTGTATTGTGTGTTCACCACACCAAGTCAAGTCTTCCATCACCATTTATCCCCCCTTTCTCTCTGGTAATCACCATATTGTTGTCTGTGTCTATGAAAATGTTTATTCAGTTTTGTTTTTGTTTTTTGATTGCTGTTGTTTTGCTTAATCCCTTAAACTTTTTCATCCAGCCCCCACTACCTTCTCTCTTCTAATACTGTCAGTCTGTTCTCTGTATCTATGAGTCTGTTTCTATTTTGTTAGGTTGTTTTGTTCATTAGATTCCACATATAAGTTAAATCATATGGTACTTCTCTTTCTCTGACTGGCTTATTTCACTTAGCATAATGCTCTCCAGATCCATCCAAGCCGTTGCAAAGGGTAAGATTTTCTTCTTTTTTACGGCCAAGTGGTATTCCATTTTGTAAATGTTCCACAGCTTTTGTATCCACTCATTTACTTATAGACACTTGGGCTACTTCCAAATCTTGGCTACTGTAAATAATGCTAAAACAATCCAAATTTTAAAAAACATTAAAGTAGGTTTTATTTGTATGACAGAAGAATTTCTTACAATAGGAAACACAGAGGGCACTGGCCAGTTGGCTCAATTGGTTGGAGTGTTGTCCTGTGCACCAAAGGGTTGCAGGTTCAATTCCCAGTCAGGGAACTTGCCTGGGTTGAAGGTTCGATCTCCAGTCAGGGTATGTATGGAAGGCAGCCTATCGATGTTTCTTTCTCACATTTATGTTTCTCTCTCACATTTATGTTTCTCTCTCTTTCCCTTCCTCTATCTCTAAAATCAATAAACATATCCTTGGGTGAGGATTTTAAATAAAGAAATAAAGAAACACTGAGGTTAGTCAACAAATGAATTGCAAGGGAAAAAAAGAGAGGGAGAACTTTTAAAAAATTGACATAGAAGGTATAACACTTACAATGTGTGGTCCTTATTTGGATTTTGATTCAAACAAACTATAAAAATGAAAATTTACTACTTCAGGAGACAACTAGATATTTAACTCTGGTTGGATATTAAATGACATTAAGAAATATTAATGTTTAGGTGTGGTAATGGTATCACAGTAATGATTTTAAGAGTCATTACTTATTGTAGATGCACACTAAAATATTTATGAATGAAATTATATAACATCTGAGATTTGCTTCAGAATAGGTCAAAAGTAGGGAAGAAGGATTTGGTATGAATGAAACAAAACTGGCCATAAACTGGTAACTGTTATAACTGGATGTTGAGTATACTGGGATTCATTATACTATTCTGTCACCTTTGGTATGTGTTCAAAATTCTCTAATAGAATATGGTCTTAATCATTAATGGTTGAATAGTTCTAATTTAAAATTTTATTTTTATAGATCTTTTCTAGGAACACAGCCACAATGTAAAGCAAAGTATATACATACTTTTTACCCATCAAGTTCTATTAACTTTACCTCCTGAATTATATCTGTTTTTAGCCTAATTTTTTCACTTTTAAAACAACTTATTAAGGGACTGAGAAGTAAAAATTGACAGTTACAAAATAATCATGGGGATGTAAAGTATTGCACAGGGAATATAGTCAATAATACTATAATAACTATGTATGGCGTCAGGAAGGTACTAGACTTATCAGGATGATCACTTCATGAGGTATATAAATGTCTAACCACTATGCTGTGCACCTTAAACTAATATAATATTGAATGTCAACTGTAATTGAAAAATTAAAATATAATGTATTAAGGTATTACTTACATATAGCATTCACCCACTTTAAGTGTGGAATTTGATGAATTGTGATAATTCTATACAATTGTGTAACCACAGTCAAGTTATAAAATAGCGGACTTCTGACCAAGATGGAGGCATAGGTAGACACGCTAAACTTCCCTCCACAACCATAATAACTACCTCAAAATGAAAACAACCAGAACTACCAGAAAATTGAACTGCATGGAAGTCCAACAAACAAAAATATAAAGAAGTAATACTCATCCAGACAGGTAGGAGGGGTGGAGCCGGGGTAGAGAGGACACAGTGTGGCAGCTGTGGTGGCAACCGTGGCGGCAACCGTGGCAGGGACAGCGGCAGCAAGGCAATGACTATGGCCCAATAGCAGAAAGTGCAGTTGTACATTATAAAGTCAGAGAGGACACCTGGGGAGCAATCCCAGCCCTAGACCAGACCGCACAGCTCATGTTTCCAGCACCAGATAAAATAAAGCCTCATAGCTTCTGACTGTGAAAACCGGTGGGGGTGGGGGCAGTGGAAGAAACTGCCAGTCTCTCAACAGAGTCCTATGTTTAGAGATCCCCACAGTCTTAGAATGTCTGCAAACACACCCACTTGGGTAAACACAACCAGGGCAACAGCTAGAGGGGCGCCAAGCCCATAGAGGAAGTGGGAGAAGTGCCTGGAAAGGGGGCAAGTGCTGAGCAAGTGGTGTTATTACCTCTCAGACCCCTCCACTACATACAGTGCCACAACGTGGTGAAACGAGTCACCCCATACTGATGAATACCTAAGATTCCACCCCTTACAACGTAACAGGTGCGACAGCTCTACCTAAGACACAGAGGCAAACACAGGAGGCTGTCAAGTTGAGGAGACAGAGAAGTATGGCCAAAAAGAGGGAGAAGATCAAGTTTCCAGTGGGAGAACTAAGCAACAAGGCGATAGCCAACCTAACAGACAAACAGTTCAAAACACTGGAGATAAGGATGCTCACAGATTTGACAGAAATTATTCAGCATGGAAAAGGAATAAGGGAAGAAGTGAGGCTATACTAAGTGAAACGAAGGAAAATTCACACAAAACCAATGGTGAAGGGAAGGAAGCCTGTGTTCAGATCAATGACTTGGAACGTAAGGAAGAAATAAACAGTCAGCCAGTAAAGAATGAGAAAAACAAGAATTGAAAAAAATGAGGAGAGGCTTAGAAACCTCTGGGACAACTTTAAACATACCAACACCTAAATCATAGGGTGCCAGAAGAAGAGGAAGAGCAAGAAATTGAAAACTTATGTGAAAAAATAATGAAGGAAAACTTCCCAAATTTGGCCAAGAAAATAGACATGCAAGTCTAGGAAGCATAGAGAGTCCCAAACAAGTTGGACCCAAAGAGGACCACACCAAGACACATCATAATTAAAATGCCAAAGGCTAAAGATAAAGAGCAAACCTTAAAAGCAGCAAGAGAGGACTTCCAGCCAAGATGCGGGCCTAGACTGACACGCTCCATCTCCCTCCACAACTAAGAAGGACTATGACTACCACAAAATGAGAAATAACCAGAAGTTCCAGAAAATCAAGCTACATGGAAGTCCAACATATGAAGTCATAAACAATTGGTGCTTGGCCAGACAGGTAGGAGGGGCAAAACCGCAGCTGAAAGATCGAGCTGTGCTGGAGTCGGCAGCTGCAGCAATGAGCAGCAGGACCCAGTAAGCAGACACCCATATTTGAGGGGAGGAGAGAAGCATATGGGAGCCTGCCCTGGCTGCAGACCAGACTTGTTGGTTCGCGATTCCAACGGTGGGAAAGGCAGACTCCCATTGTCTCGGACTGTGAGGCCTAGAGGGTGTGGGAATGGAGGAGGAGGCTCCCGATCTCTCAGCAGAGTAACAGCAAGAATCAATCTTGAAACCCTGCCCCCATGCAAAGCGCCACAGGGTGGTGAGAAGGGTCGCCGGGTTGTGATGAGTACGCGGGGCTCCGCCCAATGTAGCATAGGAGGTGTGACAGCGCCCCACCCAAGAAGGAAAGATAAACAAAGCGGTCAGAATGGCAGAATTAGTGATTGAAATAACAGTCACGCAGCTAACCAAAAAGCAAATAAGGGACAGGACCAATGAACAAACAGAGAATCTTTCTGAGGCTTGGTTCAGAGCTATAGTCATAAGGCAGCCTACAGACCTAACAGTGGGGCTGAATCAAGACAGGGAAGGAATGAAGGCTAGTCCTGCTGAAATGAACAAAAATACATACAAGACAAGTGGCAAGGAAGGGAAAGTCAGGGATCAAATCAACAAATCGGAACATAGGGAAGGAACAAACAGTCAACCAGTGCAGAAAGAGGAAACAAAAAGGGAGGAACACAAGAAAAGGCTCAGAAACCACTGGGACAGCTATAAGCAAACGAACATTCGAATCATAGGATTGCCAGAGGGTGAAGAAGAACTACAAATTTAAAAATTACGTGAAAAAATAATGAAGCAGAACCTTCCTAACTTGGGAAAGGAAATGGACTTAATAGGTTCCTGGAAGCACAGAGAGTTCCAGATAAGCTGGACCCAGGGAGAACCACACCAAGACACATTATAATCAAATTGTCAAAAATTAAAGATAAAGAGAGAATCTTAAAAGCAGCAAGAGAGAAGAAAATAATTATGTACAAAGGGGTCTCAATTAGACTATCAGCTGATTTCTCAAAGGAAACTTTACAGGCAAGAAGGGACTGGCAAGAAATATTCAAAGTAATGAAAATCAAAAACCTACAACCACGATTACTCTATCCAGCAAAGCTGTCATTCAGGATAGAAGGGCAGAGAAAGTGCTTTCAGGACAAAGTAAAACTGAAGGAGTTTGTTAGAGCCAAACCACTCTCATATGAGATGTTAAAGGGACTTGTTTAGAAGGAGGATCAAAACTATGGACATTAAAATGAAAACTGTATCACAACAACCAACAGCAGAAGCTAGGGAATTGAAACAAAGACAAACTAAGTAGGCAATGAGAGTGGAAAAAGAATTATAGGTATGGGGAACATATTGGGGGGAGGTCATTGGGGAGGTGCAAGGGGGAAAAGGGAGAGAGATGATGCAGGAATTAAGAAGCATAGTAGGAGGGAGTGGAGTAGACAGGAAGATGTTGAAAAGAACTATATGCACGACCAATGGGCATGGACTAAGGAGGGGACAACTGGAAGAAGGGGGTGGGTCACAGTGTGGAGGGGAGCAGAGGGAAAAGAAATTGGGACAACTGTAACAGCATAATCAATAAAATTTTAAAAAATTAAAAAGCAGTAGAGAAAAGCAGAAAAGCAGAGCTCCTACAAAGGAGTTCCCAGAACACAGTGAGCTGATTTCTCAAGAGAAACTTTGCAGGCAAAAAGGGACTGGCAAGAAGTATTCAAAGTGGTGAAAAGCAAGGACCTACAACCAAGATTTCTTTATCCAGTAAAGCTATCATTTAGATTGGAAGGGCAGATAAAGTGCTTCCCAAAGTAAAGCTAAAGGAGTTCATCACCACCAAGTCATTATTACAGGAAATATTGAACTTATTTAAGGAAAAGAAGATCAAAACCATGAATATTAAAAAGACAACAAACTCACCACAATCAACAACTGAATCTAAAAAGAAAAACAAGCTAAACAAACAACCAGAACAGGAACAGAATCATAGGTATGTTGATCATTTGGAGGGTTATCTCAGCGGACAAGGGGAAGGGAGAGAATGGGGAAATGGTGCAGATATTAAGAAGCATAATTGGAAGTTAAGAATAGCATAGGAAATAGAGAAGCCTAGGCAGGGGGATTAGGGAGAGGGGGGTACTAGGTGGAGGGGGCCAAAGGGGGAAAATTTGGGACAGTAATAGCATAATCAATAAAATATACTTAAAAGAAGAAAGAAAGGGCTGGGCTGGGTGGGGGAGAGTAATGAGGAAAAAATGGGACAACTGTAATTGAAAAACCAAAAAAAAAAAAAAAAAATTAAAAAAATTAAGATTTAAAAAAAAAGAAAATAACAATTTTAAGTATTCAATTCAGTGGCATTTAGTATACTCATGATGTTGTATGACCATAACCTCTACTTCCAAAAGATTTCATCACCCCAAGAGAAACCTCACACCCATTAAGCAATTATGCCCCAGCTCCTGGCAATCACTATCTGCTTTCTGTCTCTGTGGATTTAGCTGTTCTGAATATTTCAAAAAAAATTGAATTATACAATCTTTGATCTTTTGTGTATGGCTTCTTTCACTTAGCATGTTTTCAAAGTTCATCCATGTTGTAGCATGTATAAGTACTTCACTCCTTTTATGGCTGAATAATATTCCATTGCATGGATATCCCACATTTTTTTAAATTCATTAATCAGCCGATGGACTTTTGGATAGTTTCTGCCTTTGGCAACTGTAAATAATGCTGCTATGAATGTTCTTGTACAAGTTTTTGTTTGAATACTCTTTTTTCATTTTTTCTGTATATACATAGGAATAGGAATTACTGGGTCATATAATTTTATGTTTAATAGTTTTGAGACTATTCCAAACTATTTTCCACAGTGAGTGAACAATTTTACATTCTCATCAGTAAGGTAAGAGGGTCTTAATTTCTCCATGTCCCCTCCAAAACTTCTTTTCCATTTAAAAAAATTATAACTGTCCTGCCCTGGCCACTGTGACTCAGTTGGTTGGGCATCATCCTGCAAACCAAGAAGTCATGGGTTTGATTCTTGGTCAAGTCACATGTCTGGGTAGTGGTTCCATCCCTAGTCGGGACTCATGCAATAGGCAACCAATGTTTCTCTCTCGCATTGATATTTCTCTTCCTTTCTTTATCCCTCCCTTCCCCTCTCTAGAATCAAAAAGAGAAAGAAAAAAAATGGGAGGGACAGGAGGGAGCGAGAAAGGAAGAAGGAAGGAAGGAAGGAAGGAAGGAAGGAAGGAAGGAAGGAAGGGAGGGAGGGAGGGAGAGAGGGAGAGAGGGAGAGAGGGAGGATTATAGCCACCCTACTGTGTATGAAGTGGTATCTTTTTTATTTGCTTTTCCTTAATGACTAACGATGTTGAGCATTTTATCATGTGCCTACTGGCCATTTGTGTATCTTTGGAGAAAGTATATTCAACTTGTTGGCCCATTTTAGTAGGGTTGGGAGGATTGTTATTGAGGAAGGGCAGAATCTTAACAGGCATTTGTCACTAAAAGGCCTTTTCAATCTTGTTTGGACCAAAACTCTATCAAGTTATTCAATCTTTCAATGTTCACAGTTCTGCATCCTCTCTATTCCTTTCCATTTCTTATTACAAACCAACCAATTGTTGCCTTGCTAAATGCAGCCAGCAACAAGAACTTACACTACTACCATTCTGTTTTCCAACCTCCCTCCCTTTTTTTTATTGTTGTTCTGTTACAGTTGTCTCTTTTTCCCCTCATTGGTCTTCCCTGCCCCACCCACCTCAGCCTCTCTTCCACAGTCAAGCCCCACTCTGTTGTCTGTGTCCATGGGTCATTTATACTAGATCCTTGATTAGACCCTTCCCTTTCTTTCCCCCCTCCTCTTCCTTCCCCCTCCCCCCTGGTCACTGTCAGTCTGTTCCTTGTTTCCATTCCTCTGGTTCTATTTCTCTAGTTTGTTTTGTTCATTCAACCTTTTCTTCTAAAGTGACAGACTCAGTAGGTACTTTGTCTGCCTTCCCAGTATCACAGGTGATAGAGTTTGCAAATATTTTACCCTCTATAGCATAGGTCTTCTCTTCTCAGTCTCTTCACTGTCTACCACATGATGGTTAAGGTACATGTCTTAAGAGTTTTGTAGTAACAACATCTCATCCTACTACTCATTTCAATATAGTAGAGAAACACTAGCTGTAACAACATACCTCAAGATTTCAATGTTTTAACTCAATAGAGGTTTATTTCTTGGTTGTGTAACAGTCTGAGGCAGGTTTTTCAGAAGGCAGACTTCCACATGGTAATCCAGTAACCCAAGTTTTTTTCCATTTTGTGACTCTGCCATTGCCTTAGGTGGCAGTTGATTAAACATGGAATGAAGGAAGCACATTTGCTTATACCCACTTTGTCCCCAAAGTGACACCCATCACTTCTACTCACAATCTTCTAGCTTTGTATAGCTGCAAAGGTTAGAAAGGGGCACAGCATGCAATAGGTTGAGGGTCTGAGAAATGTAGCCTAACTAGAGTTTCTTGCCAGCAACAACTTTACATCATGGAAAGAAACTCAAGTCTTCACTGGGTAGCTGGCTGTCTTTATCATATCTGCATTAAAGGAAATTCTAAAGGGAATATGTCAGGTAGATGGGAAAGGATCTCAGATGAGAATTCTGAGTTTCAGCAAAAAATAAAGATCCATGGAAGTGGTAAAGGTGTAACACTGAATATTGACTGCAGTATAGGTGATGAGAAATAGTTGGATTGTGGATATATTTTGAAGGTGGAGCAGATTGGAGTTGCTGACAGATTGGATGTGTGGTGAGTGTTAAGGAGGACTCCAAAGCTGCTTTGAGCCTAGTGAACAGGGAGGATAGAAATTCCATATAGTTCCATTGCTCTCCTCATGTGAGCCCAAGGCTTAGCCTGCTGTCCCTGTGAGCACTAAAATCTTAGGCCCTGGATGAAAGAGGCCAACATCAGCACCCTCCCAAACCCAGGAGCTGCATATCAGTGCAATTTCTCACTGCCCCCCTAGGTTCCTGCACATAGTCTTACTCTTACTTTCTTCCAAGTTCAGTTATGCATTTAAATGTTTGCTTTGCTTATCTAGCATTTCTGAATAGTAATAGTGGCAGGGTTATGGGTTTTCATAATCCACCATATTTTCAGATCTATTACTTTTTTATTAAGTTATATATGTGTCTTTATTTGAAAAGAGACAATGTCAAAGTCCAAGAATTTTATAGCAAAAAAATAATCTTAGAAAACTTATTTTAATTTACTGCCTTACCTTTCAAACAAATTCCACCTTTATGTATACATTGTATTTTCATGATCACATGAAGGAAACAAATTACTTCATCTTTGAAGCCAGTTGAGTAGAAGCAGCTCAATAACAGATAAAATTTTACTGAAGTATTTTAGTTTTTCTCACATTATTTTCATACAGCACATAATCATTCTCACTAAGGCCTATTTTTTCCTAGCTCAATTAGTTTTCTCCCTCTCTTTTCCGTTGGTCTTTTTGTAAGACTCACTGAATGTTCTTAAAAAGCAGGTTTGGTTTTTAACAAAAAGTAGACCAATATGGTTTAGGTCAGCCTGCCTACAGATAAGTATGAGTAATAGAGTTTAGCTTGGCATATTAAACATATACATTTATCTTCATATCCTCTTAAAACTCCAATAAAAAGAAAGATAAAACAATACAGATCTTAATCTATAAACCACTAGGATAAAAAGAAAAATAAAAAAAAAACAAGAGAAAAGACAACTGGTAAGAACTGTCAACAACTTTAGAAGCTAAGAAATAGATTATCAGTAATTATTAGTCCCAGTAGAGCAGTAAAAGCTTGAAACACAAGTTTGTAAGCAGAAGATATTAATATACAAGCTGATCCAGGCCATAGAACTTTGGAAAGGATCAGAAATTGGAGACATGCAGTATATGGGCTTAGAAAAAGAGACTGGGTATAAAGTCCTTAAAAGAAACATATTACCTGTAGAGCTGTTTCCCTACTTTTTATAGCCACATTGCTTCCTCTTCTTATCCCTGAGAAAGGATAGTAAATTTTATTATGTAAAGACAATAGACCAGATATTCTAAACTTAGACACCAGGTGCAGTTGAGGCCAGAGTAATTACCATAAAATCAGAATAACTACGCACAAATCTGCATCCTTAAAATGGTGACCACTCCCCAACCCTGCTCCCAGTCAGCTTCACATGAACAGGAAATTAGAGGAACCCTCTATAGGAATGCTGACTAGACCAAGGGAAAAGAAAAACATACAAATACTGACTTACAGACATTGAGGCATTCCCCCAGTGAAATAGTCAGGGAAGCCCTACAGGGAAGGCCACCAAATGACAGCCCTCACTTAATCATACTGAGTTTCCAATCATTTTAGTGAATCAACAACACAGATTATGAGATATTTGAGGAAAGCCTCTCTAATTTAAAAAATGCATTTAAATAGGAAAAAAGGAACTCAAGACACAAAAGATAATGCAAAAGTAAAAGAAAGTGTCATTTTTTAAATTGACAAATGCTTAATAAAAACTATGAAGCCTGGGGTGCTTTTATATTGTCTCTTCTCTCAAAAAAATCAGTTATATATTGATACACTGAACTATCCCAAAGACTTTTCCTCAGTAGCTCTATTAAATAAAAGCCACTTTTAAAAAGCTAATGTCTTTTTTAAATAAACACTTTATTTATTTCTTTTTAGAGAGAGGGGAAAGGAGGGAGAAAGCGAGGGAAACATCAGTGCATGAAAGATAAAACTGGTTGCCTCTCACATGCCCCAAACTAGCGACCTGGCCTGCAACTGAAACATGTCGTCGTCGTCGGCAGCCGTCCGTCTCGAGAGACGATGGTGTAGCTTCTTAAGAGTCTATCTGCCGAGAATGGTTGTGCAGTCCGACTCGGGAGTGACATGGTATCTGTCTCCTCCCGTGTTGAATCGACATCTTGCGATGACGCTGGAGTGTCCTCTCCAGTGAAGCTGAAGCTACAGAGCCTGGGCAGGGTGATATGGAGGGTCTGCTGTTCCCCAAGCAGCAGACCCTAAAGAAAAAGAGAGGGAGAGAAACATCACTGTGTGTTTGCCTCTCACTCGCGCCCCCAACTGGGGACCTTTGGGGACCTGACGTGCAACCTAGCCATGTGCCTTGATTGGAAATCGAACCAGCGACACTTGGCTCGCAGGCTGATGCTCAATCCGCTGAGCCATGTGCTCTGACTATAAATCGAACAGTGACCTTTTGGTTCACAGGCCAGCGCTCATTCCAGGCTCTTCAATGTCTTGAGAGAAATAATAGAAGATAATAATCTCTGAAACAGGAACAGAAAGCTTCATAAAAGCTTATCCATGGGGAAAAAAATCTTTTGGAAATTAAAACAATAGTAAAAATTTTTAATTCAGTGGTATTATTATAATACAAAGTTGAAGTATTCTCTCAGAAAGTAGAGCAAAAAAAGAAGATAAAAAATAGAATCTAGTCTAAGAGATCCAACATAAGAGTAACAGGAGTTTCAGAAAAAAGGAAAATGAAGGAATAGGAGGGGAGAAACTCAAAGTAATGTAAGAAAAATTCCTAGAACTAAATAACATGAGTTTCCAGAGTCAATGAACAAAAACAAGACCACCACAGGGCATGCCATCTTGAAATTATAGAACATTATAAAAGAAGAGAGGTAGACATGCTGCATCTCCCTCCACAACTAAGAAGGAATACAGCTCCTACAAAACTGGAGACAACCAGAAATTACAGAAAATTAAACTGCATGGAGGTCCAACAAATAAAGATATATAATGAAGAAATACTCATTCAGACAGGTAGGAGGGGCAGAGCCAGGGTGGTGAGGATGTGGTGTAGAGGCAGTGGTAACGGCGGTGACAGAGGCTGTGGCTGGCGGAAAGAGCAGTCACACAGTATAAAAGCCTGGAGGGACACCTGGGGAGTGATCTCAGTCTCAGACCAGACTGTGCAGCACACAGTTCCAGTGCCAGGGAAAATAAAGCCTCACTGCTTCTGACTGTGAAAACCAAAGGGGGTTGGAGCAGCAGAAGAAACTGCCAGTCTCTCAGCAAGAGTCCATTGTTTAGAGGTCCCCACGGTCTTAAAATTTCTACAAACCCACCCACTTGGGGAAACACAACCAGAGCAACAGCTAGAGGGGCGCCAGGCCCATATAGGGAGCAAAAGTGCCTAGAAAGAACGCAAGTGCTGAGCAAGTGGTATTATTACCTCTCAAACCCCTCTGCCACATACGCGCCACAACGTGGTGAAACAGGTCACCCAGTACTGACGAATGCCTAAGGCTCCGCCCCTTGCAACATAACAGGTGCAACAGCTCTACCTAAGACACAGAGGCAAACACAGGAGGCTGTCAAGTTGAGGAGACAGAGAAGTATGGCCAAAAAGAGGGAGAAGATCAAGTTGCCAGTGGGAGAACTAAGCAACGAGGAGATAACCAACCTAACAGGCAAAGAGTTCAAAACACTGGTGATAACGATGCTCACAGACTGGACAGATATGCTTGAGTATGGCAAATGCAAAAGGGAAGAAGTGAAGGCTATGCTAAGTGAAATGAAGGAAAATAGAAAGCCAATGATGAAGGGAAGGAAACTGGAATTCAAATCAATGATTTGGAACATAAAAAAAATAAAAGTCAACCAGTACAGAATGAAAACAAGAATTGAAAAAAACAAGGAGAGGCTTAGGAACCTCTGGGACAACCTTAAATGTAACACCCGAATCATAGGGGTGCCAGAAGAAGAGGAAGAGCAAGAAATTGAAAACTTATGTACAAAAATAATGAAGAAAAACTTCCCAAATTTGGCAAAGAAAATAGACATGCAAGTTCAGGAAGCAAAGAATCCCAAAGAAGCTAGACCCAAAGAGGACCACACCAAGACACATCATAATTAAAATGCCAAAGGCTAAAGATAGAGAATCTTAAAAGCAGCAAGAGAAAGGAAGAGTCACCTACAAAGGAGTTTCCATAAGACTATCAGCTGATTTCTCAAAAGAAACTTTGCAAGCAAGAAAGGACTTGCCAGAAGTATTCAGAGTGATGAAAACCAAGGGCCTATAATCAAGATTACTCTGTTCAGCAAAGCTATCATTTAGAGTGGAAGGGCAGATAAAGTGCTTCCCAGACAAGCTAAAGCTAAAGGAGTTCATCACCATCAAGTCATTATTATATGGAATGTTAAAGGGACTTATTTAAGAGGACCAAAACTATGAACATTAAAGGCAACAAACTCACAACTCTCAACAATTGAACCTAAAAAAATAAAAACAAACTAAGCAAACTAGAACAGGAAGAAATCATAGGTATGGGGACCATTTGGAGAGTTATCAACTGGTAAAGGGAAGGGGGAGAAATGGGGAAATGGTGCAGTGATTAAGAAGCATAATTAGTTGGTACAAAACAGACAGGGGGAAGTTAAGAGTAATATAGGATAGGGTGAAGCCAGAAAACTTATATGCACAACCCATGAACTAAGGGGTGTGGGATTGCTGGAGGAAAGTGGGGTACTAGGCAGAGGGGAGGGAAGGGAAAAGAAATTGGTACAACTCTTAACAGCATGGTCAATAAAATATTCTTTAAAAAAAAAGTTTCTAAAGGCTTTCACAGGGGAAAAACAAAGACTTGGCAATTAGAGTAGCATTAAATTTCACAATAGCAATATATGGGTATTAAAAAATGGAAGAATTTTTCAAAATTCTGAGAGAAAATGATTTTCACACTAAATTTCTATACCTATAACCAACTCAATGTAAGGTTATAATGATGGTACTTCTAGGGATTTAGGTTCTCAAGAATATATCTCCCACTCATACTTTCTAAGGACATTTTTGGCAAATATATCTCACCAATAGGAGGGAGTAAATCAAGCAAGGGAAAGATGAGATTGAAAAAAGAGAAGGCCCAAAACAAGAGACACATTTACAAGATTTGGTAAAGACCCCAATATTAAAGCTATATGGTAAAGCTAGAGCCCAATGAAACCAGACTGGATCAGGTCAAAAGGCTCTGTGATGAACTTCTTCAAGATAAAGCAGGAGGGTCCAGAGGAGAAATCAAAGGAAGAATATGTCTCAGCTTCTTTGGAGAATCTGGAAATGAATGACCGTTTGGTAGGTTAAAAACGAACAATGGAAAAGATCTTGTTTAACTATCTACATTGATTAGCTCTATAGAAAGTGGAAAGTTATACACGAAAGTCAATGTAATCAAATACACCCCATGGCTTAGCAAATATTTACAATGTTTTAGGTAAACAAAAAGGGTAGAAAAGAAAGGAAAGGTGTGTGTTTGGGGGAGGGGGACAGGAGGTTAGCAGTATAGTAAGAGTTATATCCACTTTCCCATAGCTGGAAAGTGAAACATCAAGAAATACGTATGTATGCTTTCTAGTAATGCAGAGGAAAACAAACACCAGAAAAAAAATAAACATTTAAATGAGGTACATTCAACCAATATTTATTGAGCACCCACTATTATGCCAGACCCTGGTCTAGGTCAAGGTTTTTCAACCTTGGCACATTTTGGACTGGGTAATTACTTGTGGGGTGGAGAGGGTTATTGGTGGGTATGTGATTAGGGGGACTGTCCTATATGCATTGTCCTATATGCATCTCTGGCTTCTACCCACTAGATGCCAGTAGCACCCTCTTCAGTCATAACAATGAAAATGTCTCCAGACATTGCCAAATGTCCTCTGGAGAGCAAAATCGCCCCCAGTTGAGAACCACTGTTTTAGGTAATATGGATACAGCAACAAACAAAACAAAAACGATCTGAAAGTGATTACCTCTAAAAATAGGAGCAGGGGTGAGGAGTAGAGCAGGAGGAGGATGTTTTTACTCATAAGCCTTGTAGAAGTCTGACTTTTCAAATTATGTATGCATGTTACCTTAATAAAAGAAAGCACTAATCTCAGAGAAGAATGTAGTCTGCTTATACCTCAATTACTTCTATACAAGGCAGTATAGAATCATGCAACTCTAGATCTGAATTCCAGCTGCACCACTTCTAAGCTATATACCCTGAGGCAAGTAACTGAAAACCTTTTGAGTTTCATTTTCTTCAATGCTGTAAAACAGGAACACTCACTCAAGATTATGAATATTGCATATTATTACACAAAAACGTCATATAGCACCTGAGTTTAAAGCATTCAATAAATTCCAATATCCTGGGAAGTACAACTAGTAACTCACTTTCATATGCTAGATCCCTAGAAAAAACCAACAGCATCGTTGTTCTATAAACCTGAGGCTGCCATTTTATTAGAGTTATGAGGCCATTTGAGTAGCATGCCAGGACCTATGCCATTTATCATATGTACTGTAATCACATGCCTTGACTTTGCTTTCAGAAAGTCACTGTATACACTGAGAGTAAAGAAACTGATCTGATACATGAATAAAGTTAATTGAAGCATGCTGTAGTTTTACTTATCCACTTGGCAGACAGAAGTCCATATAAGTAGTAAGCAATTTATTTGTATCATAGTCATATGAGTAATTTATGTTTAAAACACACAAAGTAAACCAAATGAAAATAAAACTTTTCACAGCACGAAAAAAATTTTTAAAGGATTTTACAATTTTGTATATTTTTCCCCACTGCTCCTTGAATTCTTGCAATATTTTGCATGCTAATAAAAGTGAGATATTTAGGCTTAATTAGGTTAAGATATAAACTTTTTTGATATCATAAAGTACTTAAGATACATCTCATTCATCAAAAATATTAATTATAATAATGGCATAACTTATTTTTATATGGTGGTTTAGATATACTATATGCACTATCTTAGTTAATCCTCACGATCAGGCTACTGTGTGCAGAAGTTATTATCCACGTTAAAAATTTATTTACTCATTCATCCAACAAATATTAACTGAACCCCTGCTCTATTATCATGCACTGTTAGGAATATAGCAGTGAATGACAAAAATCCCTGCCTTCTTAGCGTTTACATTCTTGATAAACTACAAATATTTTACATAATGTTAAATAGGCACTTGGGAGAAAAATAATATACTGAAGGGGAATAGGGCTTCTGAGATGGAGATTGGCGGTACCAATTTTAAATAGGGTTATAAGAGATAGTGGCATTTAAAGAAAATCACTAAGTCAAGATGAGGAAACTGAGGCTTGAGAGTTAGTAACTTGTTCAAAGTCACAAAATTAATGTAGCTAATATAAGTACATTTGAACAAAATAAGGCACCTGGATCTTGGTGCATCATTTTATAAAAGCTGTTTTGTTAAGCTCTACTGAGACTTTATGGGACTGGTCAAAACCAAACTAAATCTTTTTTTAGATATCTCTAAGTATTTGAGTGTACCCATTAATCCAGAAATGAAAACATTAAATTTGTAAATTGTTTATTTTTATTTCAGGCCAAAGATTTCCAAAAAACAAGAAAGATTCTTAGGAGAATATAGTGGAAACACTTCAAAAAGATTACAATCATCACCATGGCAATTCTTCTTTCAATCATCATTCTTTTAAGTACAAATATAATACCAACCTGACCCTTTTTCTCTCCATCCCCGATAGGTACTAATAAATTGTTAACATATAATTGAAGAATTCTGCAACCAACAATCATGAAAGCATTCTCTAGTGGTAGGAAGACTGGAGGGGGAAGGGGCTGGAAGTATTGCCTTGTCCCTTGACTCATTATTGTACCCATTCCATTCCTATAATCTCGTTTTACTACAGTGCTCTACTTCCCCAGCCTCCTTTCTTTAAAAGCACAAACCCTAGAATCAGACTACCATGGTTAAAACTCTCCACTCTGCAATGTACTATCTAGGTGACTTTGGATAAATTAACCTGTGCCTGTTTCCTCATCTGTAAAATGAAGCTAATAACACTACTGCATAGTTTATTGTCTACCACACAGCAAATGCTATTTCTGTTAACTATTACTTAATAGGAAAAGATGGTAGAATTAATGGCATTGACTAAATACCTAATTTTACTCCTTACTCAGAAGTGACCTTGTACTCAAAATTCCCTTAGAAATATGAGAATCTGGACATGAGTATACACATTTTTACCTCTTGTACAAATTATTTCATTTGAAATGAAAATTCAGAACTTTTGTATTAAGGATTTTCCTTGGGTAAAGGTAAAATTGTTGGAAACTTATAATTTCTCTAATAAACCACAGGTTTTTCTTCCTATCTTACAACCCTAATGGCTTTTTAGTTTTAGATGATCCTCTTCATCTAATAACCTCAAATCACTAGGATTTCTAATAACCGAAGCATCCAACTTCACTTTGAAGTTTGTAACGAAGTTTCATTAGTTCTATTTCGTAAGTGGGAACATGAAGTCTAAAGTCAGTTTTAAACATCTTTTAGTGATCCATGGGGAAGAATAAAAAATTAGAAAAGGGGTCCTTGACTGCTAAATAACTCATTTTAATTCTGACACCAGAATTTTAAATAGGCACCAATTCCTCTAGCACAATATCATCTTTCCATTCACAAAGTATTTTTTAAAAGGTGTTAAATGTTAGAAACTTTCGAATTTCTACAATTTATAGT
The DNA here is from genome assembly GCF_987537825.1 of Furipterus horrens. NCBI lineage: Eukaryota > Metazoa > Chordata > Mammalia > Chiroptera > Furipteridae > Furipterus > Furipterus horrens. The sequence continues at coordinate 98,738,567 of NW_028327172.1, forward strand.
GGAGGGTGTTGGGAATAGGTAATCTGTTGAATATTTACTCTGATACAATGTACCAAGTGCTTTCGGGGGATGGGTGTCATTTAATTTTTACAATGACATGAAGAGGTAAAAACTATTGTTATTTATAGAATAGGGTGGCACATAAGCGCTATGAAAATGTTAGTTCATATTATCTTTATTGTGCAGATAAGAAAATAACAGTAACGGGAAAAAAAATAAAAAGAAAAATTTAAACAAAAAAATAGCAAAGTTAAATGACATATAAGATCACACAGCTGGAAAGCTGGTATTTTTACTGATTCAAGTAATGACTGTGGTATGGCCATGAAGCCCATGTTTAATTCACACACCAGTAGTATTTTGCTTTTTACCAAGTTGGTAGATTCTTTTTGTGAGACAGGAATTTAGAGTATTATGAAGACTTGTCATGTATTTTGCTGTCATTATTTTTGAAGCTCTATAAAATTTGCCTAACATTTTTGTAATTTATAATTATGTATAAATTGTTTGTATCCTGGTTGCCACTGAATAGCAGCATATTTTTTCCTAGAAGACATGGAGCCCTGGCTGAATGGTTCAGTGGATTGAGTGCTGGTGTGCAAATCAAAAGGTTTGATTCCCAGTCAGGGCACTTGCCGAAGTTGTGGGCCAGGTCCCTAGTTGGGGACATGTTCAAGGCAGCCAATAACACATTACTGTTTCTCTCCTCTTTCTCCCTCCCTTTCCCTCTTTCTAAAATAAACATAAAACATTAAAAAAAGAGAGACATGGAATTTAAAGATAAACTAACCCAGCTCCACCCCAATTTTACTCAGTGCTGTGCCAAGACCCAGAAACCTAAAAATGAATAATGTCCTTTGCTGGCTCTTCACTTGCCACATGTTGAAAGCACAGGCTATCACCCAGCTTCCAGGCAACAAATCCACATAATGCCTGTTTTCGTAGGCAGTCTTATTAGAGTTTAGGAGTTTTCAAGACGACTTACATTTTTATGACCTGGCGAAAGCTACCAGAAAGAAAAGCACTCCTTTAGTATTTGTACTACATCTGTGAGAACATAGTAGTGAGTAGAAACAAATATTAAGGCAATCTTAGATCTTTCATTCATTTGTGCACTCAAATTTTGAACCCCAACTCTGCTAAAACAGTTCAAAAACATTAAAATTAGTTCTAGCCCTGGCTGGGGTGGCTCAGCCTGTGAACCAGTCACCAGTTCGATTCCTAGTCAGGGCACATGCCTGGGTTGTGGGCCACGTCCTCAGTTAGGGGCAAGGAAGAGGCAACCACACATGGCTGTTCTTTCCCTTTCTCCTTCCTTCCCCTCTCTAAAAATAAAACCTTAAAAAAAATTATTCTAAATTACCATTGATAAAAATAACCGATGTTTGAGAAATGGCTATGTATAAAGTGTAAGAAATGGTCCTAATCTTTAAGAGCTTACATTCCAGCTAATGACCAATAAAAATCACAAACATGTTAAAACAACTAAAAATTCCTAATCTCAAAATTATATATTCTTCCTCTTTTCCCCATGAAATTAGACCCAGTTCCTATGACTACAAAGGGAATTACAGCTATTCTCTAATCTACAACTCTTAGCATACCTTGACTCCCCCTCCCCTTGCCCATTGCATCTTCCCAAATTTACTCACCAAAATTACAGAACTTCTATGCCAAGTCTCCAGAAGATTCATAACCAGAGAAGCCAAAACCAAAGTAGGGAGTCCATGCAGGTACCCAGGCAAGCTTCAGAAAGGGCATTCACTCATCTTACCATGGTGAAGGGCCATCCACTCCCTACAGACTGGCCATATCATACTCTTCATATTCTGACTGCCCAGCACATATATGCACATTAACGTTTTAGTTTTTCATGCATATGGTTTCCGTATTTCTTAAACATGGTCATAGCAATAAATACGAAGCTTCCTTTTTCAGCCTTCAGCATTACAATCGCCTAGGGATCTTAAGTAACACAGATGCCTGGGCTCCACCCCTGAAGAATCTGCTTAAGGCTGGGATGGGACTTCAAAGTGTGTTTAACCCCACAATTGAAGTTAAAAATTACTAACGACAAAGCACTTTTCATGTGTCCATACCTGATGAAAATAAAATTGTACAGTTGAAAAATAATGCCTCAAGTTAAATTTTATTTACCCAACATCACAGGGCAAATGACAGTGAACCTCAAAACCTTTCATTTGAAATTATCTTTTTCACTGGATATATTAAACTAGAAAATGTTTAAATCTGCTAAATAGAATGTCCCATATATTTTAATAAATCTGAAAAGAATTTGTTTCAAACATTCATATTATTTCAGGATATAATCTTGGCAGAACCTAGAAAAACAAAACCAATTATTTAATTCCATCCTGATTTTTAGAAAGACCTGCTCAGCACCACATCATGACCCTCCATAATGGTAATCTCTCACCAGGACAGCACTATGAATGACCCACATTCCTTAAAAAGTTCTCAAATGACACATAGGAAGTGGGCTAGTGAAATACTGTTCAGGCTTTCTCTGTATTCATAGTGAGTACAAGTATCTTGGTTAACACTATTACTATCACACACATTTAATTCAATTTGCCATTTTCTGAAAAACTTGTCTGTGCAAATAATAAATGTCCACCAGCACTTTTAGTGGTATCAGTGCATTTTGCGGCAAACCCAGTAGAGGCCAAAAACTGAACAATCCCCATATAGAATCTTCCTAATCTTAATATTCTTCCCCATGAACATTGTAGAGCAAACTGGAATTCACTTTTTCTTCTATCAAATTGTTTTTCTCTTGAACTTGTAATATTTGATCAATTACACATATTTTTCAAAAGAATCCATCACTTAAAATTCTTGTCATTTCAAACATGGTAGTAGTAGCCTTACCTTTTCAACTACGAAAATAATACCTATGTATTCACCCAAAAGGGAAAGCTTAAAAAAAAAAAAAAAAAAGACAGTGCAAAAAATGCATGAGTGCTGGAAGATTTTAATTGTAAGACAAAAGCACTACATTATAATTTCAACATAATCTTTCAGAAAAGAAAATTTAGTGCAAATTAAAACCCCATTAAAGCCCGCTATAAACTTCATATGAAACACTAGAAATAGGCTTCTATGACTGGAAACATTTGATTCCGACAGAATCTGCTTGGGGAGAATGTCTTGAAAATGTTAAATGGTACAGAGAACATGATGGTAGTTTAAAATCAAGTCAACCAGGTACTTAAAAAAGACATGCTAATAGGTCTTAATACTTATAAAAACTAATTGGTTAGTAGTAGCATGCTTTATGTATCAATGATTGCAGAAGCAGTTTACAAATTTGACTTCAAAGCTTTATTACCTTAGCCAATCTCTTTATACTGTAATTAATAATCAAAGAGCCATCTTCCAATTTTTATTTTAAAAAGGTTCTACTTCATCAGTTTGAGACTGGCAAGTATTTTATATAACTGTCATTAAGCCCTGTGTAACCCAAGGCTATCCATACAAGAAAAAGAAGGGCAAGTATAGATTTTTCTCAAGGATTTATTCAATGCAGTTTCCATGACATGTTAATTGTCACATTTAGGTACTGGCATTAACCTACCTCTTAAATTTCTCCCAGTGTTTTTGTTTTTAAATGAAATCAGAGCCAGAAAAGTAACTTTGTTTTCAAATTCTAAAGTATGAACAGAATACAGCCTATCGATTACAAAATGTATACATACCAACCTGGAAATAAACTATCTTCCCAACACCAAGCGACTTAGATGTTTCTCTAAATAAAATCCAATAACCTCCATTTATCACTATTCCATGAATTAGCACCTCTCCTAATGCTTACCTATACTTACTTTGAAGACTTCAAAAAATTCCTCCTATGACAACTAAAAAAACTGATTTGGATTGGTGTTAACAAGCAACTCTTTGCTCTTACTTAGGATCTAATTCCTCTAAAGCATTTCATCCTTTTTAACTTGTAATTTTGTAACGTCCTTTTCTTCATGCCCTTAACACTTCTGTCCCCTAAAGCTATCTACCTTGGCCCTGGCTGGGTGGTTCAATTTGTTGGAATGTTGTCCTTTGCACCAGAAAACATACCAAGGTTGTGGGTTCGATTCCCAGTCAGGGCGCATATCTAGGTTGTGGGTTCAATACCCGGTCAGGGTACACACAGGAAACCAGCCAATGAATGCATGAGTGAAACAATTTGATGTCAATCTCTCTTAAAAAAAAAAAAAAGAAAAAAAATGTGAACCGGATTATAATCAACCCCTACCCAATTTTCTGGATTATAGGTATCTGACAACAATTAACAGGCCAACCACACTTAATTTGCACACCTTGCCAGAATCATTTTTGCCCGTGGAAAATTTCAGGTTAGACTCCTGAACAAAATATGTCCAGCGGTGAAGAAATGGTAGTCTGCACCCACCTCAACTTTCTCAAAACTAAGGTTAGTAAAAACCACATCTTATGAATAGTTTGGGGCCATCCTTAAATTCTAGCACACTGATAGGCGGCACTATTAATTGCTCCCAAAGAAATTTGTCATTTTATTTATTATGCCAGCATCCAGATTTTTATATGTTAGTATGACCCCAAACCAAATAAACTCATTATGCATTTTAAAACCAACACAAATATTGTGAACAGTGGGTTGGTCCTGGTTTTCAAAATTCCCAGTATCTCAAGGCTCTAAACATGAAGTACTTTTAAAGTACAAGACTTCAGAAAACTTTCCCAAGCAGTAAAACTATAAAAGTACAGACTAAAATAAAGAACACAAACACTTAAAAATTGAATCCTAATGTTAAAACTACCTCTCAAAATTGCATTCATTGCATGAATGGCACCTGGAGAGGTGTTCCAACCTGTATTCCAATACTTGTGACCAACAAATGAAGCAATAGCCACCCCAGTGTAGAATAACAAGGTTAACTTTTAAGACTTGCAATCTTATAATACACATTAATGTTAGGGAAGGAGAAAGAGTCCCAGAACCCCAGGAAGAGATTAACTCACCTGGTAGCAGGCATCTAGTAAACCAAGATATCAAAATGTGAATTAGGAAAGCAGACCTTGAAAGTTCATACATTACTTGAAAAGAAGTGGGATTGGTAGTTCTAACAAGGGTCTATGAAAGTGGAGAATTGAAATCGGTTACCTATCACTGTCCACTCGTAAACAGGAATTGAAAATCACCTGCGAACTTTGCTGACCAAATCCAAGAATATTGAGTCAGCTGCCTCTAATAGCAGCCCTTTTTTGTTCCCCAAATCTTCCATCACCAACGAACCAGACCAAAAAAAAAAAAAAAAACTAAAAATAGACTATATTAATTCTAGTCTCTTCTGAAATCCTACTAAAGCTCAATAATTGAAAGGAGGGTGAGGCAGGGACATTAAAACCCCTAAGGACAAAAATGTAAGAGAGAACAGCAACAAATTTTAAAAGCTGCAATTTATGAACAAATGACTCAGAAAAAAAAAAAAAACCCAAAACTTGAATATACTGTCAGCAGTGAGAATATCTCAGTTTATACCACAGACCAACCCTCAAAGGCTTAGCAACTGCCATCCCAGGTACCTTCAGAAACGTAAAAAGGACCAAGACTGTTTGACAAGAAAACCCCCAGATCCTCTCCATACTGGCAGACAACTGAACTTCTCCCACCCTGGTAAAAAATTGGAGATTACCTTAAGTGGGTAAGGGAAGGTGATCCTTGGACTCAGTAGGCATAGTGGTGAAAATAAAATCCTTATTCAGATCCCTCAGCTTTCTTCTCCCCACTGGGACCCTAGAATACTGATAGCCAGGTTTTCCACACTTCAAGCAGAATTTTGGAAAGAGACTTTTCTGTTGAACCTGATCAACTTGGAGGGTGGGTAGGGATGCTATCAAGGGGGTTTTTCAATAATATGACAGCTGGATCACCCAATAGTGAACTCTTAGTTGACAGCTCCCAACTCCCAGCCCAGTTAACAACATCCAATTAGCTTTTAAAATGCTTTACTCCTAAATGAGGCAAGGATCATCAAACATTTGAGGAAAATTTCTACTATGACAGGAAGAGGCCAAAGCAACATAAAAGCAAAGCATCTTGGAGGAAACAATGTCATTAATAACTTTACAGATGAGGTTAACTTTATGTGGATAATGCATCCACATAAGAACAGGATGCTCTTTATAACATAGGTTGAAGAGGAAACAAGATCGAAATGTAAAAACTTTTAAAAATTTGTTTATTTTTTAGAAGGGAAAGGAGAGAGGGAGAGAAACTTCAGTGTGGTTGCCTCTCACTTGCGCCCCCAACTGGGGACCTGACATGCAACCCAGTCATGTACCCTGACTGGGAATCGAACCAGCAACACTTGGCTCGCAGGCTGACACTCAATCCACTGAGAAACAGCAGCCAGGGCCAAAACTTCTTAAAGAAGCTGAAAGATTAAGTTGTGAAAAGCAAATTATAACACTGCAATGGAAAATAGAAAAATAGAAGTCCCAGACTCACACCCAAATAACAAGAATTCCAAGGGGGGGGGGGGCAAGGAGAATTTCAGAAAACAGATTGGGGTGACGAAGGTGATGAGAAATCAGTTCAGTAACATTTCTCAAAATTGAAGAGCAAATTTACACAGTAAGAGCCCACTGGGTACCCAGCACAACGGATGAAATAGACCCAACACAGTCATATCTGAGAGCACAGGTGATAGGGTGTAAAAAACACAAAACAAAACCCTAAGCCAACTCATGTGAACGATCAAGAATCAAAATAGCATCAAGTTCCACTAAATCTAGAATTCTCTATCTAGCCAAAGTACTGATCTAGTCAGTGACATACACCCTTTTAGAAAGGAAGGTCTCAGAGAACAGAGCTGCATAAAAAGTAAGCTCTGAGATTGAGGAAGTGAAAGATCTAAATTGATAAATAGGACACCTCCCCTCCAGAATGATGGCAAAGCCGTAACTCAAGTTACTCAAGAATTCTAAAGGGCAATGAGTTTAGACTGGAATATAA